>NC_046154.1:187265291-187572791 GCF_011064425.1 Rattus rattus | reverse complement strand
TTGAAGATGAATCATGGATTATGAAAATGAGACACCACTCTCTCTGCCATCATTAATCTCCACCAGTTAAGACTCAGAGCTTTGTAGCCACTATCTCCTATTAATTAAACCCCACAACAAGGAATTAAGGTATTAAAAAAGAGAGAGAAAGAAAATGTTTAGCCAACTAGAGTTGAAAGCACATGAATTTAATGTCCATGTCAATAAATAATCACTGTGAGGTTATTTTATTCACCTGGACAAATAGTATAAACTTGATCCTCACTGTTTTAATTAAGCTCCAGAGTTATTCGAATTAAAGCAGTGGTGGTAGAAAGAAAGATGTGGGAAGGGAAAATGGCAAGAAGTGGCTTGAATGCTTGAACAAGAAAAAGGTGTCAGAGAAACTGGATATTCAGATTTGTGTGGGGGGGTACTTTAAATTTTTATTAATCATTCCATTCATTTACACCTTAAATCTTATCCTACTTCCTGGTTACCCCTCCATAAACCCCCCATCCCAAATCTACCCTCTCTGCCCTCCCCTTTGCCTCTATGAGAGTGCTCCTGCACCCACCTACCCCCTCCCACCCCAGGTAATTTTTTCTTCTTTCTTTTATTGGATATTTTCTTTATTTAAATTTCAAATGTTATCCCCTTTCAGGGTTTCCCATCAATAAACCCCTATCCCAACCCCCCTCCCTCTGCTTCTATGAGGGTGCTCCCCTACCCACCCACCTACTCCCTCCCACCTCCCTGCCCTGGCATTCCCCGACACTGGGGCCTCAAGCCTTCACAGGACCAAGGGCTTCTCCTCCCATTGATGCCCAACAATGGCATCCTCTGCTACATATGTGGCTGGAGTGTGATTTAAACCAAATCCATTCAAGAATTCTGACTTCGGGACTGATTCTCTTCATTTAGTACAATGCGACCAGCATTCTAAGTGGTTTAATGAAGTGGAGCCTCCCTGTGTCCAGGGATACATGAAAGATAAAAAGAGTTCCTTGGAAACCTCACATGGCAGACACATGAAATAGTAGGAAAGGAAATTAAAATGTCCTACAGAACTTGCCTAGGAATCAATGAAGAGTTTAAAGGAAAGGAGCAATGTGTAGTTGCTGCATTTTGAGGTAAGCTGTTCGAGATCAGGGAGAATTAGTAATGCTTTCGAAGAGCGTTAGAACAACATCTATTTCCTACAGCAAATGATCTTGTTGAACATTCAGAACAACAATTCTACGGAGTGTCATTCTTCTGACATATTCTCCCTAGACTGTCAGTACATTCGCAGGATTCAAATAGTTCTTAACTGTTTTCACTTCAAAGATGAAGAGAGTAAAGTGAAAAGTCAAACCCAGGATATTGCATCCCAAATAAGAGGACCTTTTCTTGCTAATAGGATGGTATTATTTTACTTATTAATTCTAGCAATGGTCCTATTTGGTCATTGCTTTAGTCATCATTTGATAGAGAAGAAAATTGAAGCCCTAAAGAGTTTAGTGACTAGCGAGGAGGCCGTACACTCAGTCAGTGAGAAAACTCCAGTTTGGAGAATTCCCTTTAGTCCGGTCTGTCATTTGCTTCTGAGTAGCTGAGGTTTGATCTGAGTGTGCCACACTCCCCCGAATGTGGGGACAAATGCAAAGGACCACTTCACTTGTATGCAGTTAAGACTGAGATAAGTAGCAAACAGAAAAAACATCTGTAGGTAGCAGATATTTCTTTGTTATGTTTATGGGCTGAGAGAGCTTTTGCTATGTCATCCGTGCTGAGCTAGAACTTACTTTTTTTTTTGCACAGGCTGTCTGCTAACTTGTGATTCTCTTGTCTCAGATTGCTGAGCACTGGCATCGCAGTGGTTTACCACCACACTTCCAGCTAAGGTAGCAAAATGAGGTGAAGGAGATTTCTGATAGGAGAAATAATATGCAAACAGAGATCAATACAGTTCTGAAGGCTGCTGTTATACACTGGGTACTGGCAGTGCAGCAGAGTGGCAGTCTGCGTTGAGGCAGAACATCTGGGCAAGGATTGGACTAAGATGAGCTTTGACATACATAGGTACCATTACTCAACTTTATCCTCATGACAAAGGGATTAATTAATGTAATCATTTTGTTTGTCTGCAGAGAAGCCTCCCTCTTGTGCCCAGAGTAGACAAACAAAAGCTACTGAACACTGACGTTCTTCAATGCTCATCTTCTTTAAGTATCTACTCTGGACAAGATCCTGTCCCAGGCACTAGAGGAGGCACAACACTGACTAGTCATCCTTTGAGATCAAGCTCACTCCAATAGGATTGCAGTCTACAATGGCTCTGTGCAATGTATTTCTGCTCTATGATTTTTCAAATAAGTTGGCCCTAAGGATTACTGACTTTCTTAAATACCAATTAATTAATTGGTCTTGTTGATTGGTTCTAACCAGATGGGGGCAAGTGGAACCATACCACCGGACAAAAGAACTGGTAAGGTTGATCAGATTAAGGAACCCTGGTGATCCTCATAATTGAGACAGTAGGCATTTGAATCTACTCCCAACAAGGTTCCTGTTCTGGAACATGGGACCACAACCTCCTCTAAACAGACCAAAACATCTGGCCGTGTAGCATTAGAGCCTAGAGTTATCTATGCCAATGAGGTATCTAGATGGACCCCCCCCAAGTGTCTAGCCAATGAGCTTTCTTCCCTAGGCATCATTTCCTGCAAAAGGTATTTAATCTCCGGTCCACCCTGAATAAGTCATAAGCATCCATTTTCACCATAAATAAACAGTTTAGACAAGCAAGGACTGTCTCCTCTCGACAAAGACTGCCATCGGGGGAGACCTTCCACTCCCAAAGAAGGTCTCATCACACTCCTGGAGCTCACCCTACAGTAAGCCAGGCCCCATATCATTCAAGTGTACAGCCCCTGATTTTCAACTCCTCATGGTTCCCAATGGCATCTGAGTGTCCAGGAGTTTGAGAACCACAGCCTCCAACCCAGCCTCCATTTCTCACCCAGAGAAGCATGGGCTGGGACCCCTATCTTAGGCTCCGTTTTGCCTCCCTTCAGTATCATGTTGGTATCTCATGAGCCCGGCACTTTAACGAGGAGAAAAGATAGTAGCCTAGTACCTCTATGTCTTGCATCCTCTGAGTGGCATGTTGGACGCCCAGGCCGTGAAGTGAAACACAGACCCACAACCAGACAAATGATTTTCCTCCTTCTCACTTAGAGCAGTCTCTAGCCAAGGAACTCGGAGGAATTATTTAATCCTTCCATTCCTTAGTTTTATTGTCTGCAAAGTGGAATTCCTGAAAACTTCCAGGTATGGAAATAAAATTGAACATATTTATGGTTCTTAAACTCATGTTAGTACAAAGTCTCTTTTTAAACTTTAAACCCTGCCATTCAGATGGTTACATAAAAAGGATGAGCACACTGTATGGCCTAGAAGACTAACAAGGCTCTTCAAAAGTGTTCATTTCAAAGCCTCCACTCGATGTCTGGACATGAGAAGGGGAGCCCTGACCTGAGCTAACATCAGGGGCTTTGCAGAGCTAAACTTTTCTGTATTTGGGAATCAGAGTATGTTGTTAGCATTATTACCAGGTTTGTGTTTATTTATTTTATCTTCTGTATGAACTGGAAGAGAATGAACCAATGAGTAAGTAGAGTCACTAAATCTCAAGCGACCCAAAAAATAAGAAACAAAAATAACAGCTAACATAAAGAAGTTTGTCCCTCTGGTACAAATCCTATTTATCTCCCTGAAATGTTTAGTCACATTGAAAACTTATCTAAGTATAGGTAGAGTTGAAGGTGGGGCATTGTTTGCCTTTTGAGATGAGATTGGTAGTTATTCCATGGATCTGGATAACTGATGGATATGAGAGTTAGACATTTATGGCATACATGCAAATATCAGTAAAAGCAGTAATAAAAAGCTGGAAAGGAAACATGTTTTACTGTTCTTGCAAAGTATGGCATAGTAGAAAGACCTGGTTTTAAGAGCCAGGGGTTGTGGATGAGACCGAGGAAACAGCATCTTCCAGAGCCAATGCTACTGATGATCTCACAGAGAACGTGACAGACAGAGCACACAAAGGCTGCACAAGCTCAAACCAGACAAAATTGCAGCACTGAACTCCAAAGTCCCACCCCTAATCAAGAAACTATTTGTAGCTCATATCTGCTGGCAAAGGGAGAAATCAGTGTTTTCCAGCGGAATGTCATAGAAATATTTACCATATTCCAGAGGGGAACCATGCCCAGGTATAGTTGACTAACAAGAGGTACATTCTATATTTGTGTGTGTGTGCTTTATACTTCGTTTTGATATTTTTGGGTCTTATTGGGATTTTGATTTATTTGTTTTGATCTTTGTTTTATGTGTTTTTGAAAGAGAGAGAGTAAGAGAGAGTGAGAGAGTAAGCGAGAGAGAGAGAGAAAACATGAAGTCATGGAGGTTGGAAGGACCTTGGAGTTAGGGTAGAGGGACAAACATGATTAAATATATAATATATGAAAACATTTAAATAACAAAGAATGAATATGGCATAAAATTGAAGAAATACCTTGGACATATTGAACACACTAGACAAAACCACAGTTTGCTGAATATTCAAGACATAGTAATTAGAGATTTTATAGACAATCGCTTGATATAAGAATTCAGCTTCAATAAATATTACAAGATAAAGGGACCCTAGGTTCTACTGTTATAGTGTTATACCAGTGATCAACAATACGTACTAAATGCCTACATTTTCGGTTAGAGCGCGCATTTTTATGCTGTTCTATCATCAATAGTAATGGCTTAGAAGACAGGAAAAATATTTGAATGTGAAGGGTAGGGTTGTGACATAATTTTGCTGCTGTTGTCACAACTCCGGAGAGGTTTGGGTTTACCAAGCAGTGAACATTAAGGATGTTCAGAGTTCGGTATCGATCATACTCCATTCGCTACGGTTTTAAAAGTTTTTAAGATCCAATATGTTAAATCTAACAATAAGTTCTAGAATAGGTAATAGTGAGAAGATTTCAAAGGAAACAGGCTAGAAAAGTAGACCAGTGCAGCAAACAAACATTAAAGTAAACCAGGCATAGGACTGAGGGAGGGAAGGAGGGAGAGGAAGACAACAGGTGGTGGGGGCTGCAGAATAGGGAAAGAGCTTGGGGGTGGGGAGAGTGAGCTCTTGAAGGACCACACACACACACACACACACACACACACACACACGAAATCTAAGAGAAATTAGAGGGATAATATACTGTCAATTTTGCTCAGAAAGAATATAGTGTTTTCTCTCCTGTGAATTTTTGGTTTATATATTTGTTTATAGGTAAACATACAATTCACTGTCCCATAAATGACATTTTTAGAAAGAAGAAGGGACAAAATTACTTACAATCAGGGACATTGTATGGGTGATTGATACAATTGGGAATTATGGGAAAGTTGCTTGTGGCACATGTTTCCTAGTTCCCACGCAACAGGCAGTTCGTTTAAATACTCACGTGAAGGTAAATATGATTCCTGATTGAAATTGGAATGCTCACAAGCGACTGCTCCATTTTACATAATCTCATCTGTGGCACATTAGTGTGATTTACACTCAGTTCTAGAGGAGTTTGCTAGGAACGGCATCTTTTCACATCTCAGTACTTAACATCATCACTAGATGCTTTCATGTTGATCACATTCAGATGTATATTTTATGGTAAGTTGACATTTTCAGAGCTGAATGGTAGAGATTAGCGTTGTATCCTGATTTGTAGCTTCCTGTCCTGGTATGCTTGCAACAGACTTCACCAGAGCACTACCTCAGTTCCTGGATGAAACCTCTTGGAGTACAGAAATGTCATGTATACATTGAGGACAAAACACAGGCAAAAAATAATTATTTTCATTCTTCTAAAATCTGTGGGCTCAAAGGTTTGAGGACAGAGGGTGAAAACTTCTTAACAATTTAACAACTTAAAAAAGTTATTTGGGCAAACTACTTTATGTAGACCCAGCCTTAAAGTTAATAAATTATTCAGCTGAATAATTTTCAGTATACCATTGTCTTAGTTTCTTTGATCTGCTAAAAATAAAATCAGAAAACTGTCATAGGCTGGGAAGTTTGTATGAATCAGAATTTTATTTACCACAGTTCTAGATGCTGAAAGCATGTGATCTGAGGTCAGGATGCAGTCATGGTTGGCTCTAATAAAAATGACCTTCTAGTGTGCAGAGTTCTTTCTGCTTCTCTTCTTAGACGTATGAGTAGTCTGTTATAGAAATTTTTAATCCCAATCTAGAGTTTTTGCCCTGCCTTTGATCATTCAGTTCCCTGGATAACCCCCCCCACACACACACACCCTTTATATTTACAGTAAGCCTTAATCAGCACAAGAACTGAGCAGATATCTATGCTATTATGTCTATTTCCCAGCCAATGATTCCATTATGTAGTTTGCAGTGTTTTGTCTAGGCTGCTTTTAACTCCCATTAGCCAAACCACATGGCCATTATTTCATGACTCACCTAACCCATGACAGCTTCTTCCTCCATTCACCCTCTTCTCTGTCTACCTCATGGTTCTCTTCTCGACAAAACCTAAGAACCCTAAACCCTACCTATGTTTCTTCTGCCCAGATATTAGATGTTGGCATCTTTATTCATCAATCAGAAATAAGTTGGCACATAGTGTCATGTGGATCTATGTCAGATTCTCTCGTCTCCAAGGCAATCATATCTTAGGGGCTGGCATATAACACTACAATATATAGCAAAAGACCAAACCTCAACAGCAGCTTGATTCAGAATGGCCCTAGTAACCTCTTGTATTTGACCACTCAGGCCCAGTTGGTGGAACTCTTTGGCAAGGACTGGGAGGTGTGGCCTTATTGGGGGAGGTATGTCACTAGGGGTGAGTTTTATGTTTTCAAAAACCCATTTCATTCCCAATCATTTCTATCTTTATATCTCTGTCTGTCTCTCCATCTTTCCCTCTTTGTCTTTCTCACCCATTCACTTTGTCTCTGCGTCATGCTTGTTTTTTAAGGTGAGTACCCAGCTACTGCTCTAGGCATATGCTGTTTGCCTGGTGACATGCCTTCTGCTATGAGATTCATGAACTCACTCTCTGAACACTTAGCACTGATAGATGCCTTTGCAAGTTGATTTGGTTGTGGTGTGCTAACATGGCAGTAAAAAAGTAATGCATTCAAGGCAGGGGAGAGAGAGAGAGAGAGAGAGAGAGAGAGAGAGAGAGAGAGAGAGAGAGAGAGTTTCTGTTTTGTTTTTACTTTTATTTATAGGTTTTATATTATTTTTAATTGGATATTTTATGTATTTGCATTTCAAATGTTATCCCCTAACCCCTCTCTCCCATCCCCTCTCCCCCCTCCCACTGCTTCTATGAGGATGTTCTCACTCCCACCCACCAACTCCCACCTCAACACCCTGGCATTCCCCTACACTGTGGAAACAAGCCTTCACAGGATCAAGGATCATCCTCTGCTACATATACAACTGGAGCCATGGGTCCCTCCATGTGTACTCATTAGTTGGTGGTTTAGTCCTTGGAGTGTCTGGTTGTTTGATATTCTTGTTTTACGTATGGTGTTGGAAACCTCTTCAGCTTTTTTGTTCTTTCGCTAACTCCTCCACTGGGGTCCCTTTGCTCCGTCCAATGGTGAGCTGCAAACATCCTCATCTGTATCAGTAAGGCTCTGGCAGAGCCTCTCAGGAGACATCCATATCAGGCTCCTGTCAGCAAGCACTTCTTGGCATCAGCAATTGTGATTGGGTTTGGCGGCTTCATATGGGATGAATCCCCAAGTGGGGGAGTCTCTGGATGACCTTTCCTTCAGTCCCTGCTCCACTCTTTGTACCTGGATTTCTTCCTGTAAGTATTTTGTTCTCAATTCTAAGAAGGACTGAAGCATATACATTTTGGTCATTTTTCTTTTTGAGCTTCATATGGTCTGTGAATTGTTTCTTGGGTATTCCAAACTTTTGGGGTAATATGCACTTATCAGTGAGTGCATGCTATGTATGTTCTTTTGTGACTGCATTACCTCACTCAGGATGATATTTTCTACTTCCATCCATTTGTCTAAGAATTTTATGTAGTCATCATTGTTAATAGCAAAGTAGTACTCCATTGTGAAAATATACCACATTTTTCTGTATCCATTCCTCTTTTGAAGGACATCTGTGTCCTTTCCAGCTTCTGGCTATTATAAATAAGGCTGCTATGAACACAGTGGAGCATGTGTCCTTGTTATATGTTGGAGTATCTTTTGGGTATATGCCTAGGAGTGGTAGAGCTGGGTCCTCAATGGCAACCAACAGATTGGGAAAAGATATTTACGAATCCTACATTTGATGGAAGACTAATATCTAATATATACAAAGAACTTAAGAAGTTAGACTCCAGAGAATCAAATAATCCTATTAGCAAATGGAGTACAGAGCTAAACAAAGAATTCTCCACTGAGGAATACCAAATGGCTGAGAAACACCTAAAGAAGTGTTCAACATCCTTAGCCATCAGGGAAATGTAAATCAACACAACCCTAAGATTCCACCTCCTACAAGTCAACATAGCTAAGATCAAAACTCAGGTGATAGCAGATGCTGGTGACAATGTGGAGAAAGAGGAACACTTTTCCATTTTTAGTGGGATTGCAAGTTGGTACAACCACTCTGGAAATCAGTCTGGCAATTCCTCTGAGGTTTGTTTTATGAGGGTCTTATTCTGTCCACAATCTCCTTTCTTAAGGTTAACATTCAATGTAAAATTTATTTAGTACACAAGATTAGGCTTAGCATGCCATTTATGTACACAGCTTTTATAGTGTAAAAGTATAATGAAATGTAAGTGTACTTGTGTTATTTTATGTGCTAAACAAAACAGTATGGCAATTTTGTTTGGAAGTTAACTGGTAAAATATCTAGCTACATATGAAATTTTCTATTTCCTTCCAAGAACTGATAGTAATTTTCCTCATTTGGCAAAGAAACTTAAGTCTGTTCACAATATTTAAGGCAATGCTGTTCATCTCTCCCCCACAACACACGCACACACTTTCTTTTAAATTCTTGATTAGATTCAGTAATATTGAACTTAGGTAGTTTTCCATGTATCACTTCAAACACCTTTAAACACTTAACAGATCCTTTTGCTCAACATACCACTCAAGAGAAGATTACAAGCTCCTGTGACGCCATCCACTTTCTTCATTGATCCTGTGATTTCCTTCCCTGGTGTACACATTCTACATAGTCACCTGACTCATTCATATTTAACCTGTGATTATATCATCTATTCTACAATAGTTATTCTGTACAGTCTTTATTGATACTACTGATGCCTCTATAGGCTGCACATATCACCCATGGATTATTACAGACCACTTTTCATTTGTTCCCCAATCTTTTTTTCTCAGGATCCATCATGCTATCCTAAAGAGTTTATGACATCTAATGGGGAAAGGAGCCCAGTTTGCCCATGCTTCCTTCTCTTTCCTTTCTTTAACTTATGGTTTTGTTTTATATTTTGATATTAATATAATATAATTTCATAATTTCCTCCACTTCCCTCCAATACCCTCATGCACACCCCCTTTCTCTCTTAAATTCATGGGCCCTTTAAAGATGTTTTTACATATATGCCCATTTTTTCCTAATATGCTGTCAGGGCTTAGACAGGCTTACTAGAAATTCTTTTCAGAGCTGAGTCAGATTCTCATCATTTGGTGAAATGTTTGCTTTACTGAGATGCTATCTTGAGCGTTCTTACATCTTCCTGATCCTCTGCTTGCCTTCTCTCATCTTAACAGTCACGCTGCCATACTCAATTATATCTTGGGCACGGAAAAAGCAGCTGCCCCAAGAGGATGGAGGACACCTCCATTCAAGAGCATTAAAAGCTATTGAGCTTCAATTTTTCTCAGAGATATGTTACTCTGGTCACAACAAATATCATTAGCAGGGTAACGAGGTTGCAGCAGCAGTACAAGCTGTGTTTGAGAAGAGAGCCAGAGCCAGAGCAGACAGACGAAGGCAAGTGTGAGAGTAGCTCTGAATATCAACCCAATAAGTTGTCCTCAGACAGTAGGATTGGTAATAATTCAGACTGAGGGGGTTAGTAATAAAGCTGATCCTTATTGATATTGACAGCATAAATACTACTCTTGGTGCCACTATACAAGATCTGGCTTCCTTATAACTTCATATCTCTGTTTATAATTCTTCCTTCTTCCTCATTTTCATATTTTCTTCCATATTAAAATTGATATGTAGCAGCGATGGGTGAGATCAAGCCTGCTAATCTTTTCCTAAAGCACATACGTACTGGTTCTAAGATCAAGGTTTAATCATACCAGACAAAATGTTTCAGCTGTACTCTCAATTAAAGCTTAAGTCCTAGTGGTTTAATAACACGGAGGTAATCTTGCTTTCATAAATAAATGGGCCTTAGGGAGTGAAATGGATAGCTTTGTGAAGGAGTAAATCTGTGTGTTATATGGAAGATATTTCAGTTCATCCAGTCATTCGGGAATCAGCACTTATAAAATCTTCATTTTCTCTAGCATAAAGCTCAGTTACCTAGACATTTCTAACTCCAAAACTTTTCAGGAAATGATTTCTAGTCATGTGATAGGAGGAAGGAAAACTGAATTATTGAATAAATAATCTGTGCCTCAGTAGGTCCAATCGATGTATCTGTAATCAGCTGAGAAGTCTAAGCTGTCACAGTCTACTCTTGCACACATCCACACATTGTATGCATGTCGTGTGAATATGCATTTGAAACACAAAAATTGGACCAACTATCCTTTAAAAGCATCATAATGCCTAAACTCAACACTAATTGAAAGTCTCCATGTGACATCAATAGGCCACGCATCAGTAAATTTACTTGACAGTTTGGCAGTAGCGACTCTACTATTACATATGTATTTGTTTTGCTCATTTTTCTTAAAAAGGGAGCAGAAAAAAACATTAAATTACACTTGCCTAGAGATTCAAAAGTAAAGTGATTTGTGGGTGGGAGTGATTTATGCATCACATAAATAATATTTTTTGAGGCAACTGGAGGTAGCGTTAAAAAACAGTGTAGCCACAGCCAGTCTATCCAATTATTCTAGAAATTCTTATTGTCAGTAGATGCATTGCTAGGAAATTGAAAAATAAACAACAGATTTGCTTGCTGTTCACATGATTTGGGTTGCAATTTTTACAGCAATGGAATTCATTGAAAGAAAAATTAAATTTCAAGTTAAAAAAAAAATATCCCGGGCTCAGTCTAATGAATGATGAGCTACCCAATCAACTCAACTTCTGTCTGTGATGTGCTTATATCTAAATCATCCTCCATTCTCACATTATCCTCAGTATTGCTGAACCTCCACTCTGGTCACTTAATAAAGTCCACTGGGAACACTCAGCATCCGATTATGCAGCTAATGAAATATAGGCCCCAAAGTATTGTTCTTATGGTAACACACTTCGAAACAAGGCCTAAGCTATTTTCTTAAAATATAGGCCCAATATTCATTTCATTACAACCTATTCCCAGAGACACCCTACATACTTACGTACAGTATTATAGAATTTCATCTCTGTTGCAGATCACCAGGATTCAGGTCTACACTGGTAGACAAGGCCAGTGTCTTGTGTGTTCAGAACCAAGGGATGCTCCCTTTCAAAGTGGACTTTTTTCCTTCTTGTACTCTTTACAATTTTCTCTGCATCCAGTATTGTGAACCTGAAGTTAAATTATATCCCGAGTAGAACAGTAATTGCATTTGATGCCTGGAGAGGCGAACATCAATTAGTTACAAGTGTTCAAAAGGCTCCTGACTGGCAGCTCACATTAGTCTTGTATGAGGATTTTAAATTGCTTCGAAGGCATTTTCAATCATGTCAACAGGTGGCAAAACTTTTGAATGACTTCACCACTTGTCTCTGTCACCATTCCATTAAAACCCTCATTTATCTACATTGTGTAACAAATCTCAGCACTGGCACCTCTGGACTGAAAAAATGCTACTTCTCACTGTCTCGCCTTTATTTTCACCCAAAGTCGTATTGTAATCAAGGGAGAGGCAAGGACTTCAACCATTGGTAGGACAAGATTCAATCCATGTAAGACACAGCACTGTCTAAAATTTTCATGGACATACAATAACCTGGGGATTCTGTGAAAATGCACATCACAATTTAACAGGCTGGTAATTACCTTGGACTCTGTGTTTCTTCTTAGTTCTCAGGTAATTCTGATGTTGTCTGTATGCCAACCAAATGTGAGTGGCAAGGAATAATATGTTGGTATTCTGCAGAGCAAAAACACTCTCCCATTCTCATTAGTGGGATAAAGTCTAACTTGCTATTTACGTGTATGTTTAAATCTTTCTGAAGATTTTTGGCTCACCTGGTATTGACTGATTTATGACCAACCTCAACTCCTAGAATTTTAACAGATATTACTAGAAAGCTAGCAGTCCTAGTAACTTGACCCAAGGAGCCTTACTTCTACATGTATTTATTCTGGGGGATAAACAGCGGTACACAACCACAGAAAGATCTATCCAGGCATCCCTAATCTTTAATATAGTCCTTGACAAATACTCACCTTTGTCTTGTAAATAAATACTGAATTAATAGAAAAGTTCAATGTTGTCCATTGGCATGTTAAATAAGTTCAACTGTCAGATGTTGATTAATGAAAGACCATTTCAAGGATTTGTACAGTTGTAATATGCTAATCTTTCTTCCTGCAGCATATTCTTTTACATAAGTGAAATAAATACCAAAGGGCTGTGACATCCCCCATCATATGAATGTGTTGCTTAAAAGACTGTCATTATTTGAAATGATGTGAGCTCTAATTCAAAAAATAATGCAGGAAAGAAATTATCAAATAGAAACTAAAGCAAATACTTTAAATTATTACTGATTAATAGTTCAGAGAAGGTAGAAGATGAGACCATAAAAATTTCAGATAATGAATTGCTATACACAAAGTATCAGGTCCAATATCAACTATACTTTCAAATACTGAATGCATAAAGAAGTGGTGGGCAAGCAAGTTGTTCTGATTCTTCTTTAAAAAAATGTTGAATCATTTAAAAAAAAGAAACTCATTTTCCTCTCTTAGATAAAATTCAGATAAAAGATACTGTGTAAGTATAAGTTAGAGTATAACCATGCATGCCTTCACCATTTACTCTCATGCTAAATATGTACTAAATATTCTTGTGTTCCAAGAAAAGAAGAGTCTTTGGTCTTGGGAGCAGCAGTTAACAAAAGTGAAAACGTAGTAATCTCAGAGCATGTACCTGTATGAAGAGAGCAGTTTCAATGAATGTATTTGTGTGAAGAGAAAGTTAAAGACTTATAATGTATTGCAAAGTATGGCATAGGAAATACAGTATGGGGAAATCAGTGGAGAACATGAGAAAGGGTAAGAATTCCTTTAAAATTTGAAGGTAAAGATGGACATATCTGGTTTTAAGTTAAGGTTAAAACATAGAAGAAAGGAGGGGAAAACATTCAGCAAATGAGAGGCCAGCATTTTCTTAGTAGATACAAGGAGACTCATAGGCTGAATAGAGCGGACCGAGAAGCACCAGGAACTGAATTGCAGAAATGCTCAAGTACTTCAGAGACAATGGGAGGCATTGTGTCAGTAGGCAGTTGGATCTGTGGATTTGACATTCCAGTCACAGGTTCTACAGGGAGCTGTGGATTTGATGTCATCAACTTATTCTTAGCTATTTAAGGGCATGGAATTTATTGACTTCTTCTAGATAAAAGAGAAAAGACTTAGGTGATAAATCTTAATGCTTCAAAACTATTCAGAACACTGAAAAAAAAAAGGTAATGTGAAAATGTGATCTGTCACTTTCGTCATTATTACTAGTTGATGAAAGTAAAAAGAAAAGATGGATAAAGTTATTCACTTTGGGCTATGGTCTTTAATCTTCCTAAAAATAGAAAGAGTATCATGTGGATTTAAAAGGAAAGCAAAGAATAGGAAGTATGAAAATTTATACTTCAAGTATAACGAACTGGAAAAGGGATAGGATTCACCTGTAGAGAAATAGGGTATCTAATTCATTATGTACATTTAAATTCACTTTAAATAATCAGGGTAACATACACTCAGCAAAACAAATTAAATACTAATAGACTTTAAAGGATGACGGTTGAGTGCATTAGTTTAACTACTGCTAAAAATAAAACAAATGCTGTCAGTCTACTGGAAGCTTCTTCAATGTCCTTTTATATCAATATTTTTATGCTTCTCCATTCCAGGAATAATTCTTCTGCTCTGACTTAGTCAACATTTCCTTCTTGTTCTCAGGGGTGTGGCCATCTATATGAAAATGGCTGAAACACATTATTTTTCAAGTTCTTAAACTTCTTGGCATCATGGCCACAGGTTAAGTCTCTTCAATCTACACATGAAAGGCTTGTGTGGTTCAACTCCAGCCCACATGTGGTAGTATTTACAAGATGGATTTTGGGGGAGTAGTTTTATTTTGAAAGAGAAGCGTTCATTGATTTGTTATTATTCTTATAAGAGGCAAGTGTTATGATTAGCTTTCTTTCTACCATGTGGGGATATTAGGCAAGTTCTCTCTGTCATTGTCTCTCTGTCTCTGTCATTCTATCTCTATCTGTGTCTCTCTCTCTCTGTGTCTCTGTCTCTGAGATAAGTGTCTAAATACAAGTTTGCTATTTGCTTAGAGGTTTCCATCCATGAAGGTAGGCCCTTTGGCCCCTAGTGAAGTAAATCATTCTGGTAAGCATCTATGAAACAGCAAAATGGCTCACCTCATGGTCAAGCTCAAAAATGATTCTAGTAAGGTTCCTTCAAAAGAGTGACCTCAGTGTCCTAAAGTGTCCTACTGGGCTCTGTCTCTTAAGGATTTTATCATTTCCCAATCCCTGGGATTAAGCCTTTAACATCTGAATCTTTGGCTTGATTTGATTTTGCATTGCTGGGGAATCAAATCCAATGCTTTGCACATTGTAGACAAGAGATCTTTTGCAGATCTACATCCCCATCTCCAATATAGACATATAGAAGATAATGTGACACCTGAGTTGACTGATTCCACCAGTAGTTGTCACTTTGCCACCTGGAAGCATGCTTTCAGCAGGAGCTCTGATTTCAGATGTTCCTTTCTCAAGACAAGTGAGAAATAACTATCTCTTGTTTATCAGCCATCTACTCTGTGGTCCTTTGCTACTATAGCTTAGACTGATAAGGGCAGCCACATTACATAGTATTTTAACATGTGAGATGCAAGAAATACCTGCAAGATGAAGGACCAGGACTCTGTGCTCACAACAGGAAGCACAGGTTTATTCCAAAGGAAGTCTTTGTTTAGAAAAGATAAAGCTTCTAAATAACACAACCAAGTAACACCGAGACTTGCTTCAGGAAATTTACATAAAAACTTAGGACTTTAGACAAAACTCTAACCACTGCTGTTCCATTTATCTCACTGTCCACACTTATCTCGTGAATCATGGATAAGACTTGTTTTGATGCTATATTTCCTATCTGGCTGGCCTGCATTTCACTAGACAGAGACAAAGCTGTCCTCAAACTCACAGAGATGTGCCTGCCTCTGACTCCATAGCACCGAGTCTAAGGGTATTTGCTGCCTCTTTTGTGGCAGAAAAAGACCATTACAGAAAATTAGTCAAATTGCAAAGAACATCTGACCATAGCATGGCCAGCCCCAACTGATTCATCTTTAACAAACTCAGGGACCCTAAAAGAAGAAGGCTGAGGTCTATACTTACCAGGGACTGTGGAACATGTGGTAGCTTAGGTATTCTGGTAGAAAGTGGGGTTATACTTAATCTTTTATTTATATTTCATTAGTTAATTTATTTACACTTCAAATGTAATTTCCCTTCCCGGTTTTCTTTTTACAAATCCCCTATGTCCTCTCCCTGTCCCCTGCCTGTACGTGGGTGCTTTCCCATTCACCCACCCACTCTGCCTCAGCACCCTAGCATTCCCCTACACTGGGTCTTTGAGCCTCCACAGGACCAAAGGACTCCCCTCCCATTGATGCCAGATAAGGCACTGCTCTGCTACATATGCAGGGGGAGCCCTGGGTCCCTCCATGTGTACTCTTTGGATGGCAGTTTAGTTCCTGGTACAATGTACTATCCCTATTTTGATTTATGTCTGATTACTTATACAAATGAGTATAAGTTTTATTTGCTTATTATTCTGATTTCTTCTTTGGGAATTATCATTGCAATGTTTTTTTAGAAATTATTGTTTTTGTTCAGGTTTGAGGTCACTTACACTGAGAAACTGATTAACGTTTTATCTGATATTTTTGTCACCTTTTTTGCTGCTGTGCTTGGACATTAATACTGGTTTTTGTTTTATGTGCAGAAAGTTTCACTATGTATACTTTTGGATCTGTATACACTTTCTTTTGGGATTTCCCCTCTCGCTTTTATCCTGAGACATTTCTTGTCTGATTAGAGTTAGCCAAGTGTATTTCTTCTTAAATAGATTTTAATATTTGCATTTAGCTACCTTACCTTAAATTCAGTTTATTTAGTGTGCTATCTTATAGAAAGAACAAAGCTACATGTTTTCTAGGTGATTACCTATATAAGCTAAATCATTTCTGCATGATTTAAAATGTGATATTTTTCTTCGTTTTCTTTCAATGTAAACCAACAAGACTAGGACCCCTAGATTGTCTATATGGTACATTTAAATATAGGGAAGGATTTCTTACTGCCATGAATGATCAAGAGACAGATCTGAGGTTGATCAATTGTGTACTTTTGTGTCTCAGGTTATTTATCTTTCATCTTTGATAGCTTCCCCAGGGGTAAATCATCGGCTTAATTTGTATTCAGTGTTACAGTAAGTTGGATTAAAACATAAAGAGCTTTCTCACAATTAGAGCTTTTCAAATGAGAGTGACAATGGGAGGAAGCAATAAGTTCCCCTTGATCGGCTGGCTGAAAAAAGCAGTAAAGCATGATAACAATAGAAGTCTTTCCACGGAGCCTTTGGCTCTGACTTGAAGCCTTCAAGGTTCACTGCAACTGTAGAAGTCCATATTTCCCAAGTAAGCACATTTATTTTTTACTGCATAAGACTTATCCGAAGTAAAGGTATTTTTGTTAACTTCGGAGTAGTCCTTAACCCACAGAGCAAATCATTTGTTTCATTTAATTGGATTTGAATGACCAAATTTGCATAGATTCTCATCAAGCTTAATGTTGTTACTTGCTGTACTCTTAACGGCCTCAAATGAGGTCCTAAGTAATCCAATCTAAGCCTAGCAGAAGAGCCAGGCTGATTGACAAAGATCCCGAGATGGCTATGAAAGCTGAAATGACTAACTGGACTTACTCACCAGGGGCTTTATGCCATCCTGAGAGAAAATAAAAATGCTACCAACTTTAAAGAGGAAACGATGACTAATCCACAAAACTGTACATGAAGTTGCATTGAAAATAGAGTTTTATTTCATTCACGCAGTTATCGAGGCAAAAATTCTGAGTAAAAAAATCCCAGAGACATAGCCATAGATGATATTTTAATTTAAAATGTTAAGACAGCGGTTTGGTAGCTGAATAAAGGATAATCTCACCCATTCATTCTGTAAGAAAAATTGTTGATCCAAATAGACAAATATGCATTATGAGCCATATAGAAGTTGCATTTAAGTATATGCATTAGAATTCAAATGCTTATTTTCCCTCATTCTTTGAATAATAATTATTAACATTCAGCAACTTACTAATTATCCTAAAACCATTGATAGACTTGCCTACTGATGTGCTTATTAAGATTTCTTGGTTATAACAGAACCAGACCGAACCTTAAAAATTTAAGTCATTGAAGTGGGTGATTCTCTTAATGAAATTATAATACATCAGAGTTTTCTATTGATGAAAATGAAGACTTTAAGTACATATCTTCTCGGGTTTTTAAAAACTCTTTTTGCTTTTAGGATGACTCTCAAGAGCGGTTTATTTTGAAATTCTGAGATTCCTGAAGTGAAGACACTATCTTGAGGGTACAGTTAACGGTCCCTTTGGCCCCTCTCTCTGCTTTGTGGTTGCCGACACACTCTAAGCTGTTTTCATGACACACTTGGCTTGCAGTTCCTGGAACAAACACAGAGAAATTTGTAATGACTGAGCACAATCTCACATGCTTTGCATGTATTTCCTTATGTGAGGAAATCATTTAGTACAATGTGTCTACTAACGATAATTTTCATTGTAAAACACACAATCCTTGTACAAGGTATTTTTCATACATTGAACAGAGCAGCGTTTTGAGAAACATGGGAACCAGAGTGTTGGTTAAAACAAAAGAATTCTAAATTTTAAAAAATTAACAAGAAGATGGTGATTTTATCATGCATATGGTAATTTACTCAAATATCCAATGAGATTACTTACACTTACTTCAGTGAATATGGAAGTAAGAAAAAATAAATCTAAATATGGACTTCAATGTTAGCATATTTTTCCTTATAATTGCTTGGAGTTTAAGACAACAAAATCTTCTTCTGTTAAACTTAACAAATGCTTGGGACCTTGACCTAACAGAAGCATTCTGAATGATGATGCTTCCAAAAATAACCATTCATTACATTGTGTATTTCCAAATGAGGGAGGCTGCCTAGACTACACATGTAAGGGTAAAGTATCTTTCTCTTGTCTGCCTGTTCTTTGATAACTCTCCTCTTAAAGTCAGGTCATTGGAATCCCAGTTCCCCCTCTGGAGTTGGATAATGGAGTCTAGACTTCTTAGCTAAAGTAAGCCTTTAAATCAAGGATTCTTGTTCTTCCCATGAAACTCAGAGAGGAGTCATGACCCCAAGTCAAGTAATTTTATACAAAAATCAGAAAAGAAAAATATGAACAAACAGATCTTACTGGGGTTCCCCATCATCTGAAGACAAATTATAAAACTCTAAAGTTATAAGTTTCTCTTGTCTGATTCTGAAAAAAAGAAAAAGAAATTTTCCTTTAGGTTTTAGTGTCTTCATTTTTTAAAGATTCTCATATTATATAAAATTCAGCTACATAAATTTATTATGCATTTCCTTTGTTAACCTGTTTTTTGCTATAGATTTGCCAGCACTGAGACATGTGACTGGTAGGAAAGAATTGAACATTTCACCACTCTATTTTAGACAGAGTAGAGACAAAGCATGAGTTATCTATCAAAAACAATGGAATGAATTCATACAGTTGATGGTTGATTATGATATTGAGAGTTAATGGCTGTGTTCCATGCTAGAGGTAGGAAATGATTGAGGAAGATGGTCACAGGGGAACAGGCAAATTCGTCATCATATTACATATTCTTCTTTACAAAATCACTTCTTCGATTTTCCAAAGTTGTACCATATTGCATCCTTCTAATAAGATCAGCTATCAGATCCTTAGAAAGATAACTTACTTCAGAAGTTTTCTGAGCAAAATCATTATAGGAGCATAAGACAGTAAATGAGACATGCAAATAATTTTTTATTACTTTTTATCAATATTGGTTTTTTCCAACCCTCTTCTGAATCCGTTATCACGTTTAATAACTCTTGACCTTTGAAACATTATTTGATATGCCAGGAATGCACATTCCTTCCTCTTCTTGCCCAGCTATGAGTTCTCAAAATTATTGCACCCAAACATCCTAAACTAACTCCAAAAATGTTAACTCACTTCGTTAGTGGAACATTCTACACAGTTCCCACTGTGCTGAACTGTTTTTCTCACCTTTCTCAAAATGCTATTTTTTTAAATGTCTCTCATTGCACTTCTCAGACTACACATCATAATTTGTCTGTGCCAGGTAGCATGCTACCTGAAAACAAAGACTATATCAGAGGCAGATGGGACTGTCCTAATATGTAACATGTACAGTTATGCTAACAGATGTTTTTGCTTAAGTTGATACATAACTCTCTTTTTTATACTATAACCTCCTAAAAATAGCAGATAGAAGCAGCTGAGGGACACTGAGCAGGAATTTGGAGATAATGAGTAATATTTAGATATACTAGTTCTGAGAAGACACTATGGAAAGAAGATTCTGGTAGTTGTTGTGGGAGGTGGTAGGCAGTTTCTAGATGGTACAAATGGCTCTCAATCTCTGTGGAAATCAAAAGCCCAAATGCTTTTTTGTCTGTTCATTTTGCTTTGTTGTTGTTTTGTTTTTATCTATTCTTAGAATAGACTTTAGCTAATGTCCCATAGATTGAAATTGTCGTTAAATAGAATTATTCCCCCATAATCACCAAATCAAAAATAATCACCTGGAATTAGTGAGTTTTGTTATTTTTCTTTCACATCCTTTATATACTGTAGTTTAATTAATTATTTTACACTGTAAATGTATATACTTTTTATACTGTGGGAGTTTAATTAAGTTCAAGTGATAGATTTTCATGTTTATTCCATAAAGAGTTGAAACAAATTTTATATAAAATTTTAAGCAGAGTATTAATTTTATTCATTATTAATTTAAAAGCCTCTATTTTATTAATGGTAATTTTATCCTAGGTTAGTTCTATGTTAGATCTAATTGTGAACAGAGAAGAATCATGTTAAATTATATAGAAAGTCAAAACATGATATCTGTCCCCTGAGAGCCCCAATCCTAAGGGAGATGGACATGTTAATGTCATTTTTATGTAAGAAAATACTATATGTAGCGTCTATTTCTTTATTTTTATAACTTATTATCATTTCTTTATCACAATAAGATTTTGAAAGGTTTATGTAGGAAGTGACATGGTTTAGATTACAGCTATCAAATGAAAACCACTTGGTTTGAAAGCTCTGCTTACAAATAACATATCCATTGAAGAACACCATGCCTTGTTTTCTTTGTTCTCTACCAATGGCTAAATTGATAAAGGCCATTCTCTAGAAGCAAAGCTTATCTTTGCAAACAGGAATATTTTCAAAGAAACATTTGAATACAGACAAGACATTGGTGTGGGGTATAAACAATGTGGATTTTAAAGGGTAGAGCTATGTATTTATTAGTTTCCTCATGGCTGTGGCCAACTTCCTATGAAGCAATTTAAGTGACAAAGAATTTATTCTAGCTCACATTTGAATATGTAGCCCATCATAGTGCAAAGGTATGGTAGTGGGGGTGGCTTGTAGCCATGGTAGCATGACATTACTTGATTACTCTGTGGCAAATCAGGAAACAGAGAAAAGAAGGGTGATGTTTGGTTCACTGTTATTTTTTCCATGTTTTGTAATTTTTATTATTATTTTACTGAAGTGCAAGCTCATGAGAGGATATCACCTACATTCAAGGTAGATCTTCCTCTTCCTCAGTTCATCCTGTCTACAAATCCTCAGCCAAACTCCAAAGTCTATCCTAATCTCTTAGGCAATTCTAAATCTAGTCAGCTTGCCAATGAGGATTAGCCATTGTGAGATATTTCAGAAAGAAATATTGTAAGAAAAAAGTGTCTTGAAGAAATTTGTTCTGAAGCCAATTTTTGGACAAATAAGTTTTATCTAGTGAGTCATTTTAAAGAGATTACACTCATGTGGAGAGGACCAAGTATAAGTGTGTATGTGTTTGTGTGTGTGTGTGTGTGTGTGTGTGTGTGTGTGAACATGAGAAGTACCGTAGAGTACCAAAAATAGGACAGATGAATGGAAAGTTGAGTTAGAGAGGTAGAAAATGTTTCTTTTCTTCTAAAGACATTCATAGGCTATCGCAAGGAACTTCGTTTTCTCTTGGAATGAAGACAGTGAATAATTGTGGAATGACTAGAGTTTTATTAGAAGAAGATCATTTAGGAGTCACAATAACCAACTGAAAAGAAAGTAAGTTTGGGACAGAACAAGAAGCCATCAGTAACTCAGGAGAAGATAGAGCATGTAAGGCTCACCAGCAAAGGGGGATAGAAAGAAGGGAAGCAGATATTAGAGTGGTAAACATTTAGGACCTTGAGAAGTCATTTTATAGTTGAAATAAGGCAGCCAAAGAAGCTGTGAGCAAACTTACTTTATAAATTAGAAATCCAAAACAAATTATATTACCTTGTATGGGGGAAAAATTCAAGCAGACCTGAAGAAAGGAAACCTTGAGTTTAAGTTGATGTGTGTGTGTGTGTGTGTGTGTGTGTGTGTGTGTGTGTGTGTGTGTGCGCGCGCGCGCGCGCGCACGTGCATGCACACATGGGGGGGGTGGTGTTGTGATTTCTTTACAATACTTAAGTGAAAGATGTGCAGTGATTATTTATTGGAGAGGACGGGGTGCCAAACAATATTTAGAACTGTAGACCACAAAGCCAAG
Source organism: Rattus rattus (assembly GCF_011064425.1). Taxonomy (NCBI): domain Eukaryota; kingdom Metazoa; phylum Chordata; class Mammalia; order Rodentia; family Muridae; genus Rattus; species Rattus rattus. The sequence continues at coordinate 187,550,476 of NC_046154.1, read as the reverse complement.
GTGACTTCCATTTCATGTTTGGCTTGCCACCCACTAGCATCATGACTACAGGAAAATCATATGATAGTTTAAAACATCATGTTTATAACTGTTAAATAGAGACATTATTTTGAAAATTAACTGCAATGATCATGCATACAGGAAATGTTCTGTTTTCCTGACCTAATTGCCTGTTCTTTGTAGACGGGATTGTGCTGGTTTTACTTCTATACAGCAGCACTTCGGATGGTGCGTGGGACATAGAATGGATGCATTGATCATTCACAAAATGTTCAGAAACCCTGTGTGATAGGAACTCAGAAATGCACAAATAAAGTTATCAACTACAAGATAAAAGAGACATAGCAAACAAGGCTAAGGGTGGCAATGTGTGCATGAGGCGGATTCCAGGAATAGGCTCAGAGCAGACCAGAATGTCGGGTGTATTCAAAACGAATCTTCCAGGAAAGGAAAGATTATGGAGCTGAAGCTCACTGAAAGCAACACTTGGAGGGCTGGGTTCTGGGTTGTCCTATTCTTGCCAGAGTCAATATGATGGATTCTCCCTCAATTTAGATTGGTCAATTAGGGTAGGTGTCTCTTGAATTAGGAATTTGTTCTTCTTGATGTCCCCTCACTCTCGGGTCTTCCATCAGTGACACCAGCGTCACTCTGTCTCTCACGGGGATGTTCTATCACACAGGCCAGCAGCCTCTCCCCGGTACATGCCTGGATATAGCAAGCTGTAGGTGTTCTCCCTATTTAGATTCGTCTCACCACTAACTCTAGTGCTGCTGCTATTAAAACACAAGACAAGTGTGGCATGTTTAGATGGGAAGATCTGATCTGTTTCATGCTATTCTGGACTAAAATTTCTAATTAGACGCCGCGAAGGTGACAATACTGTGGGTGTGTGAAGCTGCCTCCTTGCAGCTGGGTTTGTCTCTTTACTTGCCTGCTAGAGGAGGCTGTGCTTTGCGTTGTTAGTGCTGCAAGACAGATAAGTCCTCTGGCTTCCTGTTCACAGATAACCATTTGGCGTATGGTGCTCCTCTTGCCGATAACAGAAATGTCTTAAGGAATCTTTTCCATCACAGCCAGAATAGTTTTCTTATGACCAGATATCATCAATCATAAAATACCAGTTTCGAATCTTCCATTACATCCTCCAACATGTAGAAGGGAGGGAGGGTATGGAGATAGTCATGTTAAGGGGTTATATTTTTGTGAAAAAGGATGGGGACTGGGAGAAAAATGGGAGCCATGGGAATGGAAGGAGATAAAGGAATATTTAAGGAATTGTAAATTCCGTGACGTGGTGTTGATTCCAGGAAAGCATATGAAGTAATCAGTACAGAGTCACCTTCACCCCTCTGTAACTTGAGACATTGCAACTGTATGTTTGCTGCAGTTTCCTCTCATAAGGGTCCCAGCATTTGTTTCTTGTTAGTTACATTTAGATTACTCTCTCTTGTGTTGGACATGAAGAGGACAAGAACCTATCTGTCTTTTGTACTATACTATCTTTAGCAGTCTGAAGAGTGAGTGAATGACAGTCATTAAAATATGGTTTGTAGAATGGCTAGATAGGGATTAGAGGTAGGAACTATCAATGATTGGCACATGTGAATGATAAGAAGGTGATATAATGGTTTACAAGTCTGAGACAGAAGTCTGAACTTATAGGTTGGAGAGTTGCCAACATAGGAACAGTAATATTAGAAATTCTATAATTTTTCATAGTCTAAGTATTTTTGTTCCATTGCCACCCAAATTCCTATGTTAAATAAAGCCTCACACATCAATTTGATAATGTTTGGAGATAGAATCTTTGAGGAACATTTAGGTGGTGAGAGTAGAGACCTCAGGATAATGATTGATGCCCTGTAAGAAGGCGCCTTCAGCTAGTCTTCCACCCTCCCTACCCATCACTCTTCTTTCCATCTGCCTGTCTATCTCTAGCAGGTGAAAGGATGGTGGCCATGCCAAACCTAAAGTAAGCCATCTTCACTAAAAGCTGAATCTACTGCTGTCTTCTTCATAATTTGTCCAGAACTGAAATCAAATCCTGACTTTGGGATACACCAAGTATATAGCATTTTTGTGGCAGTTACCCAAACGTAACCAGAGTTTATGTCAGTTTCTCAGTGTCAGAGAAGCTGTGCCGGAACTCTGATGGCCTTTTTGGAGTCAGAACGAGAGGAGGAGATAGAAGAGAACTCGTGTTTTTAAAAAGAGAAATTAATGCACTAATTAAACCCCACCTCCATGTTTACTGTTATGGATCTTGTTAATTATCTTCTAATAGCACACTCATGGACTTGGGGCAATAAAATACATTTTGCAACAAAGAATGTGGCTTCTGCCACTGTCTGTTTTGCAGTGCTTTTTTTTCCCCCTTTTATGAGAATTGTGGGTACTTTCGCTCTCTCCTCCCAACTTTCCAAAGTTACTATTGTAAGTACAGAGATTCTGGAAGAGGTATCCTTTTCTTTTAAGAGGAATTTGGCCTGTTAGTAGCTTTTTCCTGGTTATAACTGTCATGGTATCTTAAGCCCTGGGCTGACTATTGTAGCTTTGCCTTCCAAAGATTAGTGTTTTTCCTTCGAAGATGTCCTGTTCACATTTATGCAGGCAACATAAATACCCTTCAAATTGTTTACACCCGAAATAGCAAAGGAGGGCAGAAGGGGTGTTCTGCTGCCATTGCCAGTCATATTTGAACCAAGACTGTCTGCAATAATCCTGACCTTTAGAACATCCATCATTTCCCACAGCCATGCTCAAAACAAACTCGCGACCACATGTCCTACGGATGCAGCTGGAGAAACTGATGCAGGGCCTGGTGAACGTCTGTTTCAAAATGCTCACCAAGCATGGCAAAAGAGTCAGAGCAAAAATTGACTGGCAGAGGTCTCCAAAGAGCAATAATGTCTGCCTTGGCATGCAGCATTGGATAGGAATGACGTCATCTTCTGGTGCCAGGGAAGGGTCTGGTCCCCACCCTGCTAACAAGGTGTTCTGTCCTCCCTTCGCTCCTGGGAATACCTCTTAAGCCAAAGACTCCAGACTGCTGTTGTATCAGAGAGAGCCTGCATTATTTGGAAGATTTTAATTATCATAGGCAGGTTGTGGGGCTTCAGGAAGAGATGACTTGGCTTCCAATGCTGTAAATTTAATCTTCCCATTGAACACCTGCTAGAGGACTAGCTAAATCATTGGCCACTGTGAAATACATCATGCTGGAAGTTCATGCCGCATTTATTCTCATGGAGACGTGTGCCTTAGGAAGTCTACCCTGGTTGTCAGAGCCAGAAATGTATTTCTTGAAGAATCCCATATAGTACCGAGACTCTTCAGGGTAAATGAATTATTCAGTATTTGTAGGTTGAATATACTAGTCACAGTGCTTATAAAATATAGAGCGACTTGATAATTTTTTTATGCTACGTTTCATTTATCTACCATTTAATTATCTTAGCTGTGAAATTATAAAACATGGTGATCGCACTTCTATCCAAAAAAGCCCGCATCTCCTCCTCATTGACAGACTTCAAGAAGTCTGGTAATTAGTAGGTAGGAGAACCAAAACTCCCTCCCCCTTCAGAGTAGCACAGGACTTCAATATAATCAAGGAGAGTGTTTTACATTTGATCATTTCTAATCCTAAAAAAGTTACAGTATGTAAGAGGTGATATGTATCTAAGAAAAAAAAAAGCAGGAGGAGGGAATCATGGGAATGTTAGGTTATATATTAAAAATTGCACTTTCCTTGACAACTCGGATGAATAAGCATTGTTTCCCCAAAAGCACATTTCTATGCTAAGCTCACTTGTTTTCTGAAGTGAAATAATGAGAGGGTGCTCCTGGGAGATGCTCGTAGAATTCTGCAGCACATACCAAACACTGCCCTCCCATGTTACCTAAGGTTTATGGTAAGACTAGCAATAAACTTACAAATAAGAAAAACGAGTCCTATAGAGAGGCTCAAAACTAATAGCCAATAGAAAGAGTTCAGGTGCCAGAGCAAGTAGGCAAAAGACTCTTGTGCCTATTTCAAGACCTGTTGATGTTTGCATTACTGAACAAAAGTTTTAACTCCTAGAAGGCTATAAAGCTATTCTTATAAGAAATGAGCATCTGAAAGACAATAAGAAATGATATATTCTGAAACCAGCTGTGAGTGATCATGTCCCCAATAAAATATATTCAGGTCAATATGAATTCCATGATCCAATATGGCAGTAGTTTGATTAAATGTGTATCATAACAGAAAAAAGAAATTCATAAATCGAGACACTCTTCAATTACATTGGTGGAAACATCTGGTAGGAGACATAGAGCAAAGTCTGAGAAACTCTGCTAAAGACTCAGATGCTGTCTACTGACATTCTTAGCCTTTGGATTGGGAGAAGCACTTTTCATACATTCCAGAAGGATTCATCTGATATTCACAAAGATGTCAGATCGGGCACAGAGTTCTCAGGGGATACCTGTTCAGGATGGTAAAGTATCTATGATAAACCACAATTAGGCTCTGAACCTGAAACTCTCCAGTGTCTCCACAATCACCAAATTTCTGATTATTTAACGAGCTGTGTAGAAGGTTCCATGTAAGGTAGGGCTTCTGTCCAGGAACTTCAGATGCTTTACTGTGAAAGCAGGGCTAATCTCAGGTAGGAAGCACCAATTCTGTAAATATCTTCCAATAGAAATTTAGATTTATTAAGTGTTCATATAGAGAAATTATTTGTATAGAATCAAATGATATAGGCACTGAGATATGACCAGGTTTCAAGTTCTGAAACTGACTAAGAAAGGGCTGTGAGTGCTAAGACCATCTATAGTAAAAATGACACGCACACACGCACACATGCACACACATACACACAAACAAACACTTGCACACACACTTTGCTTGAAAAAGGTCATTTGATGGAACCAGGGCTTTGTGTCTATTGTTTGCTGCCTAATTCCTTGGTTTCTGCACTAAAACGCTTTAAAAACTGCATTTATTTGTATTTTACCTTAAATTTTATGATTTTCTTTTTCACTGCTCTTAACTGTCTCTTTTCCTTTCTTATTTCCAAAGCCGCTAAACTGTTTCTTTCTAAAGAAAATAGAAACTAGTCAGACCCCTGTCGGCTTTCTTGAGTCTTTAAAAGAAAACTGGAGAATGGATTTTGAATTTGTTTATTCACGAACAACCAAATAGCCTGTTGCCTGCTGAAATGACAACTCTGGTGACTTGCAGACATCTACTTCCTTGTGCGGGCAGCGTCCAGTAACACAGGTTTCTCACAGGGGCAGCTTTATGAATGCCCTGTTTTTTATTAATTATTTCTATTATGCAAATGTGTAGGGCGAGTGCGGTAATTTAATATACGCATACCCTTCATGATCACAGGCTGAAAGGATTTATGCCATTAGAGCATGTTTTTCTATCAATGGTCATTTCTTTCTTCCTTATGTTTACCCTTCTGGGATCCTTGGTGGTATAAATCTAAACGATTACCACCAGTTCTCTTCACAAATGCCAAATGAAATTATGGTCCCTAAAAATGATGTTTTCTAAGCTTTCAGTATCCCATAAATCTCTGGGGTTTTTTTTTTTTTTTCAACCGCTGCCTGGAAAGTCTCTTTTCACATCAATTTAGCCATCCCCTCACCAGCCCCTTCAACATCCTCTGCCTTTTCCTCAATCCCCTCACCAGCCCTGTCAACATCCTCTGTCATTTTCGAGGCAACGCTTGTTCCAGAGGGGAGGGTGTAAGACGTGAGCTTTACTGTCTGATTCCGCATGTTCTTTAGTCCTGTCCTAGAGAAGCTGTGAGCCTCCAGCACCCCCACTTTTCAAGCAAGCGTTCGTCGTCGTAAATAAGTCTGGCAGATGCCCACAACACCTGGGACAATTAAGCCCCAGAGATGGATGGGTAGTTTCTAAGGCAGGCAGATTTTTCCATCTGCTCAAATGGCACTTGTGGATTAGGCAAACTGGTGTTAGCTGCCAGGGATGTGAGCATCACACAAGCCTCCTTTCTGCCCCCTGTACACTTCTTGGCTGTCTCTCTAAAAATTCAACCCAGCAGGGAAAATATATACCTACTGTAGCCTACATCTGTTAAACTTCTGTACATGGATAACTTAGCCCCAGTGAGCTGACCATTAAGAAACCAGTTCCAACAGTTTTATGGGGTTCCACTCACACTTTCAGTGCATGGCTTATTCTGATTTGTTCTGTGGCAGAGCATTTCAAAGCCAGAATAAAATTCGAAGGACAAATTAGCCCATTTAAGAGATTCTGGTGTGCCACGGAACAGATTGTGGTAACCAACGTTCTGAGTCAGACCTCCCCTCCAAATGCCCCAGTTCCCCTCCCAGCCCCCACGCACATAGAATCCACTAATTAGCTTTGCATTGTGGAACTGTACTAAATTGGTAAGAGGAATTGGAATCTGGCCTATTATTTGGAAGATTTGTCTCTTATGAGGAAAGCTGTAGAAAATATCCCCTGAATTGGGCCGAATGTTTGGTTGCTTTGTTTGTTTGCTTCTGTGCGCGAATGACAGTAAGTCGGCTAGTTCAGGGATGCTCCCAGTCCTTCCAAGCTTTAGCCATGCTGCAATGTGAAGTCACTGCCAAGTTTTCAAACATGAGCCTGGACTGCTATTCCAGTTCGCCGCTGTGCCTCCTCCACGGCAGATGGTGTTCAGCTGTGCAGGGGACACAGCCGAAACCGCTCAGTGGAAGTGTCATTCCACTGCTCAGGTTTTGGACGTCCTCGCTTTAAAGAACTCGGATGCAGAAGAGTAAACATTTGTTTATCCTCCTCGCTCCTACATCAGCAGCAGGGTTGGGGTTCACCCCATTTCCCCCACCAACCCCAGCTCGCATGTATCACTTCTAGTCCACAAGTCTTTTGTTTGTCAATATCCCTTGGTTGGGAACACATTGCTTCATTGTTTTATTTATAATTCCTTATGTGTGTTTTTAGTCTTTAAGTGCTTTTGTCTTAAATGTTGGAGAACTCCTATAGAAGAATACTAAAAAGGCTATGCCAGGAACCGCCCTTTGGGGGAGGCTGACATAGCACGAAGAGCAGACATTTGGGTTGAGACAGAACAAATTTAATACTTAACATTATCCTTGCCTCTTGCTTCGTTTTTGAGCATTTATTTGACCTCTGCTATCTCTAAGAGGGAAATGGTCTTCCCCATGTCTGGAGAATTGAAAGAATCTGAATCTCTGGTTCCCGTGTACGTGATAATGATTGTGGTCATCTCATTGCAAATTCCTAACAGCTGCAAGTTTAGACAATGGAGTTTTCCCTGATGACTCCATTGCTCTGCCTTCTAAATCAGACATTTCTAGAGCTCTTCTTTTTCTCTGGCCCCATATCTATTGACTCAACCTAGAAATAGTCCTGTAGTTTGACTCCACATTTCATCAAATTTTCCCATCCTCTTCAAACTATTTCCTTTAAGGTTTACAAGCACAATTTCAAATTGGTTGTGTTCTACAGATATTGTTTGATTATGGGGATTATCAAATGCTTTGCGAGACTACTGGTTAAGATGGGAAACCACTGGGAGTGTTGATCTGGTGTTGCTATGCACTCAAATGCTAAATACTAAATACTAGCCCCCAAGACCTGGCTGCTCCCTAAGGAGCAGATTCTCCAGTGCCCCAAATGATGCTGTGTAAGCCTTGCTCTCCAGTTTAAAGATATTGGGTAAATAAATGTGGCTACAGCTAGTTGCTGGGGAGAATAGAAGAGGTAGTTTTAGTCACCAGGCTTGAGGGTCACAGATACCACGAAGAAGAAGGAGAGTGGAGGAAGGTGATGGAGGAGGAAGACAGAGAGAACAGGAGCTCTCCATTAGATGTGATGGTCCAGGAGCACAGGCCTGAATGTAATGGCCTCTGAGGACATGCTGGTGGGACAGAAGTACCCTGGGAGATATTCAAACACCAAGTACATGGGTAATGCAGCTAGGAGCAGACAGTCTAGCAAATAAAATACAGATGGGGGCAAACTCCAATAATAGTGCTAGAGCTGATTTAAAACAAACCATAGGATCTTGCCTTGCTAGGGGGCTGGCTGGGTTATATTAACAACTAATAGAGATTATTAAATTCCATTTACAGGAACCAGCCTGATTGAGTTTACTGACTACCACAACTGCTTACCAGCTGTGTAACTTTTACTAAGGGATTTGGTATGTCTTCTTATTCCGGTTTCCTCCTTGCTAATAAGAACACATTATGGTGCTTCTTATACCAATTATGAGGTCCTAATGCACAGTAAATGCATCTGGCCCCTAAAATATGTTTGCTGATGTTCCCAGATATTTCTTTGACTATTGGAACTCCTCCCATGGTGTCCTTTTCATGATGCACCAGAATGAAGTTTCTTCGTTTCAGTTCTTCATTAGCTTGAAATCAGTTCCTCCCAAAGGTCTTAATGCCTGTTTGATTTTCCTTACTCAGGCTGCAAAGTATTCACTTACTGTCTGTCGTCTCCTCCTAGACATCATCCTGATTTCTCTAATGAATTCTGTATATTGGCAAGCCATCCTGGGTATCTACACATCTCCGTTTCAATCTTTTGTACCTTTAGATCCACTGCTTCTAAGTCAGGCCTGCTCTGTTACATTGGTCCCTGCTTTGCTTCGCTTTTGTTCTAATTCAGAAATCCTATTGAAAAATTCCTCCTCGGGGGGAAAATATATATTTTCAAGCTCTTTCAAACCTGATCATCCTTTTCTTCCCTGTGTCTTCGGAACAACGATGTTCTGTTTCCCTGTGCGGATGCCATTACTCCACCAGTCTGCTTTATTCTCTCTGTTCCAGTCATACAGCTTTCCTGCCGATCTTGAAGCATGCCAGGCACCCATCCATCTCAGGGCTGATGCACCTGCTTTGCTTATGAACAGAAAATGATGCTTTGGTACAGACATGGGCATGGTTTATGGTCTCCCTTCATTCAGTTCTCCAAACATCACCAATGCAAGCAATCACTGTCCCTCTCTTATGGTTGCATTTTTCTCTTTTTTTTTCCTGACGTATGTAGTTCTGAGGTTTATTGGTCTCCTGTTGCTTTCCCAGTTGTACGTCTTATTCTTTCATCTATTCCCCAAGCTCCTATCATCATGCCATTTACTTATGGACGTCTCAATAAATATTTCTTGGAGAGATTAATAAATGCCTTCTAACCAAATACTTTCCACCAGAAATAATCCTAGATTTTGTAATGGGCCTTGTGGTTTAAAACAAACATACAGCCTATCACAATATTACTCTAAATACTCAAGTATTATCTGAATGAATCTCAGTACATCTTCTCTGATCCGTTATCTCCTTATGCATTAAATAAGTTTAGCAATCCAAATTGTGAGGGATAGCTTGGCGTGACAACTATGTGCCCAGTTACTTGATCAGATGACAATCTACATGCTACTGCAAAGGTGTCTCTGAGATGTCATAAATCAGTTTATTTTCTGCAATGTGGACGATCCTCATAACAATACATGGAATATCTTAAGAGGGTAGACTCAGGTTTCCTGCAAGAAGCAATCCTCCCTCAAATCTGTGACATAGACCTTCTGACCCAGCCTCTATCCTCCAGCCTCCAGATCTCAAAGACGACCCCAGTATCGGTTGTTTTCTAAATTTCTGGATTGCTATTTTTGTCTACAGATTCTGGTCTTGACAACCTGCAAAATCATGTCTGTCAGTTTCTGGAAACCAATTGCTTTCCTGCCTTTCCATCTCACCTCCCAATCCTTTGGCTATGTCTCTCTCTATTCTGCTTTCCTTCCTCCCTTATTTCCTTCCCTTGTTTCATCCTTGTTCGTTCTATCTCTCTCTCTCTCTCTCTCTCTCTCTCTCTCTCTCTCTCTCTCTCTCTTTCTCTCTATCTATATCTATATATCTGTATCCATACATGCTCTACCATGTTGATCCTTTCCTAAAGAATCATAACTAAACAATATTGCTTCATTAAAATGAGGATCAAATTAAAATATATTTTCCAATATGTAAAATATATCATAATTATATTCTCCATTCTATACATATTTATTATTAATATTATTAATATAAACTTATATTAATATAATATTTTATTTTATATAGAATATATTCTAATATAACTTATATAAAATTGATATTAATATCTAGATATATTATGCATCTATTGGATAATATGAATATTACATGGTCAGGATGTTCTTTAGTCAGTTTAATAAGTTTCTCAATAAGAACATCGTGAACAAATGAAAAACAAATGCCAACCATGGATGTCCTTTGAGTGAGTATGATTCCAAAAACTGATGCTCATATGACTTACGTTACACAATTCATTAGTGAATATTGTTTGATGCATGACATACAGAACATTGCATTTCTTGTAAAGGCCTAAGAAAGTTGTATACATATACTAAATGAAAGGGTGAAAACATATTTCTTTTGACATCACAACAGTATTATTTGTGAGTGAGCAGAAGCAGGATTTCAGATCACTCTGTGACTCTTCCTTGTTTGCAAGGCTCATTTTCTGCATCTGAAAAGCATTTCTAAGGATACCTCAAATGCTTGTTAGGTAATAGGATCAATGGCCTTCAGTTGGAAAAAGAACACCCTTTATTAATGTTAAGTATTCTAGTTCAGATGGAAATGGAATGACAGAGACACTCGAGCATTTGGAAATCAAGCACCCAGTTCTTAAGAATTTATAAATGCAGATGGTGTTCTGCTGAGAATGTGTTATGATGCGAGGAACTGAAAAGACTGAAGCAGTCAGTGCTTGAATCATAGCACAAAAGAATGTGCTGTGAAGGTACACAGCATACAGATTTAGAGATTTGTCAGATAAACTCTTATTTGGAGTCTGCTTAAAGATACAATGTGTCATCAAGAGACAACCCAAATCACAAGTACTGCTGAACAAGCACAGGCAAAAAAAAAATATTTCGAGGACCAAGAGTGGCCACTGACCTAAGCCTCTGTGCTATAGACCTGTTGGAAAATGCAAGGACATAGGAGTGACAGTAATTCTAAGAACCAAATGACTTAGCTGGCAATGTCATGGCTTCAAGATTCACCCAAGAATAATACCCTGACAAATACTATGTAATGCAAGCAAAGAGTGTTTTATTGTACAGAAGTCCAACATGCTGGGGTCTCTCATTACCAAAATAGACACCCGAGTGAGCTCACAGGCTCAGTTTAGGGGAATTCAAGGGTAGGTGACCTGATCTTACTCTATCTCTTAGGGACATCCTAAAACCTTCATCAGCGCTTGGGGGCTTGAATCTGTTGTTGAGGAATTCTGGGGGAGATGGCCTTATCTTGTTCTATCTCTTAAGAACATTCCAGAACTATTACTGGGATTGAAGGCTGGAAACTGTTGCTGACCCATTGTCCTTACTTCAGGCCAGGTGACCAGGCTGCTTGAAGCCTGGGATTGTCAGGCCTAATCTCTTGAACTGCTCATATGAAGCTATGGAGTCAATCATCAGGTATAAATAGTTCTTATAAAGAAATTATTTCTTATCTCCATTGACGGTTTTTCTAAGATAGAAACATTAAAATTCAACAATAGTTCTAGCAATCCTCTAGCCTTGACTCAGGGCAAGTTTCTCTCTGTTTCCAACACCTTGAGTTGATAGTAGGGTCTGAGTAATGAGAATGAAAAAAATGTTTGTTAATTAGAATTTAAGTCTGTCTAGAACAGGAAAAAATTATTACTTTTAAATACACTTATATTACCAGCCTACACACAGGAGTAACGACGTCTTTAAGCATTCCAAATGCTTATTTAAATTCATTTCAACACTTCTATATTGCATTTGCTTATTTCAACAGCTGCTAAAGTAAGCCTTCTAGTTTTGTGGAATTTTAACTACAAAATAGGGGGGAATGCCTAGAATTTATTTTTTCTCAGTGTTTGAGATGAAGAGAAGCCTCTAGGTGGGCTCATGCTGTTACATCAATATTCTCTCTCTCTCTCTCTCTCTCTCTCTCTCTCTCTCTCTCTCTCTCTCTCTCCTCCCTCTCCCCTCCCTCTCCCTCTCCCTCCCCTTCCGTACCTCCTCCCTCCCTCTCTTTCTTTCTTTCTTCATTCATTCATTCATAAACATTACATAAAATTGAAGCATTGGTGCACAGGAGATATCCAAGGAAAATTAAAGAACAAAAGTTATGAAAATCCAAGCCACTTGATGTGCCTCTTCCATAGAATCTTGGATTCTCTCTATAACACAGTATTTTGCATCAGTCAGAAACCAAGAAAAATGACACATGGGGAACCAGATTGAATCCTATGTTTGGAGGAAGGAAAAAGATCGTTTTCCTAGGGCAGTGTGGCTGGCAAAAGCAAGCTTTTCAAATCCACAGAAAATGTAGCTTATGTCTTTAAAATGCTTGCACCTATACAAAGTGCACTACATAATGTTCGTTCTCACAACTTGACATGCTCCTGGCATGTCCTTTGATCATAATGACCATCTATCACCTTCTCTAATATATCTCCTTCCTCTTTACATCCCACTAAGCTATTCACTTTCATGTCTCTAACCCATATATGAAGGATAAGCCATCATGGTGATCTTTGTGAAATTAACATATCTCACTGGACACAATGATCTCTAGTTCCATCCGTTTTCCTGCAAATGACATCATCATGTTTCCTGGATGGTGGAATACAATGTCTTTGTGTATCTCTACCACGTTAGAAAAGAATCTGCCTATTTATTGATGGCATCATAAGCTGATTCTAGAACTTGTATTCTCCATGAGTAAACTATTCTAGGGTTATTTCCAATGCCTTTTGGCATAGTCAGTACTCTTTTGAGTTGAGTGAGTCCACAGTTTATAGAAGATTGGACAAGGAACACGGAGCTGAGATGAAGGATTTAGGCAGAGCCTGAGGAATCATCCTTAGGCAAGTGGCTTTCAATATGGAAAATGCAACCTCAAAATGCTTGCCCAGTTTTAGCAATGTATTTTTCAAAGTAAAATCAAACTTTCTACCAGTGACTTTTCTTTCTACATGCAGGGGCCTAAGATGCCTTCAATACGGTAAAAACCATTTCACATGTTAAAAGCAGGTTTCATCATGTACAATGTATATATTGTAGCAAATGAAGCTTTAAGCAGATGGAAAAACATTCCCTGTTTTTACATCCCTTTAATTTTTACATCTCCAAGTTACATGATTCAGTACTCAGATGACACATGTACCTTTTTAAACAAATTCTGGTTGCCAAGTTTCAAAAATGTCACACAAGATCTTGAGGAGGAAAACTTCACGCTTTTGCTCATTTTCCAGTTGTTTATCTTTAACTCTGTGAAATGTCAGGTATGCAGCTGATCATTGTGCTCTCAAATATTCCCCGTCTTAGAAGTAACACTGTGCATATGTGTAATAAATGTATGCATATACAGAAATTGTCAAATTAGTGATACTTAAAATGTGAAAAATTTATTTTCTTAGATCGTTTTATGTTTTAAAATGACAGTCGTAACTTTGCTGTCACTAAAAGGCCAGCTCATCTGGCTTTGCTTCAGAGTGACAACAAACGCACTGGCCACAGGTTTTATGATCCAGAGCTGCTCGTGAAACCTCATAGCAACAGAGGCCATTACCAATAAGGAGGTGGGAAATTGTCAGAGATTTTTTTTTTAGAAACCTTGAAGCCTGTATCATGAATTGACTCATGCGATTACAGAAAACTAAACTCCGGGTAAGATCGCTAAGTGACATTCTGAAAGGGGCGCCCTTATTTCAAGGATGCATTCTGGCATAAAGCTGTTCTCTGCTGTTCTCTTTGGTGCCTCTTGCTACAGAGTAAACAAAGTTAGACATTTAATTTTATGCGTTTAATTACTCTGGTTCTATAGTTCACTGTTGTTTTGAAAGAGCAAAAGAATTGGGCATATCTCTCTAATGCTTACTGCCTTTTAATTGTTGTTCTGTTCTATTATCTTAATTAGTCCAACACAGCTAGAACAAAGGGATGTATATGAAAATAGCTCACATCATGTTATATGATCTTAGAGTGTCTCTTTTCCAACTCCTTAAAACCAACCCTAGACTCATGATGGTGAAATTAGGCAATGACTTGTTGTTATGACTGTTCTACTTATGACATAAAAATTTTATAACAAAATTTTTAAGTTCAGGTATACAAGCTTAAATAAACAACAAAATTCTTAAAACTCATTTTTAGCCAAGATGAAGGTCATATCTAAGTAAATTTGTTTAATTAAAAACTTTTAAATATAATTTGTTGTTTTAGGTCAGATCTTTTAATATGTCTACATTTGGAAAATAATTCAACTCATTAGAATAAAAACATTGTTTTCATAAGATATAAAAATACCTACTCAACAGTGTAGAAGAATATAGTAGACAAATAGCTGGGTAAGAAAGTCTTTCTTAGGAGAATTGACTGGTGATTATAGACTCTGCAAAAATCTAGAGTATATCATTGGCAACCAGAGAATTAGGGAAGCTAATGCTGTAATTCACTCAAATCTGAGAGTCTAGGAACTTAGATTTGTTGAGGCACAAATCTAAAAAAAGCACAGAGGCAAAGGCCAGACATCCCAGGGGGTCTCATGGTCTAGGTCAGGAGATTAATGTGCCTATTCTAGAAGACCAAAAGAAAAATTTACACTTTTCTGTTCTCTGTTCTACATGGGACCTCAGTCTGTTGATTGTCTCCATTATGGGTAGTTGAGGCTGGCTCTGTCATAGGCAGTGCAGTAATGATTTAAATGCAGTCTCTTCTGGAAGGGACTTGCAGATATATCCAGAAATAATCCTTTCTTGGACATTGACTATCTCTTTGATTCAATTGTGGTGATTAATATTGCCATCTTGATAGAATCAATGAAGAAGCGCATCTCTAATAGGGATTCTGAGGAATAGGTTGATGGAGGAAAGCGAGAGCCACCCTATGAATGGGACACTTCCAGTAGATGGAGTCCTCACTGGATAAAGTGAAAAAGCCTTCTGGGCACCAGTGTTTATCTTTCTCTACTCCCTGTCTTTGGGTACAGTGTTATCAACCACCTCTTGCTCCCTCGCTGCCATGATGCCCTGAATCCCCTTGAACTGTAACTCAGAATCAACATTTCCTTCATTTAGTCAGTCTTGTCAGATGGAAAAGTAACCAATAAAGCAGGGACATTGACACCCAGAGACCACCATTACACATTTCACACAGTCTCTAAGAAGTGACCTATATTCATTTTTTACAGCTACATGTATTTTGCGTACTAATTGAACATGTACTTGGTTGGGAACAAGGAGGTCCTGGTGCCCACAAATCTTGAATGTTAAGCATCCAAGAATGTCTGTTCAATGGGAAAGATGTAAAACTTGTTTTTCTTCCCAGAAGGCTAGGAATTGGACATAATTAATAGCCTGGTGATCTGTGTTGGGTCATTCATATCAATCTCCTACAACCAGAACTAGAGGTGGCTAGTCATCTAAATGGGCTTTATATTACCTGTACAGCCAGAGCCTTCCCCAATCCCCTACAACCAGGACCAGAGGTGGCTAATAACCCAAATGACCTCTATGCTTTTGGATGAACAAGAGCAGTCCAGATCCTTCCTTAGGCCCTTAGCTAATTACAGGCAGACTATATCCAGAACCCATCTTCTTGAAAGAAATGACACATACCCTGAGTTCAGTTTTGATGTAATTGTTGTTTCTTGTGTGCTAGGGATTGAATTACACCAGGAATGTCTTACTCCAAATTATACTGTTTAAATTTGTTGGCAGAAAATCACCTGACATCACAGTCTCCAAAGTTAAGTCCACGTTGACAAAGTCAATGTAAAACCATTGACATTCTCCCCTCTTTGCATTTCGTTCCCCTGACTAACATGACACTTACAGATATTCCCCCACTACTTGCCAAAAATAAATGGTTTCTGCCATTGTGAAAAGCTGAGAGAATATTGTTACTAGATGTCATTCCACTTTCCAGACTTAAAAAAAATAAATAAATAAAACCACCATCAGAAGCAAACAACAGCAACAACAACGAATGGTTGCCTTTAAAAAGAGCAATGGTGTTTGTTTATTTATTCAACATGTACCTCATGCATGTGCCATGGTGCCTGTATGGAGGTAAAAAACAACAGGCGAGAGTTGTCTCTCTCCCTCCACCATCTGGGTCCCAAAGATTGGATTCATGACATCCAGCTTGTTGGCAGATATTTCATCTTGACATCTAGCTTGATGTTAGATATTTCGTCTTGATGACCCATCAAACACTTGTAACCAAGTTTCTCCAAACTTTTCTCAAAGCTGTTATTCCATATTTTATAAAAAGATGGCTTTAAATGTATATACCCTGACTTGGAGATTCAGAGAAAGTAGATTAGAATCTTGTCCCTGGTACCTTCTTTCGGATCAGCGAGGTGAGCTAATGAATAATTAAACATCGAAATTTCATAGTTGATAAAACACAGGCATAATGAGACCTTTTGGTTGCGGGTCATTATATGGATCTCATGAATTGATGTCTTGTGTCTGATTGTGCCCTGCTTAGAGTCAGTGCTATAAATAGCAACCGTTTTAACAGAATCAATATCTAAAGAAAGCAGTCATTCTTCTCTCTAAACAGTTCTAATTGTGAGTCTTCTAAAAGCTCCCTCCCTGCAAATTCCAGCCGCTGCACTCATTATGCTCGCTGGAGCAGATAAGTTTGATTCCTTCTTCCACACGAATGCCAGTAAGAGGTCCGAAAACATCTACTTATCTTCACCTTTCCCCAAGCGAGACTCTGCAATGGACTTTTGTTGTTCCTTAATTCTTTTTTTTCCTCCTAAATGTAGTGAATATATTAGACTTTTCAGAAACTATTTAGGCCAGAGTGGGAATCATTACAGGATAGAACTTCTTGTATCTAATTTATATCTATTCAGCAACAGAAACTAGAAAATAACTTTTACAAGTTTGACATATAAAATAAATGGTAAAAAGTGTAGTCTCCTAGACCAATTCTGGCTTGATTAACTGAGTTATATTATAAATACAAAGATTTCCTCCTTTTACCACCATAAATAAATAGTAGTACTCTGTTTCACATTTCTTTTGGAAGAATTTACTACATTTTATCCCCTTAATTCTTGAAAATATTGTTTATGTAACTGTTTACTAAGCTGTATGTGCAAGCCAAGAAGAATATTTATTGGTTCATCAAAACAGCATTAGCTATTACATTTTATGCAACCAACATATGATATGAGAAACAATTTATTTCAACAAGCAAAATGATAGCATGTGGGCATTGATTAATATTTCTGTAATTTAATAGTTATTTTAATAGAAATTAATGGGATTCTCATACATGTTTTTATGTTTATGTAGTTGCAATATATTTTGTTTGATCCCCGTGACAAAAATCATACCTCACAGATATATGGAGTAACAAATGAGGGGACATATTAGTGGTAGTGTTCTGGTGATAAGTATCTGGTGGACAGTTCTCTCTGCTTCTATAGCTGAACTCAACACACAATAGCTCCTTACAGGGGAGGACGTGACATGCCAGGTCAGTGACATTTTTTACTCTGTTAAAATAAAATACTGTGGTTCAACTCGTTCTTTATAAGCAGCTTTTTCTCTTGCGTGACTTTGTAACACTATGTTCTGGTTATATGAAATGTATTGGTTCACTGAAGCATGAAGACATTTCAAATGTAGATGTGTCTTATTATGTAATATAAAAGGATCACATTCATTGATATCATTTCAAATCTCACTGGAAAGGTTCTAAATCACAAGAAGCTGTCAAGCTCACAGAAGGTGATACAAATTTCCCCCAAATTCTAATTTTCTTTTGAAAGCTTGAGTCTTATCACTGGCACTAAATGCTGTCAGTTGTTTACATTATGGTGACAAGTTCATTTTATTTATTTTCAAAAGAATGTCTGGTGAATAGGCCTTAACATTATATAATTCGTTTTGACATTTCTCAAACAGTTCTAGGAAGCTCAGGAGTCTATAGACCACACTTTGAGACACATCTCTTGCTTCAAAGGGAATATGAGAATGCTTATTCTGTGCCAAGCATGAGTGAGCCTAGAGACATGGGTCCAGGTAACCCTGGATATCATGTTCTATTGTGGAAAAGACTACATGGAATTTGATAGTCATCGACCATGAGAAAATAATTAATCCATGCATTACTGAATACATTGTTAGGGACATCATTTAGATGGGTTACAAATGAATGGATAAATCCCTGCGATCGTAATCAAATGACATTTTATAATATTAGCTTTGGGATTTGTAACTACTACTATCTCATTAATGTATTTCAAAGCTTTTTCATGGTAATTTAAGAAATATTATGGTAAACACAGAAGTTGGTGACAAATGGTTAATAAAGGTCGTTTGGGACAATATTGGTTCTTGTTTACAGTCTCTCAACTTTAGACATTTATAAATATCTAAGCAGTGCAGTTGTAGAATCTCAAAAATAGATGTGTTTTTCAGTGACCTTCATGGGAGTTTGTCCTTCATTCAAGGTCACTACAAGCTGCTGCCTAAGTTTTTCACCCTGCTGTGGCTCTAGTCTCTTCAGTTCTCTTTGTACCTGCTCTAGAAAAAAAATAGTTCATTCTCATTCTCTCTCTCTGTCTCTCTCTCTGTCTGTCTCTCTGTCTCTCTGTCTGTCTGTGTCTGTCTCTGTCTCTCTGTGTCTCTGTCTCTGTCTCTGTCTCTGTCTCTCTGTGTCTCTGTCTCTCTGTCTCTCTCTCATACTTCATGTAACACCCTGGGAAATGGTTCCTGCAAAAAACACACACACACACACACACACACACACACACACACACACACACACACACACACACATCACACAAATTCAGGCAATTGCCCTAGAGATTTAAAATGCTTATTGTGATTTGCCAACCCCTCAAGGATGCTTACAGTCATAAAGTAGGCTTCCTCTTGACCTTGATCTTCTAAACTTTTCTTTGTTTCTATTCCTATGCTTTTATTTTAGTTAGCTATTTGGACTTTAGGGTTGTGGGTATATCCACAATGTATGTCAGACAGGAAACCTACCTTTATCCATTGTTATCTTCAGTGGGTTTTATAACCATCGCCCATTCTTCATATTCTCATCCATAAAATGTAATATTTGTGATGTAACCTTAAAGAAGTATTTTGCAGGTGAAATGTAAGAATCCACATGTCCTTGCAAAATATTAAATCCAACAATACACATACATTCATATCATTGCTACAGCATATACATAGCAGGTGATTGTTATCATAACTGTATAATTGATAAATTATATACACAATGAATATTTGCCTACTAAACTAAAGTGCAAATGTCTTTGAGGGACTATTCCAATGGTTGCAGAATTTTTAGTTCACTATATAAATAAATAGATTTAACCCTATTAAATTTTATGAGTATATATGTTATATATACATATATATATATAATATAATATATATAATATCCATGTTTTGCCTGACAATTTACTTGGATGGTGTTTACGCATTAATATATGAATCAGCTAGTCATGGAGTTCCCTAAGGGAAACATGACCTGAGCAATGTATTTACATGTGGAGAACATTGACCATGAAATTCTGTTCTTTTGACAAAGTCTTTTGACAAAGAATGTTTAAGCCAGATGAAAACATCTAATTTAATTTAAACTCATGTGATGGATTAAGAACAATGTAATATGTAATAGCAAGTTTGAACTCTTAAGCAGGGCTGATTAGATTGTTCTGGAAAACTGGAAAGAACTGAGTTTTAACCCAAACATGAGAGGATTCCTAGGAGAATTTCCACATGTACTCACCTACTTTTCTACCCACTACCCTATGGTCATCAATGTCACCACTGCCTATCTGAATATGTAGGGTCCTCCTCCTACCCAGTCCTGTCCTGTCACATTGCTTAGGACTGGCGGTCTGACAGTTCTTTCTACTTTCTTTTTTTTTAGTTTTTTTATTAGATATATTTCTTTACTTACATTTCATATGTTATTCCCCTTCCCGGTTTCCTGTCCATAAGTCCCCATTCCCTCCCCTCCCCCTCTCCCATACGGGTATTCCCCCTATACATTCCCCTTATTGCCACCCCCCTAATATTCCCCTGTACTGGGGGTCCAACCTTGGCAGGACCAAGGGCTTCCCCTTCCACTGGTGCCCAACAAGGCTATTCTCTCTATTCTGCGATTTTTCCCTTACCAGTAAGTCATTTCCAATATCATCCAAATATGATTCAATCTACATATCTAACAGAAAGACATAAAATCATCTCTCCACTCCACAGTTACCCTCTAGTTACTATGCTATTTCTCTTCTACCCTTTCTCAGTGATTTTTGGAAAGACCCTATAATAGATTTTCTAATGCATTCTCTAATTTCTGAAATCCTCCCTACTGCTTCAGACATGGAGAATTAGTCCTTAGCCTCATTGTATTTGTTCACTGACAGATTTATCCTAGGAGTTGGGTCACCTGCTCCTCCCTTTGTCTCCTTGGGGGTTTTTATATGTGTCGGGGTTTTCCTTCTGTCTTTACTGGTCTTGCCAACCAGTCAGCCAGGTGTTTTTCTTAACCTTTGTATACAGATATCATTCATACTTTCCAGCTTACTTAAATATTAACTATGATTTGCAAAGTTGCCCCACATATCCACCTTTGTTTCTCTCTATTTCTGGACTTTTCCCCTAAACAACACTTTTACTAATGTGGTAATCAAAGCTAGTCATTGTGGCCTTTAATCCCTATACTCAGAAGGCAGAGGTAGGCAGATCTCTGTGAATCCCAGGTCAACCTGGTCTATATAGAGAGTTTCAAGACTGCCAAAGCTACACAGTGAGATAATATCTAGCAAAACCAAAAAACAAACAAACAAACAAACAAACAAACAAAACTAAAACAACAACAAAAATAGAGCATCAAGGTAATCCTTATCTCAAGGTAATCAAAAGATATTGGTCTTTCCCTCTAGGACTATCCTGAACCTCATGATTCCTCTGGAGTCATGACCTTCTTGACTTTATCTCATATCTCATACAACTCTTCTCATATAATTCTTCCGATATTGGCTATCAAGTATGACCCTGATTTATAAATTTTACGATGTTCTCATTTCTTATGTGTGTAGGTTATGGACATGAGAGGTAGGGAAGCTGCCGGCGAGGACACAGCAGTCTCTGCATGTGTGCATGGAGGCCAGAGGATAACCTTAGTATTGGATATTAGGAGCCATCTACTAAGATGGGTTCTCAAGAGTCTGGAGTTTGTCCAGTAGGTTAAGTTGGTTGGCCTGCAAGCCCTAGGGATCTGTCTATGTCTATTTACCAGTTGTGGGACTAGAAACACATGGCATCAATCATGCCTAGCCTTGTTATGTGGTTACGGAGGATCAAACTCTGGTCCTTACGCTCACGTGACAAGCATTTACCACTTGACTCATGAGTCCACTCTCCCTTTTCTTCTTGAAGTTCTTTATTAGGTTCCTCTTAACTGTTTTGTTGCATGTTTGTGATACTGTACAACTTTACTATTTAAGACAGGACTGTCTCTCTCCACTGTGGTCCGTCCATGTTTTCTGATTGTCTTTTCTGCTGATCTAACTCTGATACTCCCTGGTATATTCTTTTTCTTATTTTATACTTAAAGTTTATCTTTAAAGTGTGAACTTCAGGATTATAAGCTGTACAAGGACAGACATGTGGGTATAATATTCTGCCTGCTGATAGAACTGTCATAATCCTTTCAGGTTGCCTTTCAACATCTGGATACCTGGTCCCTACTTTCTTAGAGAAGTTACCTTAGAAAACATGGGATAATAATTTATTCCTTGCTTCTCTTATGTGTATTTTTCTCCCCTTTGTTTGCATTATGGAATGTTTCTCTCCAGGAATTGAGAACCATTCTTTGAAATATATCTATCAAGATAGTACCTTTAGTCTGCAGTATCTGTCAGAGTGAGCTTAACTTTAATATCAATTTATAAACACAGATTGGCTAATTACTTTTGCCATTCCCCTTCATATTCTATCATACTTTCCAGGCAACATTCAGTTGAGCTTAAAAATTCTCCATTAATGTTTCCATGATGTTCTGTTTAGGTCAGTGTTACAGAGTCTTTCACCCTCAGTGCAATAGATTGGATAAAATGCATCTTGCCAAGACTAATATATATCTGGTGGTTCAATAACATCCCCTAAAACAAAAATACTTCCAATCCATTGAGTGATTTTTTAAGTCTCTGGTAACTGAATGAATAAATAAAAGACATATTTCATAACAGCTAAATTAAGAGGCTATGAAAAAGGCATGCAACTTTAAGACTGTCAGGAAAAGTAGGAGAGCCCATGACTGTGGAAGGAGAAGTAGAGACAATCAGAACCCTTGGTCAGCTGCCTCTCTCTGGTCTGATCCTAGTGTACAGAGCTTTGAAAATAGCCTTGTTTTTTTTTTTTTTAAGTAGTTTTGTTCATGTCTGAACTCCTTAACTCTTGCTTCAAGACAAACCTAATCAGACCGTTAATTAGGTCATTAGCTCTATTGTGAGCCCAACTCTTTTTAGAAATTAATTAATTAATCAATTTACATCCCAGATGCTGCCCCTATTTTGGTCCTTTCTCACAGAGTTCCTCCTCCCATCTCCCCTCCCTTTTACCTCTGAGAGGGGACAGCTTTACCACCCTGTATCCCTCCTACCCTGGTGTATCAAGTCTCTGCAGGATCTAGCAGATCATCTCTCACTGAGGCCAGACAAAACAGCCCTCTGCTAAACATGTGCCAGAGGGCCTCAGCTCAGCCCCTCTATGCTCTTTGGTTGGTGGCTCAGTCTCTGGTAGTTGCCATGGGTCTAGGTTAGTTGACACTGTTGGTCTTCCTATAGGATTATCTTGGCCTTCACTTCCTTCAATCCTTCCCCTAACTTTTCCATAGGGGTCCCTGACATATGTCCAATGCTTGACTGTGCATATCTACATTGGTCTCAAGTCAGCTACTGAGTAGAGCCTCTCAAAGAGGTATGAGCCCAATTCTTTAATCTTGACATTTGCATATACCACAGATCAGGTGTTCACTGCACACATTCCTTAATTTGCTTATTTGTTTATTTATTATTTATTCATAAGAATCTCATGTATGTATACAATTAAAAACAACCACCCCTTTCTTGTGCTCCTTTAAATTACCCCTATATTCCCCCTACAACAAGTACTTGTCCCAAACCTCGTTTGTTTTCATGTGACACTAAGTCAAGTTAGTACCATTTTTTTTTTCATAAAAAGCATAAGCAAGTCTTCATTACATAGGAGTCTTAGACTATTCCCTTCTTAGTGAAAAATCTTAGAGACAGAAATCAATGAAGGGGGGGAGATAGATTTATTTAAAGATGGGATTGGGCCAGAGAGATGGTACTGATGCCAAGACTGATGACCTGAATTTCATCCCCAGAACCCGAAGGTGAAGGGAGACAACCAACTCGAACAAGTAGTCCTCCGAGCGCCACTCATGAGTGATAACTTATACATGTCCGCCATAAATGAAAGTGCGTCAATGAATCAGTGCAACAAATTAAATACAGAATGAGGAAGAGACTAGATTTTATTGGTTCTTCAGTTCTTTCTCTTCCTCCTCCTCCTCCTTCCTTCCCTTAATTTCTAATGTCTATTTCAGAGGGTTTTGATGTACGTGTATGTGTGCATTCGTGTTTGTGTTTGTGCATGTGTGCGTGCGTGCGTGCGTGCATGTGCGTATTCGTGTGTGTGTGTGTGTGTGTGTGTGTGTGTGTGTGTGTGTGTGTGCGCGCGCGCAAAAAGCTTTTATACAAGGAAAAGAGATGAGTTTGGTGAGCCAATGGGAAGGAGTCCAGAAGTTCCACAGGACCATTCATCAACAGATGTGAGTGTGCTCCTCATCTCTTCTGAAAGCTTCAGACTCTATGTTGCACTCCTATAGGTGTTTCACTGTTACCCAAAGGTGGATTTGTGAGAGAGGAGACAAATATAAAGAACAGGAAACAAGGAACAGCTTCAAATGTATCTGGGATGAGTGCTCATTTTCACCTTGAGAGAATGTCTGTTGTGATAGCCAATGAACTCTACTCAAATCATCCTGGCAGTGGCTGTGCACATTCTTCGCTACCCGCCCCAATGTTCTGCTTCCTGAACGAAAGACACATACACATAGCCTTATAATTGAATATGCCTTTGGCAGCTCAATGACTGGGCCACTTCCAAACCTCCAAGCAGCTAACACACGCTCCCCTCCGATATTCCTGAGTTATTACTTACTGAAATCTGTACTCCATCTTGGCTGCCCTGGATCCAGACCCGCCTCCCTCCCGGGTCACAATCCCTGTCTCTTACATCCTGGTTGTCTCTTTGTCCTGCCCTTCTTAGGCGTGGCAGCTACCCCTTTCCTGGCTCCTCCCTCGGTCTATTGCCTGAGAATCCTAGAAGTTTTGCCTCTTTCTCTCTGCCCAGTCATTGGCTGCGGGCGACTTTATTTACCAATCAAAACCAACTGGGGGCAGAGATCATCAGCGTCGTATGTGCAGCCATTCAGATTCCCATGGAATTTGGGGGACCAATGAACATAATACAAGCATTAGACCAAATCCACAACAAATCTACACTCACCTGTGAGTTGGGCATCTGAGCATGCCTATAAAGGGATTATCTCAGTTTCATTAAGGAGTACAGGAAGCCCCACCCACTCTGCTTGGCTCCTTTCTTTGGTTGGAATCTATGAATGTTAAGGGGGGAAAGAAGTTGAGCAGCATCAGGGGTTCCTGACTCTGCTTCTAGATTGTGAATTACATGTGATCAGTGGCTGTTGTCTTTACTTCCCCACCATGATAAACTGTCTCTCAACCATGTGTGAGTCAGAATAAAGCCTTTCTCCCTTAAGCTGTTTTGGTGAGAGTATTTTCTCACAGCAATAGGCCAATCATATAAGACTGGCTCATTCTTCCCAGAAGTGGATTATTTCTAGTTTATCAAGTGATTCAACAGACTTACATACAACCCAAAAGTCCTCTATGGTCCAGATTGAAAGTGAGCTCCTTGATTCTCTTCCTTCTCAGAGGGAAACAGTAGCCGAGTGTCTTGAGACAGGAAGTTCTTTTGAGCTGTTAATTATTGATTTGGATTATCGCCAGCTCTCAGTTGTCACAGTGTAAACAAGCTCGTGCAGCCGTAACAAAAACCTCCACAGTTCAATTCACTATCAGTCCTGTGCAGTCTGATGGCACCTGTGGTCGGTCTTGATAGTCTAGTCAGAGCTCTTACAGAAAACAGGCATCACACACATAGTGAAGAGATACGCTCTTCCCATTTGGAAAGCTCCCTGTGCTCTCTGATTTTTTTCCCCCAATTCTAACCTTCCACCCTGCACAGTCTGTACTACTTTTCTTTGTAACTGTCTTCAGAAGGCAAACTGTCTCCTGCCACACACCTCATCCCAGGTATCTGGATGAACTGTCAATTCATCAAAAAGAGATGTCTTTTTCTCTCTTCAGACTAAGAATAAAAATTAAAACAAACCTACCTCTCTATCAAAATCAAAAGTGACAAAAGTAAGCATTTAATGGATTCATAGCCCCCACATTAACTATTTTAGCAAGTGGCTGAGCAGAAGATAAATTTTAGATTCCTAACTGTGTAATCCATTTCAATTGAGCAAACTTCGGCATAAAATAATATTTAATCAGTCAACTGTAATGTGAGGGAAAAAATCTTTCTAAACATTGAAGGCACAGGTCTAAATTAATGTGTATAAAATATCTGTGATATGACCAAGAGACAGCATTTACTTCTTTTCTAATGTCTGACTGTGAAAACCAATTGATATTCTAAGGACAAGTCTTCAGCCATAGCATCTATGAAACAATGTGAGGAATCCAATTTTTAGTGGGTTATTCCTACCAGGCACAGACTACATGAAGAGAAGCCAGAGGGGATATGTTGTTCTCTAAAGAGGTCAAGTACAAGGTTCAAATCAAAGTCTCAGTGCATATTGGTTTCTTAGAAGAGGGAATATCTGCATTGAGCACATTCAATGGTCTAGTGGATAAAATTATGTTTTTATTCTTTCTCTATTATGTAGAGGATTCAGGGAAGACTTGAAACAGAATACCTATAAACGTACACAGACATACAAGGGGTATGCATGTATACTGCCCTACACACAATTTAGTCATGTAACAATTGGCCTTCATTTAACAAAAGCAAAACTATTCATTACTAAAGATTGAGTGACCTCTCAGGAGATTCTCGGAACATTAATTATTACTCAGGGATTTCATGTCGTTCACAGCTGATAGGAAATGTGAGCTGGTCATAGCAATAAAATATGGGATTTTCCTGGTTCCCACTCCAGGCTCACTTTGGTTCTAAGTTGTTTTATCTTGGCTCTCAATCACATTTAACACTATTGCATATCCACAATTAAGTTAGGTCCACAACCTGACAAGACGGCTTACATCTGCCCTTTCCTCTTCGAATTTCTACTGACATCCCAAGTAAACTATGGTGATGTCTTTTCTACTTTTCAGTCTGTGAAAACAATGCAGCGAAGCTAATTAATTGTGATTTGATCCAATAAAGAAGTCTCCCAGAATCTGTGGTAGCATAAGAATTTTTAAATACCTTGTTTTGTTTCCTTTGGAGCTGGACTCATTTCTGAGGTCCTGGCTGGCACTGATATCATGATCTAGACTATGCTGGCCTCAAATTTTCAGTGGTCCTTCCACCTCTTCTTAAAGTCCTGGGATGACAGGCATGTGTCACCACACCCAGCCTAGACCAATTATTAATTATAAGTATTGTCAGGAGGGGTTAGATTTAATGTGATAAATGCTATTGAATAATAATCATTCTTACAAGATGCACTATCCAGAAAATATGGTAAATTGAATATAGACTATAATTTCTAATTCAATGTAGCACTTTTAGAAATGAGAAAGGTGACCTGATGAATAAGTGAGTCCTGTCAAGACTGAGATGTGGAAAAAAAGTCAAGGAAAATAGAGATGGAAAAAGAAAATATGGTCAATAATCTACATGCATATTTGTACACCAAGCATCATGCATGATGCGATCGATCATGTAGTGAAAGTGCTTGCCATGCAAGAATAAGGACCTGAACTCAGATTCCCAGAATCCATGTAGAGTCTAAAATAGTAGTGGGTACCTGTAATCTCAGTACCTGAGGTAAGATTGGAGGTGGATACAGAAGCAGCTCCCAAGGCTACCAGGCCATCTAACCTAGTTAATGCTGCAGCAAGTAAGAGACGATGTTGCAAGCTCTGTGGGAGATGAGGAAGGAGACCCAGTGCTTTTCACTACCCTCTACTTCTACACTGAGCACACCACCCATTCATGTGTATATACTCACATTTGCATGCATACATCCTCTCTCTCTCTCTCTCTCTCTCTCTCTCTCTCTCTCTCTCTCTCTCTCACACACACACACACACACACACACAAACTAAAAAGACACTCTGGATAGCTCAGTGGTAGAGCGCCAGCCTCCCATCTACTGTTATACCCGTGCAAGGCCTTAGATTCTGTCTTGTAAGAGAAAAACAGAAAAAGAAAAGACAATCCTTAGAGAAACCCAACCTGACCAAGGAAAGCGGTGACTCTGGGGGACGTCCTGCAGCAGTGTGATTGGTACAAAAATAAGCATAGTAGTAAATACATAAATTAAGTCATTAAAAAGGCATTTTCACCAATGTCCACAGCTTCCTTTGTATTTGGCTGAAAGACTTCAAGTTGCCTTAGCTTGACTTTTCACTACCAAACAACTCATGTGTTCTAGAACACATTGCTCTGCGTGCAGAGGTCTGCCTTGATCGTACCCTCTCCCTGACCTCCTCCTACACTCTTCCCTTTCTGGGTTCTTCCTCTTTTCCTTTTTATATTGGAGCCTCCTTTGAAGCCGTGTCTAAGAATACTTCCTTTCTCAGTTTCTTTTGAATACTAACCTCATTAGTAAAACTCATAATCATGTTCTATTTATTTATATATTCATTCTCCCTCCCCTCCAAATCAGAAGTTGATGAGATATTGTATTGAAAATACCACTTTCTAGTAGGAGTTCAATAATTATTTTTCCAAAAATGAAAATAGTAGAAAGGAAATGGTCACAGTGATTGTCATTGACCAACACCAAGGGTTTGTGTTTTCTTAATAAATTTCAGACACTTCTTTGCTCTATTGCTCCTTGGAGTGATCTTTAGGTCATTCTTCCATCAACAGGAATTCACTAAAATCCCAGAGTAGTAATTAAAGGTAAGGTTAGGGACAATACAGGCTTCAAGAACATCTGACTGGATTAGTACACACATATACACATACATGCACATGAACATATATATGCATATATGTGTACATGCATATACACGCATATATACACATACATATACATGCGTTCACATGCATACATACATATACACATATACACATGTACACATGCACACACATACATTTACACATACACATATAGCACATGCCATACACATATATACATATATAGACACAGACACACAAACATATACACATATATACATATAGACCCATACATACACACACACACACACACACATACACACGCATGCATGCACGCACGCACGCAAGTCCCCACAATGGTACATTCACAAGAACATTAAATCACAACCATCTCTTTATAACCACTATGGAATCACAAATGTTTGTGAAAGGATTCCTTGCCGGAGGACTGAGAGCAAGGGCAACAGAGGAAGAGAGAGACAGTGACGATGGATACTTCACTGAAATAAGTGAGAACTTAGGAGCTTTTCTATCTCACTCCACTGAGACGTCTGCCCAGCTCTACCTCAATGCAGAAAAGTTCCCCCGGTTCAGAAGGAGAATGAAGAAGTGGCGAGCACCCATGCTGTGACGTGGAATAATCTTCTTGCACCTGCGGAAATTCAAGTGGAAAAATTCGTGCTAAAGTGCTCATCAGTCTGTGTGTCCTCTTTTCAAATTTGGCTCTCCTTCCATTAGAATATCATCATGTGCGGCATTCATGTGGGTGTTGTCAAAATATGTAAAAAAATAACATAAAAAAGAATTTAAAATAGTATTAAAAGTTCCTTAGGAAGAATTTACTATTGACTGACAGACTGATTGACTGAATGATTATTTTTCTCACATATGAGATCCTGACCACAGTGTCTTCTCCCTTCTTTCCTCCCAGTCTTCCTTCCCTGACCAACTTCTCCCCAGCACCTCCTCCTCCTCCATTTCCCTCTAGGAAAGAGCAGGCCTCCCAGGAATATCAATCAAACATGGCATAACAAGGTATAATGAGACTAGGCATATCCTAGACTAGGCAGAGACGGCTCAGCCTCACAGATTGTCCTCAGGCTAAGCTCACCACTAGAAGTGTTAGGCAGACTCTTGAGTGATCATTGCAAGAAACAGATGAAGAGAAGCAAACCAAAACCAGCATGGTTGTTTCCTTGGTGACTAGACAATTTGTTCCCATTTCTAACTTATTTATTTACTGCCCATGGATTAATGTTGGTGTGTCTCTCACTGCATCGCCTGTGCACTCCAGAACCTTATAGGCATTCTCCATGCAGAGGCGTTTACTCTGGATGTCTGGCAATCTCCCGAGAGCTTTCAATCAAGTAGGATGTCTGAAAATTTGATTTTTTAAAAATCTTTGGCTTTAGGTACTATTTCAGCTGAATTTCAATACTTTTTCATAGATATGACATTTATAGAATTATGTTTCAAACACATTTGTATAACTCAGTATCTCTTTCCATATTTAAGATACTCTGGGAGATCAAGGACTAATTGGAACGTGGAAACTCCCACATTCTGCTACTGCTTTAGGCATTTGGGATACACTCTCAGTTTACCATTTCAGTGGCTCTTGTGTTCAATTCCTTCCCATTCCTGCCTTTCTTTGTCTTTGACAGTAAGTGGTTTCACAATAATCTTACCTGTCTGTATAAACTACTTGCTTAAGAGAGTTTTATATGAAGGCTCATAAGATCCTAGAACTAACTCTTGTGTTTCGTTCTCCCTAAACATAAAAATTCTATATGAGCTAGTACCTACACCAGGGCCATTGGTCCCTTCACCCTTCTCTATAGACAGATCGTGGACCAGAAGAACCCCTGTGCTTCTTATGAGAAAGAAAGAAAAAAAAAAGAAAGAAAGAAAGAAAGAGAGAGAAAGAAAGAAAGAAAGAAAGAAAGAAAGAAAGAAAGAAAGAAAGGGAGGGGGAGGGAGGGAAGGAGGGAGGAAGGAAGGAAGGAAGGAAGGAAGGAAGGAAGGAAGGAAGGAAGGAAAGAATCCTAACTTATAAATCCAATAATAGGACACCAAGACTCCTTCTAATTCAAATGCTAACTTCAGCATATTATTAGCTGGGGCGTATAACATGTTGGATAACTTAATTTCAATTACAAAAGCAAAAACAGGTAGACTTGATCAGTGTTTTAAGGACATTGGTAGACTTGATAGGCTTTACATCAGCACAGGTGAGGAGAGAGCTAATCACTCTAATTGACTGCTCAGCTTCTAGAAAAAACAATAGTTGTTTTCCCTAGAAATAAAATTGGTTATTAAATTGGCTTTTCTGGAAGCAAAACAAAGTGTTTAGAAATGTCTCTTTTGTTTGTTCAAAAACATAACTGTATTTTATAAACAAATGTGCAATTGCTCAAGAGAAGTTAAAAACGAAAGCAAATATGTGTTGTGCTGAAAGGCATGGGTTAGATTCTACTGAAAATTCTAAGCATGAACTGAAAAAAAAACCTACACACAATGCAGATTTATCTACTGAGAATGAAAACTTGGTATTAGAGATTTTACTAAAAAGCTTCTGGTTGCCATGGTAGCAAGACATAAATTCAGAGACTAATGGAAAAGAATGTATCATGTACTGAAATCAGGAGGGATATGATATAGGGCAGAGTTTTATATTCCTTTTAATTTGGTGAGAAAAACTTACAGAAAAAAATCAGACGAATCAGCTAAATAGTTAATGCCCCGGGGCGGGTATAGAGAAGGACCTGTGTCGGATTCTCCTACCTCAAACTTCAAGCAGCAAGAGACTTCAGGGCCACTCTGTACAGACGGTGAACAGTCGAATGCCGCGTTTGAAATTCCCGTCCCATGGATTTACTGTAGTTTACCACAAGTTTATTTCAATGAGACCAAATAAGAAAATGAAGGTGTGTAAGTTTCTATTCAATTTTTCAACAAAGAGGGGTTGGGGATTTAGCTCAGTGGTAGAGCGCTTGCCTAGCAAGCGCAAGGCCCTGGGTTCGGTCCCCAGCTCCGAAAATAAAAAAAAAGAAAGAAAAAAAATTTTCCCCAAAGATTTATATTTTTACTGTAAATAGCAATAGTTAAGGGTAATATCAGTGTAAACTTTTTTCAAAGACAAAGTTTTTACTTTTAAGGCAGGAAAAACACAGCAAAATGGCTCAGAAGATAGAGGCGTTTTATCCCAAGATCATGAGTTCTAGGCTTAGGACACACAGATGGTAAAAAGAAAGAACAGACACCCACCAGTCAGTCTCTGACCTGCATAGTAGTAGTAGTAATGATGATGATGATGATGATAACAATAATATTGTTTCACATATAATTATATATTATATCCCACATCCTTCTCATGTGTGTGTGTGTGTGTGTGTGTGTGTGTGTGTGATATGTAGGAATAGGTATATGTGTATCATACAAATGTGATGAACTGAGTTAAGAACCCTAGAACTGATGTGCAAAAGCTATGTGTCTATCCTAGCACTGGGGAGAGATTGTACAATCCCTGAAACTCAATGGCTAGCCAGTTTAGCCTAATTAGTGACCCCTGCATTGAGTGAGAGACAATGTTGCCCAACCATATTCGTTTAGTACTCACATGTGCTCACATATCCAGCCCTGTACTGACTGGTTTATGTTAGCTTGATATATCAGAGAGGATGGAGCTTCAGTTGGGGAGAGACCTCAGTGAGATTCAGCTGTAAGACATTACTCAATCAGTGATCAATGGAGAAGGACCCAGCCCACTGTAGGTGTTGCTGTCCCCGGGGTCCTGTCCTAAGCAATGCAGGGGAAGAAAGCCAGTAAGCATCATCCTCCATGGCGTCTACATCAGCTCCTGCCTCTAGGATGCTACCCAATTTGAGTTCCTGTTCTCGCTTCCTTCAATAATGAACAGTCCTGTGGAGGTGTATGCCAAATAAATCCTTTCCTCCCCTTTGTGGTCGTGGTGTTTTGTAACAGGGATAGAAACCTGTTCACGGCAAAAGTAAACAGAGAAACAATATTGTGTAAAATAGATTCATCTTGAAAGCTAGCCTTTATTACAAGGCAGAGACATCTTTATGCATAGAATATGATGTAATACAATTAAAATACTAATCTATAAATATCAATAACTATCGCATAACTCTTTAGTTTGGTTAAATGGTGAAATTTAATGAATTTTGGCCAATACCAAAAGCAAAAAAATTCCTGCAAGTTCTTTTGCTTTAAAACTCATGATGTCATCGTGTCTCCTGACACTGGGCACTGAAGCCAGCTTGAAGAATCTGTTCTCTCTGGACCAGTGCCACTCAGATCTTCTCTTTCCGAGGTAGCTTTAATAATCTAAAACACCTGTCTACAAAAGAAATCTGTCGTCTGCCAAAAGTCTCATGGTCAGGTGCAAAGGGGCATTAGCCTCCTGGTTTTAATACAGATAACAAAAAAAGTGAGAGACAACATTGTAAAGTGTATCCCTTGGAACTCAATTGTCACATTGTGTCAGAGGCCTACCTATACTTCTATCAGGTGCTGAAATTCCTATTTTGTACAAAGACTCTTGGCAGTAAAACCAAACTTTTAGGCAGGTCATTGCAGGGTTATCTGCTTTGCAGAACTTGAATCCTATCTAAGGGTTTGCCATTCAAGAGTAAATATCATTAGTAATTTGTAACGTTCTCATCTTTGTTACTGTTTTTTCTATATACCACTGATCAAAACCAAAGGAGATATATATATATATATATATATATATATATATATATATATATATATATATATCCTGAAGGAGGAAGAGCCAGTCTTATGTATCGGTGTTAATGTATCTAGTAAAGACCCTGGGAAAACAGTTTCATTCTTAGCCACGTTCATACAACCATATGATAATTCAGCTAGCATTACTAAATGTGCTTTACTCTGTGTTTGTTTTGAATGACCTCATTATTTCATTGCATCTTCGGAATAATCTTGTGACACCAGATGAAGCTTACATTGCTTACCTTATCAAAGGGACCATGATGCCCTACTAATGCCTACATCAGGGTCTTCAATGCTTTGTGTATCTAGTGCTTCTGAGTGACGTCTCATGAATCATGAAGAAGCAAGGGTCTTTAAACTGCCAGTAAGAAAAGTTATAGGAGACATCCCTAGTCTCAGAACGTACAGATCACTAGATATCTGCCTGTGGGAACAGAGGTTTAAAAATAGAAGAAGATCAGAAGTCTACTTATTCATATATACACATGTAGAAAATTAATGGTAATACAGTATCATTAACAAAAGTCACTGTGCTGCTCCAAACAATACCACAGCCTAGTCATTTATCTAACTATAGCACTGTGCTCAAGGGTCCAACTCCTTCTCTACAACCCCAACTCCTTAAAACTACTATTATACTTCCAACATTAATGACAGTAATTTAGTTTTGAAAA
Source organism: Rattus rattus (assembly GCF_011064425.1). NCBI lineage: Eukaryota > Metazoa > Chordata > Mammalia > Rodentia > Muridae > Rattus > Rattus rattus. Next base: position 187,516,738 of record NC_046154.1, on the reverse strand, counting down.
TATATCAAAATGTTTAATTAGAAATTTAAGTTAAAACAAACTTCACGGCAAAGGCAAACTATATCATACAATAAGCAAATTAAAAGCAAAACTGAACTGTCATTAAGTAAATTCAACTCAATACTTGCTTGCTCAGCACAGAAGCCAGGACTGCCAGCACACTCTTCCTAGCCATCCCTCACCTACCCTCTCTCCCAGATCTAATCTTCTAATCTTCTTCAGTTTCTCCTTAAAAAAACAACAACAACAACAAAAAAAACCAACCAACCAACCAAACAAACAAACAAAAAAACCAAAAAAAACCAAAAAACCAGCAGGCTTCCCAGGGCCAACCAAACACAGAATAAGGTACAGTAAGACTAAGCAAAAACCCTCATTATCAAGGCTGATTTAGGAAACCCAGCAGGAGCAAAAGGGTCTCGAGAGCAGACAAAAGAGTCAGAGTTATCCCCCCCACACACACACACTCCCACTCTTAGGAGTCTCACAAGATCACCAACCATAATGCACACATAGAGGATCTAACTGAGACCCATACAGGGTCCACCTTTTCCCTTAAGTCTCTGTGGTTCTCACTATGAACCATGCTTAGTGGATTCTGTGGGTCCCGTTCTCGTGGTATCCTCAACCCCTCTGGCTTCTGGAGTTATTTCTGTTGAAGTTCTCAGGGTTGAAGATCAGGAGGACGGAAATGCTCCTAAGAAGGAATGAGCACATTGCCGAGCAGGAAGCAAAGGGTGGGTGGGGTACGGATCAGCTTTCATAGCAACCACATAGTAAGAGCTACCCAGAACCACCTCAAAAACATCTCAGTCCTTCCAACGAGAAGGGCCTATAAGCTCAGAGTGATGAAGTACTCTTGTGGCCCCAGTTCCAGCTGAGAAGCCACTGATAGCCGATGGCTGCCGGAGAAAGGAAGAGTCACTATTGTGTAGGGAGGGACTACTGACATGTTGTTCCACACCCATGCTTATAAGGGCAATACTGACTAGCCTCAAGGGTTATTCAAAGGAAGAAATAAACAAAAGCAGAGTATGGATATGCTGGGAATGGTTCAGGGAAAGGTTGGAGGGAGAAGATGGAAGCGAATATGATCAAGATTCATTATATGCATGTACGATACTTCCAAAGAACAAATGAAAATTAAAACCACAGTATTATCATATGCCCATGAGAATGGTTATTATATTTTCAAAAGCAAGGATGGTTAGTATTAGCAAGAAGGTGAAGTAAAGAAAATATTTGTACCCTGTTGGTGGGAATGTAAACTAGTACAGCCATTATGGAAAGCAGTATACATAGGTCCTGAAAAAGTTATAAATGAACTTGTAATATGGTAAGATGATACAGCAACCCCATTAGTGAGTATGCGTCAAAAGAAAATGAAATCAATGTCTTGAAAAGCAATAGTCCTATGCTTATCACAATATTAATACAATAGTCAACTTAGAGAGTCAAAATACCTGTCTATGAATTAATGAACAAGGAAAGTTTAATATATACATACTGCTATAGAATACATATACCACATTGTCAACATATATAAAGGAAGAATATCTTATCTTTTACAGTGACACGGGTAGATTTGCAGGAGAATATATTAGGTCAGGCACAGCAAATAATTATTCTATTATCTCAGAAGTTGAACCAAGTGACAATTATTATGAGAACATTTTGTATACCTTTTTTTTTCAATTGATAGTTTCTTTTCAACTAGATGTACCTTTTAAAGATAGTAATTTGTAACTCCTTTTTTCCAGCTTTGAAATGATTATCAAATGGAAGAACATGAACACGAATCATAAAATATTAGTTTGGTATTACTGAGTGCACTCTAATTACCTCTCTGTTCGCTTCTTTGCTGGAAGCATGTTTTTTCCCGCACATAGTCATTAATTTCCCCAAGTATGAATTTGAACTATCTCCAAATTCTTTTCCTTTTGGTATTCCACACTCCCCACCAGCAGGGTAGCCTAATTCAATGATGCTGGAGGAAGAAACTGAATTAATTAGCTTCTGGATAAATACTGCAACAACGGATGACTGTTAAAGGAAAAAGATAAAACTTCAGATATCTAAAGTGAGAATGAGAATGTCTTCCACTCAGAATGCTTTATTCCTTTCTTGTGTTTGTTTTACACCTAAATAAATATGCACTGAATAATTCCAACCAAAGTCTGCATATCTATAAGTTACAAGGTATAAAATTGTTAGGCACTTATGGTGTATACGTCTTTGTATCTTAGTGATTAAAAGTGTTTCCCATTTTATACAAAATGTGAGTTTAAGAGCATAAAACCACCACATGTCATAAAGCGCTTTCCCCAACTGTCTTCCTTGTCTTCCACAACTTCATTTTCCTGCTTCATTCATCCATTAACTTTTGATATATTTTTATTGAATGTGTATGATATGAAGGGAGTTCATGTCCCAGTGAGTTTGTGGAGGTCAGAGAACAAGTTATGGAGTCAGTTTTCTCTTCACATCTCTACTTAGGTTCTGATACTTGGGTAAGGTCATCAGTCTCAAACACATGCCATTACTAGATATGCCATCCTCCCAGGCCTTGGGCGTTACTTTTAAAATTGAAGTTCTCCCCACCCTTTCCACGATCATTTTATTTCAAATACTGTTCCTTTTTTTTCTGTTTCACTCACTTCCCCAAACATGTTGCAAACTCTATGAAAGACCACAGACCATTTAGTTCATTGACATGTTTCTAAATAATGTCTGATGGTGAATAAATAATTTCTGAGTATTTACCCATTGGATGAATGAATGGACGCAGAAGCAGTTTCAGAAATATAAACCATTCTATTAAAAGAGGCTATTATATATCTCCATATATCTTCCTATTACAAGAAATGATATTAAAATAACCAAGCATCCATCTGAAGTATCAAGATAATAGCTACTCTTTTCCCTCATACTTCTGCTCTGTTCCTGGTTGTTTGCCTTGCTATTTGGTTATAAATATTTTAAGAGCAGTGATTACAAAGTCAGATCTAGTCAAAGCCATTTAGCAATAGTTAGGTTTGGTTTTAACATTGTGTCTCAATGTGTAGATACATAGTAGCAAAAAGAAAGCTATGAATTAAGTCAATGCTTCTAACAATCGAAATTAAAGCTTAACAGAAGGGTCTGAAGGATTTATGGATAGTCTTTTACAATATAGCTTATATTACTGCTTTATGAAATCTAAGCTTCCTTAAAAAGAAAATCCATGTGTGTATGCCAGAATTTGTGTGATAATATACTCAGAATGAGTGTGGCAAAACCCGGAAACAGCATAATGTGTTTATTGACCATCTCTTAGACTATGATTCTAACTTATTCTTGGCTATTATATACAGAATTTTAAATATCTTGGATGAATGCAAAAGTAAAAATTAAGAGACAGGTATCACTATACTTTATATTTACTAAAATCAATAAATAAATAACTGAAAAAAATTTCCCCAGCAGAATTTCTAACATAATATTCTAAGCTACAGGCTGATCAAAAAAATTACCATTTTGAGAATGGAGCTTGGAAGAACCACAGGATTTTCTTCTGTGCCTCTGTAACCACGGCAACCTCAATTGTGATTTTTGTATTCGACACCCTCTACAAATCACTTAGGCCTCACATGGAAAATAAGAAAGGGAAAAATTAGGCATGATTATACTCTACTCTCTATCTGGATGTTTAGTGCCTCAGCTCTGCGCTCAGAGATTTGCAGGGCGGAGAATATTTCGCCACTGTCACATCATTTTGCGCGCCTCGGTTCTTTGTCCTCTCTGATGTTGTCAGCCTGAGTTTCCTGAAACACGAGTCTGAGCTTGTCTTGCAAACCGTTGTCCTCTGAGCATGATTGGCCATTGCTATCCTGAAAATAAGGTAGCTGTGACTGCTAGCACTAAGATCCTTGCAAGTCTGAACCTGCCAATTTTGGTTGTGGAGAGGAGGAGGAGTCACGGTGCAAAGAATTAACAGGAGAGGGACCCACAATGCAGCTGAGCAGGTTCCGCCCATCAGTAACTTTTCCAAGACTCTGTAAGTAGCTAGCCTCTCACCCATGCTTCTGCAAGTGAACATGAAAATCTCATTGGCTCATCAAACCGAACTTGTTTAAAATCATTCCTTTATAGCTAATGTCTTTATATTACTTTTACATTCCTTTACCGTTAACATATCCACTTATACGAGAATATATACCATGTCTGTCTTTCTGGACCTTGGTTACCTCGCTCAGGATTTTATTTTTTTCTAGCTCTATCCATTCACCTCCATATTTTATGATGTCATTTTTAACAGCTCCATTGTGTAACATCTACCACATGTTCTTTATCCATTCTTCTGCTCTTTTCTCCTACTGGTTGCCTCATCTACCCTTGGTATCAGCCTAGTCTTATTACATCTAGTTATGCCTTGTTCAGTTGATATCCCTGGGAACCCTGCTTTTTTTTTTTTTTTCCTGAAGGGAAACCAGAGGAGAAGTGGATCTGGGAGGAGGGGGAGTTGGTCAGAAACTGGGAGAACGGAGGAAAGAGAAACTGTGCTCAGGGTGTGTTATATGAGAGAAGAATACATGGGGAAAGAAAAGATTAAAATAAAATCGTTCTGTTGGTGCTCTGGCGGTGGTGGTTGTTATCTGCACCGCCCTTCCCGGCAGAAGTTAACGGTATGTTTTTCTTTTCCTCTGGTTAACTCTTCAGATCTTCCCTACACATTGCAAGCAGGGCTGGACAAAGCACCTTCCGTCTGCAGGTGGTAAGGAGAACGACAGTGATGTTCCCACCTGTCCTTTTAAAAACATCATCTTTTTCCGGTATGAAAAGTGTTCAAGATGCTTGTTCCCTTGTAGTTTTCACAGAAGCCCTACAAGATGATTATCATTCTCCTCTTTTAACAAATGAGACTCCGGATAAGTTAATTAGCATGTTCAAATTCACCTAGCTACTTGATGGTAGGTCAATGTTATGAGACCAGGCATGTCTGACTTCAAAGCTCATGTTTCTTTCCCTCTGATCATAATTTACAGCCAGACGAATTTCTCTACATTCCCCTGGATGCTTCTAGAGTCAGCAAAGTCCCTATGTCTTTGTGAAGTTTGTTCTCACTTTCTGAAACACTCTCTGCTTGATCAATTGGAAAGTCATTTTTAGTCATCAACAACTAAAGTTCTCTCTGAAGCCCTCTGGCTCTCATTCCTACCCAGAGGTATTGAGGTAATCAACACCCTCTTCTGCCTTTACCGAATCCTGTCTATAACTCTATTACAACACCTGAATTATCACATTAATGATTAAGGCTTGCACATTTGACTCAATTTTTCAACTATAATTTCCCTTAGGGGGAGAGTCATGAATTATTCCTTTATATATTTTATGCACTTCACACAAAAAAGTAATTTTAAATAATTCTAAAATATAATCCAAGCATAAGGAAAATGATTTGCAAATATTGTATCTTAGATGACTGTATATTGTTCTGCCTGCTGTCAAAGGTACTTGTCTCTGTTCAGCCATGGGAACCCCTGATTTTTTCTTCATCCTATGCCTTTGTTTATCTGTATTAGATTCTTCAAGGCTGAGTTTTCCTGCTGAACTGACCAAATGTCCTTCCTCTTTGTGTTATCTTTAACCTACTTTTGATTTAGTGGCGAACCAAAGACCAATAACTTAGAAAGAAAAAGAAAAAAGAAAAAAAGGTATCCTTTAGTGCTTGTAAGATGCTTCAGCTCATGCATAAGTAAGGTTTCATTGGAGGTGGTAGTAGGGTGAGGGTTGCAACTCCAGTTGCCCAAATTGTATGTATTTGCATGGATTTTGGTCAATGGTGATGGACAGTGGTGGACAACAGTAGTGGACAGTGGTGGACAACAGTAATAGACAGTGGTGGACAGTGGTGGACAATAGTAATGGACAGCAGGACTGGACAGTGGTGGACAGTGGTGGACAACAGTGGTGGACAGTGGTGGACAGTGGTGGGCAATATTAATGGACAGTGGTAGATAACAGTAATGGACACTGGTGGACAGTGTTGGGCAGTGGACAATAGTAATGGACAGTAGTGGACAGTGGTTGACAACAGTAATGGACAGTGGTGGACAAGAGTAATGAACAATGGTGGACAGTGGTGGACAGTGGTGGACAACAGTAATGAACACTGGTGGACAGTGGTGGACAGTGGTGAATAATAGTAATGGACAGTAGTGGACAGTGGTGGACAGTGGTTGACAACAGTAATGGACAGTGGTGGACATTAATGGACATTGGTGGTCAACAGTACTGGACAATGGTGGACAGTGGTGGACAATGGTGGACAGTGATGTACATTGGTGGACAACAGTAATGGACAATGGTGGACAGTGGTGGACAGTGGTAGACAGTGGTGGACAGTGGTAGACAATGGTGGACAGTGGTGGACAATAGTAGTAGACAGTGGTGGACTGTGGTGGACAGTGGTGGATAGTGGTGGACAACAGTATTGGATAATGATGGACAGTGGTGTACAGTAGTCAGCGACAGTGGTGAACAATAGTGTACAGTGATGGACAACAGCAGAGGACAGTAGTGGACAATAGTGGACAACAGTAGTGGACAATGGTGGACAAGGTATGAATTTATTTGAGGAATATGAGAAATCTTCAGTGGACGTTAGGATATTGCTCCTGTAAATGCCTTTTCTTTCTTTACATTTTTAAGGCAGGTGACTTGTTGTATCTGAGCCCACCTATATTCAGCTATGTCTTTGATGATATGTTTATGATTTCAGTGAGTCCTCATTGGTCAATCATATGTCAAATGCAAATTTATAATAAATCCTTCCTCTCTGTGCCCCTCCCTTTCTTCCTTTCTTTCAGCAATAGGAATCTTTATATTACTAATATCTAGGCAAAAATATTGAAGAACTGGTTTGGTAGCCAATGGACTAAAGATTTACCAGGACAAAGCCCCTCCCTGTGTATAATACTCTACAGACTGGTAATTATGTCTTTTCTCTATCCTAACTTTGAGAAATTGTGTATCAAGTACTAGGAATACTATGGTATTTGGCAATTGCCTATTTATTTTTCCATTGTGACCCAATGAGTTTAATTAGGCATACTTAAAGAACAATGGGTGTAAGGGTTATTTACAGGAGCACAGGCAACTTCTAGTAGCTACATCTCTTACCCCTAGCAACCATTAATTGAGAACAAACCCTCAGGGAGGTTGGGGCCTCTTGAATCTCTCCTTCCCCTCACTATTGCTTTGGAGATCCTCAGTTACACTTCCTATAATAAGAGTAGTAATTTGCATTTTTCTGGCTATTAGTATTGTTACACAGTTTTGAAAATCCTTTAGCTTCTCTATGTGTCTCTGTTTGTTTTCCACTACTGTGAGTATATACAAATGAAGTTAAATCAGCATTTTACTTCCTTCTTTATAATCATTAAATGGAAAACGCATGTGTCCATTAATCAATGAAAGGTAAAGAAAATATGGTGTGTGTGTGTGTGTGTGTGTGTGTGTGCGCGCGTGTGTGTGTGTGTAATACATAGTTTTTGATCATTAAAAAAAAAAGATTCAATCCGATCAATGTTGACAGTTGGAGTAGAACTAAGGGTCATTTTGTTAAGTGAAGTAAGACAGGCATAGAAGAAGAAAACTAGAGGATCTGTTAAGGGAAATGGAAAACAAATGTATCTCATACAAAGAGGGAAAAAATGTTTTTTAGAGGTTGGGAGAATAGGAGGCAGAAAAGCAGGGAGAAGTTTTGGTCAGCGAACAGAAAATATTAAGAAGGATTAAGTTCTGGTGCATGGCTATATAGTAGATCGCTGATGATGCTAATGTTCTTTATGTTTCAAAAAGTTAAACCCACACAATGGATTTTCTACTTTGTTTTTGCCACAACAAAGTAGAATTTGTGAAATTATGTTATGTGTAGCCTGATTTCAGCAAAACACAGTGCATAACTGCATCAAAACGTCACATAGTATTCCATAAAAATGTTCAACTTTCCGTTTAATTAGAAAGTAAATTTTAAAATAAAAGCAATTTAGGTCTGCAACTGGTCAAAACGCAGAAGTCAGTAACCGCGGGAGAGCTGGTACCACTGGTACATGTGCAATGCAGAAAGCACGTAAGAGTCAGAGGACTGGGATTGCCTGCTGCAGAGTACCAAGTAGATAAGACGGGTGCACAGCCACGAAATATCACCAATAGATTGGTCTAAACAGGACTTACATAAGGGAAGCACCAGTTTACAGGCTTAGGAGACATTTTACTAAGCTCCGCCTAGACAGAGAATTGATCTTTTCTGAAGTTAAGTCTCCTGATAGGTCAGTAGTTCTCGACCTTCCTAGTGCTGTGACCTTTGATATAGTTCCTTACTTTATGATGACCTCCAACCATAAAATTATTTTCATTGGTACTTCCTAATAGTAATTTTGCTTCTATTATAGATGGTAATGTAAATATCTTGTGTTTTTCCAATGGTCTTAGACAACCTTTATGAAAGGGTAGTTTGATCCCCAAAGGGTTTGCCACCCACGGCTTTAGGACTCCTTTGATATGTCTTTTAGCCCCAAGTGGTCAGTCCTAAACAATTAATCAACATTAAATGGACTCAGTAGTGTGTGTGTGTCTGTGTGTATGTGTCTGTGTGTGTGTGTGTGTGTGTGTGTGTAAAGCATTATTTTATAGAGAAGTCATTAAATTGAGAGAGAGTGATGGGGAACACTAGTGGAGTTAAAGGGGAGAGAGGAAGGATGGGAATGGTGTAAATATAGTAGTCATGTATAAAATTCTCAAAAAAAGTACAATTTTAATCAAAGCTTAAAGCATCTCTGGCCACTGAGTACAGAGTGAGACATGCATTGCAGATGATATGAGACTTATTAATGGGGCATATGACTACAAAGGTCTCCATGTAGACCTGTCAGAGGACAATTAACAGGAGTTGTTCTTCTGTGGCTGGGATGTGAACTCAGGTTGTCAGAGTTGGTGGCAATCACCTGGACTCTCTGTGCTCTCACACCATGTCAGGATGCTTTGTATAATGGATAAAGATTAACCCCACTGAGAAGCAATCTATGAACAACTCTTAATATATCTCTAGATCTGTTTTCTCAAGAAATAGTTTAATGCCCATGTTATTGCCCTGTGCTTGAGCCCTACCAACATATACCTGTGTTTATTTTCTCTTATTTAAATTTAGCTATTTCGGTATATATATATGAATGTGTGATTTCTCCCTCTCTAACTAGTTTCTAAAATGGCCAGAAAAGCAAAATCTATATAGGTTGATTGTGGATTCATTGTGAGTCCTGTCCCAGTGGGTAGCATTGCTAACTATAGAGAAAATTGATCCATAAAATTTTCAGATGCTGAATAAAAAATTAAGCAAGAGAGAGAAAAAAGCAAAGTTAGTTGAAAGAAGAGAGAGGGTAAAAAAGACGGAGTGTGGCTTCTCACCGTGGTGAGCCTCGTATAATAGCTATAAGTCACATCTGGGTATTTACATTTAGGTTTAATAAATTAGTAACAAACAAAACCATGCTCTTCAGTCAAACATGTTAAGTATATCTACATGTCCTAGTGATTATATCACTAAATATTACAGAATATATCTGTGCTTTTTAACACAGTAGTGATGCAGTATGCTGATCCATAGTCCTCCTGTGTGATAACAGGTCCCCAGTGTCTCAGTTACCTTCAGGTATGAGAACAAAACAGTATTCCAGGCTGAGGTTTTTGTGTGTGGGTCTGTGTTTCTGCCTTGCTGCTGGTATGCTCAGGGAAGGTGAAAGGCAGTCTAGGATAGGAGTCCCAGCCCATGTTTCTCTGGGTGAAAATAGTGGGGGTTGAGAAGGAGACTATGGTTCTCCAACTCCTTTGACCCAGACATTGCTGGGAACCTTGAAGAGTTGAGAATGGGACCTGGGGACCTTAGATGACAGGGCTGGATCTGAATTAGCAACGAGTTAGTGCCAAGAATATGTTAGGGCTGGAAGAAGGGCCTTCTAGGGGAGACTTAGGCACCACTCAGTTATACACCTGGGCCTATCTAGCTAGGCTCATGTCGAACTCTGGGCTCTATGACCCTTTGTCATAGTCCTCTTAGTCAGGTATTATGGTCACGTGCTCCAGGACAAAAACCTGATGTGGAGCTAGTTAGAAATCCTGCTGCTCTCAGTTGTGAGAGTTATCTGGGTTCTGTATTTAAGAATAGACATGGACTACAGAGTTCTAATGAGTCAGGCTGGCAATAATAGCTATGTTATAGAGCAGTTGCTCATCGCGTGTGAGGCCCTGGCTTCACCACAAAAACAGCAGCAGCAGCAACAAAGACACCAACAGGGCTGGAGAGATGACTCAGTGGTTTAGAGTTCTTAATCTTCTTCCAGAGGATCTGGCTTCGAGTTCCAGAACCGACAGGTGGCTTGCAACCATCTTTACTACCAATTTCAGAGGATCTCCAAGACCCTCTTCTGACTTCCCAGGCAATCAGGCTTGCATGTTCGCAAACATACATGTAGACAAAATGCCCATACGTATTAAATAAATGAATTCTAAAAGCCTAAATTAACAACAACAACAACAACAAAAACTGTCAAGGAAGGTAGACATTTTAATAAGTCTGTACCCAAATGTCAGTACATTCACCAAAGGATGCCCACTTTACATGAGATAACAGGAAGGTGTGGCATGTGCTAAGGGGGTGCTCACATTCGGATTATTAGATCCTGGGTAATCCTTCCTTTCAGGAAATTGATGTAGGTCAAATGAAAGTAGTATTTTTCCAGGTTATCCTAGAGGAAGGCTTCAAGCATCACCAGTGAAAGGGGATGGTAGCATTGATTGGGCTTTTGCTGGGGACGAATTTTAGATAAAAATAGGGGAAGCCAAAGCCCTGACTGTAGATGTCAATGGAATATTTGATGTAGTTGTTCAGAGACTTCAAGTATCTAATGAGCTCACCCTAGACCAGATCCAGCTTTTAATACTGGGTGTGCCCTTGCAGTTGGTATGCTAAAGGCTACATTTTAGACAGGTAAGCTTATGTGTCCTTAAAGTGTCCATGTTGGCTAGGATATTCTGTAGCAACTTACTATGTAATGAAGTTGTATGAGTCTTTTGTTTGTATTCGAAGGGAATGCATTCCATAGAAACAGAAACTAAACTGAGTTTGCTTTGAGGCTTTGTGCATGTTTATTCAGTTGCAAAAATAGTCATACTAATTAATCTTCTATACTTCTGTCTCTGAAGTAGGAACAATGCCAGACTTCCTCTCTCTTTTTTTCTCCCCTCTCCCCCTATCCTTCCTTTTCCTCTTCTTTCTCCTCCTCTTCTCCCTCCTCACTTCTCAGCCTGTTCACTCCTCTCCCACCTTTACCTCCTCTCCTCTCCTCTCCTCTCCTCCTCTCCTCCTCTCTCTCTCTCTCCTCCTCTCCTCTCCTCTGTCTCCCATCCGCCCTCTCCTCTTCATGTTATTTTCTTTATTATGAGATGTGAATGAACACCCACTCTGTGGCCCAAACAGGTGCAGGCAGAGGATCCTTGGATGTAAGTCAAATAGGCTTTCTTTAACTTCATTGGAATTTTAGTATCACATCACATTATAAAGGTAAATTAATATTACAACGAATGCATTGTTAAAACTGCCAGAGTAATCCACAAATGTCTTGAACATGTATTATCCTCCATATTGCTTAAGTTTCTATAAATATTCATAATCAAGAAAAACATTCTAGCCTATTTGCTCAAAAACAAATAGAGAATTAAATTGCCTTCATAAAGAGAATAAGTCTAGAAGGAGTTCAAGTTCTACCATGACTCTTACTTCTACTTCACTGCCGGCATTCCCGAATGGCAGCTCTTGCTGACCTCAACAGTTCTTAGCATAAAACAGAAAAAAGAACAAAACATTGTGTGTGTGTGTGTGTGTGTGTGTGTGTGTGTGTGTGTGTGTGTGTGTGTATGTGTAATTGTAATAGTCTGACTTGGATCCTATATTCATTCAAAGAATAGAAGCCATAGCAAGGAAAGGGGTCACCAAAGCTAATGGAGGTGTTCTGGACAGAACAAAGGTGGCGTGAAAGGGTAGCATGGCGAGCCAGATCAGTTATTCTCAGCACACTTCGCATCACAGCCTTGTTTTGAAGATAAGGAAAGAAGAGCTATACTTTTATTGAAAGGCCGGTTTTACTGTTCTGTAGAGAGAAGAAACATTACATTGGAAGTTTCCTGGCCTACCACTCACCAATCTCTACTAATTTCTTCAGAGCTTCTTGGCATTTGATAGAACCTCTAGCATTTACCCAGAGACTTGACCAGCTGATAGTAGTATTTTTAAAAATAAGTTGTTAGTGCTTCATTTATAATATAATATTTTAAGTAAACAACATATGTTTACATATCAGCGACTATCACCCGTAGTGATGTTTTTGTTTGATTCCTACACAACTACTTGACTTTTGCCAATTATCTGTCTGCTTCAGTCCATTGATCTACAAAGATAACCTCTAGAGCTGCTGTTGTGTTACTAAAGTCATATTTATGTTGATGCACATAAATAGGATATGTTATTATATATGAAGTAACATGGATATACAACTAGTGATTAATAACTCCAATGTTACAATAAATAATACAGGAGTTATAAAATCTGGTTACCAAATGTGAAGAGGGATAGGAGGATGGCTTCCATGATTAAAAGTACTTACTGCTCTTCGAGAGCACTGAAATCTGATTCTCAACACCAACATGATAGCTCATGACCATCTATAACTCCAGTCCCAGGAGAATATGACATCCTTTTTGAGCCTCAATGATTCCCTGGAATGAATGTGGCACACAGACAAATAGGCAGGCAAATACTATACATGTCAAATGCCTATTTTTTAATGTTGTGGAAATAATTTTAGCAAATATTGAACCCTTATATTAATATCTAAGTTTGCAAAGAGTTAGCAAGTAATTACCTTGAATGCCAGTTTACTTTGCCATTCTCTGTTGCCCTCTGTCTAACTCCAGAAGTGTCTGTTTTGTAACTCTAGGTGTGGGCAAGCTAGGAAGGAATTTAGCGAATTTCAGTTCAGAATATTCTCTTGAAAGTGCACAAAAGCTCTTCTGGTTCAGACATCAGCAAGAACATCAGGGGGTCGTAACTCAGAGAAGAGGTAAGGGGGGGAGAGAGATGGGTTCCAGCTCACATCTCTTTTTAGGTCATAAGTGCATCTGAAGGTAAAGTAAATTCTCTCTATTCATGTGGCATTTTTCCCCCTCTGTGTTGGCACTGAAGTGTCACATCTATTTCCCTAAAGAAGCAACAGGGAAATGAACTGTGACAAACATTGTTTATTTCTGGAGTGAACCCCCTCAAGTCCTAAAGAATGGCCTGGGATTAAAGTCACTTCCATTCCTAATGTCTCTAGTCTCCCTTCTGAACAAAGTAGTGAAAAACACCGTGGCTGTTGTAAACAACAATTAAGACTTTAATGTGAAATTGTCTTACCGGGGACAATTTGAATTCTTTACAGAGACAACACAAATCTTGACTAAATAAATCCATAGTGGTTATAAGCATAGTTCTGAAATTATTAATGCAGGATCTGCATTTCTCACATGGCATTCTTAGATCAGATGGCTTGTGTTTTTAATTGATCTTTGACTAGAACCCTGAGGCATAAATCCAGTTAAGACTTACAAGGATGTATGCATAAAAATCAAATAGACTTACCTTATGCTTTATCAGACTGGAATTTTCCAGTTTTAATATGCTAAAATAAATATTTTTAGATCATTTTGTAATAAGAGCACTCCTTTTTACATAAGCAGAAAGCTGATATATTTATCAGCTTATAAATAATTGCATTATCATTAAAAGTATTCTAAACATCTCAAGTGACTTTAATAGTTCAAATGACCCTCCCTTTAAATTACTTTTGTTTCTTGATTTTGATTTTATATATATATATATATATATATATATATATATATATATCTTCCTTTGTGTGAATATATTTAACACCGCCAGTTCATTGTTTTGGAAATAATTCCTTCAGCAGATAGACAGAAGCTATGAAGGAATTCATACCTTAAACATCAAATATTTCTTTACTGAAATCAGTTAGAAATACCATAAGCTAGGACCAGGTATTCAGTTCAACTTTCAGTTCTTATTTATCAGATATTACCATGCACAAGGTGAGTGCAGAAGAAATTTAAATCATTCTCCCCTCAATATATGAAACAGATTGTGGAAGCTCAGAGAAGTGGCCACTCCCAAAACTAGAGGAATCAGGGACTCTTTCAGAAAGCTTCCTCCTTTCAAATGGTTCTAAATGGTTAGGTTCAACAGCACATTAAGCAGACAGTCACACGTGGGTCACATTAACTCATCTGCCTATCTATAATCTGGTACCAAAAGAAACCCACACTTCTGTTTCTTCCCAGAAGTAGAATTCCTATTAAGTAGAAGCTGGCTTCCTGAGACAACCCTGACAGGTAGAATGTCAAGTAGAAACAGATCAGCCAATCTTTCCAGCAGACCTCAGGGCGATTTTGTTGAAATGAACTGAAATGATTGCAGCATTTCCAGAGTTCCCCCATGATTTCTTAGATGTTATTCTTCAGTTACCTGCCAGATATTCTGTACTAAGGATAAAAGGCACAAGCATGATTCTAAATCTATTTGGTTGATATTAGTAAACTTTTCATAGGAGTTTTGTCAATATTGTTTATTCTGCGTGTCTTCTTATAAAACCTACAATTGCATTGTTCTTGAAGTTTTCTAAATTTAATTCTCGCACTCAGGAGGCAGACAGAAGCAGATGGATCTGTGAGTTCGAGGCTAGCCTGGACTACAGAGTAATTTCCAGGATAACCCTGTCTCAAATCACAAGAGAGAGAGAGGTTTCTAAATTCATCTTTATCTCACTAAATAAACATAAAGAGACTTATTAATAAGGCATGATGTTTTAACATGCTTATTTGCTTAAATGCTTGCCATCTATATTTTATTCTGCCTTTTGAAATGTATGCCGTGTTCTTCCTGGCCCACCCGGTTTTGTAATAGCATTTCTAAGCTTAATCATGATACCCATTGATGAATCATATCCTCCTCCATTCCCTACCTCCACTAGACTGTGGCAAAGACAATTCTAATCAAGTCTATGTAAGAAAAATTAGACAGTGTGTGTCTTCTAGGGCTGCTTGATTTATGTCGGTCTAGATCCTGAAAGTTTACTATATCCTTGAATTATTTCTAATAATTTTGTGGCATAGATTTTGATAAAAAGTATGAGCTTTCCTTTATGCAGCATGAAATTAGCTTTCGGTTGTCATTATTATGTAATTGAACATTTGTACTTTACCTAGATTTTCAGCTTTATGCTTTTTTTAGCATAGAGGGTCTTAAATATGATCAAATGCTTCTCTCACATCTGTTATTATAGTCATATGGCTATTTCCTTCATTTATTTAATGTTGGGCACTGTGTTTATTGATTTATGCATATTGAATATCTTTATAGTCTTGTGATGAATCTCATTTGACCATAGTAAGGAGTAACTAATACAATGTTGAATTGTTGGTAATTTTTATGGTTTCTTTATCTGTGTTTTTCAAAGATATTGGACTTCATTTTTGATATAATAATGTTGGCCCTAGTGAACCTATTTTGAAGAAGTCTTCCAATTTTTTTTCAAAAAAAAACCCTTAAAGTTGACATTATTATTTTTCTATGCTTGATAGAATTGAGCAATGAAGCCATCTGGTCCTGGCATTTAATGTGAAGATTTTTCTTACTGATTCAATTCTATTGCTTTATACAAGTCTGCTCAAGTAGATCATTTCAGGATTTAAGGTATATGTATCTAAAAATCTATTTCCTGTAGGTTATAAATTTTATTGTTGTGCAATTGTTCATATACGTCTTTAAAGATATATTTTCTATTTCTGGGTGATAAATTGAAACCTTTCCCGTTTCATTTGGTGAGTTTGATTCTTCTACATATGTATTTCTTAGATTAATTAAATGTTTATGTATACTATTTATCTAGGCATAGAAGCACTTGTTACAGTCGTCGTCTTTTTTATAGTTTGCAGGCTCCATTTCACACATTTCTACTCCAATACTTGCTTCTTTCCTTCCATTAGTATTGTTTTAGATTGCCACTGTTTCTCTGGTTCATAGAGAGGTAATGATATGTGGTTTGAAACTTTCCTTTTTGATGAGGGAATTGCTGCATAGAACCCTACTCCCTTATATCTAGTTCTGTGATTTTGAAATGTTAGTCCTTCTTTTCATTTGTCTGGAGGCATATTTTCTTGTCTTTCCTGAGTTCTTCCTTGATCTAGTGATCAATATAACACTGCACGCACGCACTTTGCCTTTACACACACACACACACACACACACACACACAGGGGAGAGAGGAGAGAGAGAGAGAGAGAGGAGAGAGAGAGAGAGAGAGAGAGAGAGAGAGAGAGAGAGAGAGAGAGAGAGAAGAGCTTATATTACTTCATTGTCAACTTGAACCCCCAGGGAGGAGGGATTTGCATTTGGGGAACTGCATTCGTCAGACTGGCCTGTTGGCACACCTGTAAGGCATTTTCTCTTTACTATGGTTCCTTTCTGAGATTATAATACAATTGCATAATTTTCGGCGGTCTTTTTTCAATATCTAAGTAGGTCTGGGTTGTATAAGAAAGGTAGGTGATTCTTATTCTAAAAGAATGCCAGTAAGCAATATGTTTCTGCTTCAGTTTCTGCCTCGAGTTCCCCACTTGGCTTCTGTGGATAATAAATGGATTGCAACCCATACGCCAAATAAACACCTAAATTGGTTTTGTTCCGTGTTTTGTCACAGCCACAGAAAGCACACTAGGACATCTTGATATTACTTTCTGGCTTTTATTGCATTGTGCTCAAAGACTAACTGTGAAAGGTTTTCAATTCTTAATATTTGTGGAACTTGTCCGTGACTTAGAATATCCTGTACCAGGGAGCGTGTTACATCACCGAAGTGAAAAATGTGCACTGAAGGCTATGGTAATTAGCTATGTTAGCTTAGCACAACCTAGCACGACTTTGGAGGAAAGTCTCAATGAGCTATTATCTTAATTAAGTTAATTGAACTGAACACAACCAAGCAGGCAGCAAGTAACTTCTCCACAATAATGAATTATAACATGGAACTGTGGGATGAAACAAACATCTCTCTTCCTGTAATACATCTCTTGCTCTATTGTTCAGCAGCAACAGAAGCAAAGGACGGCAGCTTCTGCAAGGTAGCTGCGTGCTCTGTAGACGCCCATTAGCTAGCTACACTTGGTCCAGGGTGAAATTTAACTCTCCTGCTGCCTTGGTGATTTTTCTGTTACTGCCTCCTCGCTGAAAATGGAAAGGTACAGTTCACAACCATTACTGAATCAGAATCTAATTCTCTCCTTAAGTCTGTTAATATTCACTGGTGTTTGCCCTCCTATCTGGTGCTCATTTGATTAGGGTTGTTTCTCCTGAAAATGACCTCATTGCTACTTAGCATCCTTTTATCTTTTTGTGCATGTGCTTAAAGCCTGTTTTTGTGTGGTCTGTCTGAACGCTGTGCTGTTAATTTCCAATTGCCGTTTAGAGGGAACATACTATTCTAATTCTTCAGTTTCTGTCACAGTGAAGCCTCCCTTCGCCTTACAAGAAGAACAGCTTTGTTGCAAGCAACCCACAGTTGGGTCTGTGGGTTTTAATCCATTCGCTCACTCTACATTTTTATAATCCAAGAATTACTTTATATTAAGGGGGAGAAAAGTTGACTCTCACTCTTCATATTGTACAGCCTCTTTTGGGTTTGGTGTCCGTCCTTCCTTTCTTTCTTTACAATATGATCTTCCTGTAGGAAAATGACCCCGAAAGGTTAATTTCATTGCTCGCTTGTTCTTTTTAGTTTGTCCGTTTTTGCTCATTTTGGTTTAAAACAATGACTACATTTTTGCTTTTGGGTCACGGGTAAAGCTCACTAAAACACCTTTTTTATTAAAATAAGGTGACATGATATAAATGCAAAGACAAGAAAGAACACAATTAAAAGAAACATAGTGGTAGGAAAACACTGCACTTTCGTGCCCTCTCTCCTACAGTTGGATTATTATTTCAACTGGTTTTCTCTTTTAGTTCACATACTAAAGATGCTAAGGTTGATACATTACATTTAATTCTGAGCGTGCGTATAGAATTGTTCTTAGAAACAAGTTTTGCATGTTTTGCTTACTCATTAACATTTCTTCCCCTCTGTTGGAAGTACTTCCTTTAAGATTTCTTGTATAACAGGTTTAATGAAATATAGACGCTCAGCTTTTATATGTATAGGAATTCATTACATTTTCTTTGTTTCTAAAGGACAGATTAGCTGGGTGCAATATTCTTAGTGGTTAAGGACTCTGCCCTGTGAAATTATTACTGAAAGCCTGATACTGGGTTAAAGGAGAGCACTGCACGCTATTTTTTTTATAGTCTTTTGTTTTCAATTTTGAGATTAATTATGAGTGGATGCAGACTTAAAATGGTTAGTTTTGACTAAGTACTCTTATATCCTTGCATCTTGACATTGGTACCTTTCTATGTTTGGGAAGTTTGTTCTCTCCTTTTGTTTTACTTTGTTTTTGAGACATAGTTTGTCCGCACAGCTTGGGTTGCTCTGGAAATTTCTCTTTATAGACCAGACTGGCCTTGAACTCAGAGATTTGTCTGCCTCTACCTCCCAAGGGATGGGATTAAAGGTGTGTGCTGTGTCCAGCCCTTTTCTCATTATTTTTTATATATAGTACTTTTACCCCTTCAGTATTCCTCGAGTCCGCCCCATTCCCCAGTAGGCAAAACATTCACATTTTTAATAATATCCCAGAATACCTCTAAGTATTCTATATTTTTCTTTCTTATTTTTTACTTTTATTTTCCTCTCCCAACTAGATTTTTTTTCAAGCAGGTTGCCTTTGAGCTCACTAAGTCTTTTTTGTTTGCCTTGATGTTGATGCCTCGTCATGCATTCTAAATTTTCTAAGTAAACCTTTCAGCTTTAGAATCTTTTATAAGATTTATTTAAAAACTGTTTCAAACCCTTTGTTAAAATTCCTTTATAATGGTGAAATACCTGGTTTCTCTAAGCTCATCGAGCTTCCAAACGAGCTCTCGTAAATTCCCTAAGAATTCTGCCATACTGGTTACTATCTGGTTAATTTCTGACTTATAATTTTGCCTATTAGCTGAGGCAGCGTTTTTTTTAATCCTTTTGCCACTTGATGGAGCATCCTTTGGTCACTGGAAAATTGGATATTTTGGTATTTTTGTTATGTCTTTTTTTTAATACTGTGTCTGTATAGAAAATCTTAATAAACTGTTAAGTTTTTCCTGTCCTTTTCTTCTACATCTGAAAGAGTTTTATAGCCATTATTTCAGTACTAGATGGTACTCAGGTACAAGATTTTAGGGATCTACTGTTATACTTTAGATCTTCCAGTGCCAGGGGAATTCTAAAATCAGGCTTGCCTCAACCACATTGTCAATATGTCAGTAAAAGAGTTTTCTGCACCTCATGCTTCTCCTTCATGCCACAGGTAGTTGCAGATACCTGATTCACGGTTGCTGACTGGTCTGAGGTCATATATGCTAAGAGTCGCCTTGTCTCTGAGCAGAATCAGTGCCGGCATCTGATGCCCCTACTGTGAAAACCATGCTGCTAAAAGCAACACAGTCCTGGGGGAGACCTAGGACCCATCCACTGCCCTGTAGTGGCATTCCTCCCAGACTGTTGTACCAGCCACAAAAGATTGCAGCTAATATAGAAGTTCAAATAACAGGGTCATATTGATTTTTTGAACACAAAGGTTGTCCCTTTGTTTCCATCCATATTCTGGCCTCTCTAAGAAGAGGGGCCATTAAGGTCTGTCTAGCATGAGTTTCACCAGCCCAATGCTAAGTTTTAGGTCAGTGTAGTGTTTACTGTCTTGTGCTATCCATCCTCCGGAGGCCACATTGGTGAAATGTACCTGTGGCTGCCTAGTATGCTGTAAAGGTGGACTGCACCAGAGTTTCTCAGTTGCAGTGACTATACAGAATCTGGGAGGCACTGAGGCTTTTAGAGCCTAGTTCCTCAAGTCTTCAAGAGCAAAGAAACAAAGAATTCAAGATCTTTTCTCAGTTTTCCTGACACCAGTCTTCTGAGTAGGACTTATGTCAATCCAGGCCAAAATTTATGCTCCCTCCCATGGGATATAGTCATATGCTTAGCTGAGGGCAGTTCTAGAGAGCACTTGTGAGAAGTCCTATGACAGCGGCTGACTGGGGGACAAGCAGTGAAGATTGGCTTTTTGCCACAAAACCCAGGCTAACAGGAGTCTTCTCCAAGTTTCATTGTCATAGAGGAATGTACAGTTTTAAGATGAAGGTAGACTTGTACTCCAAGGTTGGAAAAAATATATGTGGTACTCAAGCCTATCCACAACATCCACGTTTATGAATGATGCTGTGACCACTCAAGAGCTATATCAGTATGCCCTTGCCTGCAGTCAGGGTCCTTTGGTTTCTATCCATTGTTAGTACTTATTATCGCAGGCCTGACATTGACCTCTGTGACTCAGGGTTCTGGTTCACTGTTATACTCTGCTCCACACTGAGGGTAGTCTTGCCCTCAGTTCAACATTCTGAGCATCCTTAGGATAATTATCTGTCTTGCTTAGAAGTTCAAGTAGTTCTATCTGCAAGTGCTGTTCTAGCAGGCTTCCCAGCACTGGGTTTATCCTGTGAAGGGCAGGCAGGGATGAATTTCATATCATGAGTAGTTAGCTTTCTCATTCCTCTGACCAAATAGCTGACAAGAATCCACTTACATAGGGAAAGGTTGACTTTCCCTTATATTTAGAGAAGTATGGTCCATCATGGTGAGGAAGTCATACATTATTCACATAAGATTACTAATCACATTGCATCCACCGTAAAGAAACAGAACTGAATGCAGATGTTCAACTAGATTCCTCTATTCCAGGCAGCTTAGAGCAACATTCCAGGAAATGGTGTCTCTCACAAGTCCAATAGCTCCTCCCTCCTAGACAACCCATCAGAAATCTCACTAGAGAGTTGTCTCCAAGGTGACTCTAGTGCCTACAAAGTTTAGATTCAATATGAACAAATCACAAAATTCTAAGTCCTGAACTTTTCTACTCCGATGCAAGGGACATTTCTCTTCATTGGATAAATTGGGTCCTGGAATGATGTGACCTGGGAAACTCCTGACTGCTTTCCTTAACAGGGGTTTCATTTTGTTTACTGAAGGCAGAGAGAATGGACAGAGCTTTTCCTTGGTTTCATTTGTTCCTGGGAAGGCAGTGGTGTTCAACATGTGGAGAAAAATCACAAGAAGATACCATGTAAGTCCCCATGTTGCCTAATCTATTTCATAGTAACTTTTGATTTTTTTTTCACTAAAGGATATAAATGTTTTTGCCTTGTTTCTTTCTCATCATTGTACATTTGTCAGATGATGGCTGTGTATACTTACAGAGGGGTTTTTGGCATAAAAATGATTCAACTATGAAGTGGACAAAGAATATGTCTCTCTTAAATTATTGGCTGTGCTTTAGACAATGAATCTTCATGCTTACAGCAAAAAACCTAAGGCTGAAGACCAATTACACGAGGTTTATTGTAAACAGTTTGGGGCAGTCTCTGGTTTTCTTTTCTAAACTTGATTTCAGATGAGACCATATTGTGGGACAAGGATAGTTTTCTTGGATACATACATAAATACATACACACACATACATGCACATACATACACACACATACATACATGCATACATTCGCACATAGTTTTGGTCATAAGTAAAGCTTTAGGGTTGAAAAATAAAATACAGAGAAATGGCCATATTATGTAAGGTATTGTATATCAGGTCAAAATTTGAGAAAGATAACATAGATAATGGAGAGCCATTAAATTTTGGAACACAAAAGTGATAAAAATTCGAAGTTGGCAGATCATTTTAAGAGTGCCTGGAAGAAAAAGAAAATACACCATAAAATGCGAACTAGGAATAAATCAATAGAAATCCATCTTTGCTCTTTTTTTATTGGTGACAATTTGGGCAAAACAAAACATACATTTTCTTCTTTCTTGTGATAGAAGTATTTTTCTATTATTTTATAAAAAACAAATATGTGTATGCTTATGTGTGTATATGTATGTATATGTGTATGTGTGTGATTATAAAAGATAATGCTGTCAAAGGAAAGTAACAACAAATTACAATGAGAATAAAATAAAATACAATTGATTATCATGTAAATATGAACATGTAGTATTTCAGTACTGTAGGCTCCCAGAGGATTTTAGAATTAAATTATGACATAAAATTGATGTCTACTCTAATGCTTTGATTAAGATATGTGACATTAAATAGGTATAATGCATCCATTGCTGATGCTGATGGGCAAAAAGGAAGTTATAGAGCATGCATGGATGCATAATAAAAATAATAAAGATAATGAGACATTAACTCTACTATTTTGTATGTATTTCATTATTAATCTCATCAGTAAAAGTTAAAGCAACACAGGACACAGTTACATAATCAATTTCTTGTTACCATGGTAAAGTCAAACACATAGAGAAAGCAAGCTATGAATCACTATTCCAAACAGTCCTTAACTCTAACAGCTTTGGTTAAGGGGCCAGCTCCTGTACTACACAGATGATCAACAGCTACCACAAAGTAGCCAAGCATTTGTTTGAACACTCCTATTGTTATATGACAGTAAACACTTTGATGGCACTATCCACAAACCATCATTCTTCACAATATTTGTTAATGTAAATAAATGTTGTAGTCAGAAAGAAATACCTGATTACCTTTTTATAGAAATGTGTTATTTTTATTACAAAGAATCTCCCAAAATGAAAATATCTCAAAAAGAGAGCTAGGCTAACAACCTCCACCTTCAGAATTGGGGGAAGATGGGGCAATTTAAGTTTTTTTCTACTTGCCCAAGGCAAGTGGGAAGGTATAAACAGAGCCAATCTTAAAATGGCTGATATTAGCCAAGCCTAAAAAGGGGTCCTAGAATACCCAGTTACCCCTTCTAAAAAGTTTAATAATGGCATCTTAGCAGAGCTCCTAAGCAGGCACTTGGCAGTTCAAGGTTTTTGTCTTCTGATTGTTTTCCTTTCTACTCAGACCCTACATGGTTCAAAACTCAGACCTGGGGCAGGACAGAGAAGGGAGCTCTGGGCCCTGGTTCCTATCTAGTCCCTGTGGATGTTATATTTTATATATTTTACATAAATACACAGAGGAATAGAAAATATAAAATCTGAGAAGTTGAGGGAAATTGAGGGACCTGGGGAGAAGATGGAAAGATGGACCTTGCTTAAGCTGCAGACCTGGCTTACACCAAAGTGACCTCTTCTTTGACCCCTTGGCTTTGTAGCTTCTCCTTCTTGGTTTTCTTCTCTTCTGTGACTTCTTTTTTCTCTTTGGGATTTTTCCCTTTCTCATCCTCTGTTTTGACTCTTTGGCTTTTTTGAAGTTAGAAGAGTCCTTGCGACTACTTCCCTCCTCATCGGAGTCTGAGAATACTTCCTCACAGGCAATGTGTTTGTCAGAGAAGCAGATGGAGATTCATTGTCAGGGTCTTCCTCATCCTCATCACCACTCTCTTCTGGAATGACATCTTCAGGTATGGCCTGCATTTGGATCCCAGGGGTATGGGACAACATTCTCAAGTTCTCAAAGAGCCGCTGCTTAATCCTTTCTAGATATTCATGAGTGTTCTGGTTAGTCATATTGGAAGGGCTAATGTGAAACTTGAAATCTGGTCTAAAGTATTCAAAGTAGTCATTGTATAATGCCTCATTAGAGATTTCTATGTCCAGGGCCACAGCTGTTTCATAAGCCCAGCACTGAGCGACATTACGGATGGTGTAGGCACCTCCTGCCAACATTAGCATAGGTAAGTTCAAACTCTTCACAAACTCCACACTTGGCACACCCTTTGATGGTCAGACTGAAGCAACGTTACCGACCCGCAGACAGAGAATCTGAGCTACACTCTAAGACGACTGCACTAGGCTGGAACAACTCCATTACTTTGGACATGAATATCTTGAAATGGCTTCATAGGACTCATCATCAATGCCATCTTGCAGTAGGTAATTAATGACATAGTACTAGCCTTTGCCAGCCACAATATCCTATAGGTCCCCAGTTCCTGGGAAGTACTCTCCATATTTCTGAAAGGACACAGTCATGACCAAGCTGTAGTATAGAAGGCCTCTTTCATGACATCGCCATAGGGAATATCAATGTCAGTATATAGCACCCTCTGGTGATACTTTAGCAGTACCAGGATGGCCAAGATGATATCATTGACGCAACAGAAGCCAGAATCTTCAGACTTCTTTGCATGGTGCAGGACCTCAGCCCAGTGCACAGCCATGTCCATCTGCTGCTTATTGAGTTTGACCGCACTTGCAACCGAGCCACCCATGGACAACTAACAGAACTCAAACAAGCCATCAAATAATAGAGAGTCCTAACCAACATTGAATCTCTGCATCTACTTGCTATATTCAGACATATTATCTAGGTGAATAGAATGCAAAAATTTAATGTAGTCATCACAGTGGTAATTGGTCATCTCCTCAACCACAGCTTTATGAGGATGCTAGATTTCCATTTTTCTGTAGAGACCATGGTTGAGCATCAAATTGTGAGTCATGTGGATTCGGTAAGGCTTTATTGGATGCCCTTGCGCATAATAGTAGTTTTTAATCTTCCTATCATAGTAGTAACAGACTTTCCTCTTGGTGCTCTCAGTCTGTGCCTTCTTGCTCACCACCTGGCCCTCCTGCCTGTCTGCCTGCCAGCCTGCCCATGGTTCCTCTGATTACTTTTGATAGTATTTTACATGTAGCTTTACAAAAATCAACAAAAGTAGGTTTTGTTATAATTATGAAGTGATGTTATTCTTAAACTAACTCGTTACTAATGTTGAATAAGAGCAATGATTCATGGGTTCGGTCCCCAGCTCCGAAAATAAAGAAAAAAAAAAAAAGAGCAATGATTCATTTCATGACAAGGTCAATACAAAAACATAGTTAGCTATCATTCCTCCTAAATATGTCGATTAACTTTGCTTAACAATGATAATGTGAATATGATCCAGAGGGTTCTCCAGAGCAAGTGTGGACTAAGTCTATGCATGTATATCTATGGCAGTAAGACTGAAAGAACAAGGAAGCTAGGGTTAGTGTTATCTATCATTAGCATATAAACTTTGAATTCTGGGTGTTTTGTTTGTGTTGGCCAACAAAATATTACTACTGAGACTGATGTAATTACATTTACATGAGTAGACTCATAGAAGTTATTTATTGATATCTTCTTAAAGAAATATATTTGGAGAATAAATGATACTATGTCCTTTAGAAGCTTACCTTTAATCATTACAAATGTGCATCACATTTAATAGTTTACTAGGTAATCTCTTCGGGGTGGTTTTCCACTGCCAGGTGATCGTCTTCATTTTACAAAATCCCACTTGTCTACTTTTGTGTTAATTACTTATGATTCAGCAGAGAATGAAAAAAAAATCATTGCTCGCATTCTAAAATACCTTCCATTGTTTCACCTAGGTTTTTGGTGCTGTGTTTGGGTCTCTAACACATTGTTCAATGTATTAGGTCTCTAGTAAAATTTTACAATGATAGTATAGAGTTTATTTTTTCTGTTCATACGTATCTTATTTCCTAGCACCCTTTATTGAAAATGCTGTCCTTCCTCAAATGTAAAATGGAGATGCCTTCTGTTGATATTTTCAGGAAAATAGCCAAGCTGCTTAATTTGACAGATAAATATCACTTGACTAAGTATGCTGTCATAATTATAATTTGCAAAAATTATCCAGTGATATTTATATTCACACATTTCATTAGACATTAAAATCCACAATTTATATGCTTGAGATGCTTTGTGGTTAAGAGTATGTCTTGGTCTTGCAGAGGATCTGAGTTCCAGTCTTAGTGCCCACAGTGAGCAACTCGTACCTCCCTATACCACCAGCTTCGGGAAATCCAACACTCTTTCTGGACTTAGCTGGTACTTAGACTCTCACCCACAGACGGGCAAGTAAACAAAATAATATTTTAAAATATTTATTTATTTATTTATTTATTTATTTATTTATTTATATCAAATGCTGACCCCCTCATAGAGACCCTCCCCCATCCCTTTTCTCCTTTGAGAGGCTCCCCCACTCCATCCCACCCCCATAACCTGGCACATCAAGTGTCAGGATAAGGTACATCCTCTTTTACTGAGGCCAGATAAGGCAGTCGTGTTTGGAGACGAATACGATAGTCAGGCTACAGTTTTAGGGAGACTTTCCATTCCAGGTATTGGGTGACCCACATGGAGATTGAACTACACATCTTCTATATACCTGCTAGGGCCCTGTTCAAGCCTGTATATGTTCTTTGTTTGGTGGCTCAGTCTCTGAGAGCTCCCAGAATACCAGGTTATTTGACCCTGCAGAGCCTTCCCTTCAGTCCTTCCCCTAACATTTCAAAGAGTTCCTGGTCCTTGTCCAATGTTTGACTGTGGGTATCTGCATCTGTTTCACTCAGCTACTAGGTAGAGCATCTCAGAGGACAGCTATTCTAGGCTCCCATATATAATTATGACAAGTGTCATTAACAATGTCAGGGATTGATATTTGCCCATGGGATGGGTTTCAAATTGGCCTGCTTATTGGTTAGCCATTCCTTCAATCTCTGATCCATCTTTGTCCATCCATTTCTTTTAGACAGGAAAACATTTTGGGTCAACAATTTTATAGTGGTTTAATATCCTTATTCCTCCATTAGGTGTCCTACCTGGCTATAGGAGGTGGCCTCGTCTGGTTCCATGTTCCTACTGTCAGCCATCTTGGCAAAGATAACCCACTTTGATACCTGACATCCATCCCTATCTCAGGGCTCTTTGGAGCTTCCTAAAGAATCCCCCCCCCAACCTTGGTGCCTGCAAATTTCCATTCATTCTCCTGGCCCTCTGGGTCTCTCTCCCGATTCTCCTCACACCTAATCCTGCTCCCTTCTCTCTCCCACCTACTTCCCTCCCTCCTTCTGCCTCCTATGACTATTTTGTTCCCTGTTCCAAGTGTGATTCAAGCATCCTCACTTAAGCATTCCTTCTTGGGTTCAGAAGGGGTTTAACTTCTTTGGGTCCAGAGGGGGTGGGTGGGTTCATGGGTATTCTGTACTTTATGGCTAATAGCCACGTATTGGTGAGTACATACCATATATGTCCTTTTGAGTCTAAGTTATCTCACTCGGGATATTTTCTAGTTCCATCCATTTGCCTGCAAAATTCATGGTATCCTTGTTTTTCATAGCTAAATGGTATTCTATTGTATAAATGAGCCTCATTTTCTGTATCCATTCTTTGGTTGGTGCACATCTGAGTTATTTCCAGTTTCTGGCTATTACAAATATAATAGAGCACTTTTTGTTGTGGTGTGGTGGAGCATCTTTTGAGTATATGTCCAGGAGCAATATAGCTGGGTCTTCAAGAGAATTATTTCCAATTTTCTGAGAAACTGCCAGACAGATTTCCAAAGCAGTTTGCACTCCCATCAGCAATGGAGGAGTGCTGCTCTTTCTCTACATCCTTTCGAGCATATGCTGTCCCTCTAATGTTTTCCTTAGACATTCTGATTGGTATAAGATGTAATCTCAGAGTCATTTCCATTTCCCTGATGACTAAGGACGTTGATCATATCTTCAAGTGCTTCTTGGCCATTTGAGGTTCCTCTATTGAGAATTCTCTGTTTAGCTCTGTGCCCCACTTTTAATTGGGTTATTTGGCTTGTTTGAATCTAACTTTTTAAATTCTTTATAAATTTTGGATATCAGCCCTTTGTCAGGTTTAAAGTTAGTGAAGATCTTTTCCTAATATGTAGGCTGCCATTTGGTGCTTTCGACAGTGTCCTTTGCCAATGGACAATGTCTTTTGTCCTTACAGAAGCTTTTCAATTACATGAAGTTCCATTTATCAATTGTTGATATATAGAATCTTAGGCATTGGTGTTCTGGTCAGAAAATTGTGTCCTGTACCAATGCTTGCAAAGCTTTTCCTGCTTTCTCTTCTATGAAATTTAGTATATCCAGTTTTATCTTGAGGTCCTTGATCCACTTAGAATTGATTTGTGTGCTGCATGATAAATATAGAAATATTTGCTTTCTTCTACATGCAGACATCCAGTTAGAGCAATCCCGTAACCCCTAAGGAAATAGAAGCAGTCATTAATAGTCTCCCAACAACAACAACAACAACAACAACAACAACAACAACAACACCCAGGGCCAGATGGTTTTAGTGCAGAATTCTACCAGAGTTTCTAAGAATAGTCAATATCAATACTCCTCGCACTATTCCACAAAATTGCAACAAAAGGAGCACTACCTAATTCCATCTATGAGGCCATGGTTACTCTGATACCTAAACCACACAAAGACTCAACAAAGAATGAGAATTTCAGACCAATATTGCTTATGAACTTCAATGCAAAAATGCTCAATAAAATTCTTGCAAATAGAATCTAGGAACACATCGAAACCATCATTCACCAAGATCAAGTGGGCTTCATCCCAGGGATGCAGGGATGGGTCAATAAATGGAAATTCATCAATGTAATCCATTGTATGAACAAACTGAAAGAAAAATAAAAAAAAAATAAACACATGATCATCTTATTACATGCCTCAAAAGCCTTCCTCAAAATTCAATACCACTTCATTTTAAAAATCCTAGAGAGATCAGGCGTGTACCTAAACATAATAAACCAAAACACAGCAAGCCAATAGACAACGTCAGATTAAATGGTGAAAAACATGAAGCAATCCCACTAAAATCAGGGACAAGACAAAGCAGCCTACTCTTTCTCTATCTACGTAATATAGTACTTGAGGTTCTAGATAGAGCAATAAAACAACAGAAGGAGTTCAAGGGGTTCCAAATTTAGAAGGAAGAAGTCAAGATATCAATGTTTGTGGATGATATAATTGTATACATAATCAACCCCAAAAGTCTCTCCTTCAGCTGCTATCAGCAGCTTCTACAAAGTGACTGAATATAAAATGAAGCCAAAGAAATCAGTAGCCTACCTTTATTTAAATGATAAATAGGCAGAAAAGGAAACTAAGGAGAGAACACCCTCATAATAGCCACAAACAATATAAAATATATTGGTATAACTCTAACCAAGCAAGTGAAAGATCTATATGACAGGAGTTTCAAGCCTCTGAAGAAAGAAATTGAAGAAGTTATCAGAAGATGGAAAAAAATTCCCCTGCTCATGGATCAGTAGGATTAGCATAGTAAAAAGGCCATCTGATCAAAAGCAATCTACATATTCAATGCAATCACCACCAAAATTCCACCACAATTTTACCTACTCTGAAAGAGCAATTCTCAACTTCATATGGAAAAATGAAAAACAGCCAAAGTTGGTCACTGAACATTAAGTGAACTTCTGGAGGAAATACCATTCCTAATCTCAAGCTGTACTACAGAGCAAAAGTAATAAAAACTCCATGGCATTCCTAAAGAAGCAGATTGATGAATGGAATTGAATCGAAGACTCAGAAACAAACCCATACAGCTATGGATACTTGATTTTTGAAAAAGAAGCCAAAATCATACAATAAAACAACTTACAAAAAATAAAATAATGAGAAACTAATTTACCTACTTGGTCCACATATTTACAACTTGTTCTTTTTCATTTTTTTATTTTTATGTATTTATCAATAATAAGGGAGTCAATATATTCTTAAGGGAAGATGTATAAATTGTAGTCAAGAATTCGGAGTTTATAGAATGCAAATTTGTGTTCAGAATGTCTTACAAAAATATATTTTCTGTTTCCTCTTTTATTTTTGGCAGATTATTATGTTATATAAAACTTCGTTTTGTAAAGGTATTGTCAAACACGCTTGCGATAAACTTGGGTTGAGTCCCCACCATTCCCTGCCCTCTCTCCTGCTTTCCCTCTTTTCTCCTTCATTCTGCCAGATAGCTTTGCTTCCCTTGGTGAATAAATACTAGAAAACATGCAACATTTGATATTCTTTCTTTAAAAAGCTAAGATGTATTTTGTTTTCTGTGTATGTTTATATGTTTGACGCGTGTATTTTGTGTTTGTGGAGACCAGAAGATGCTATTGTATACCCTGGAACGGGATGGAATTAGAGACAGTTGTGGGTTCCTATTTACTAACCGTGAGTTACGGCATGGCGTTCAGACCAACCCCAGTCTCAAACACTCTTAACTACTCATGTACTTCTCCAGTCTTGGTATTTGAATTTCTAAGGCAGATTTATTTGCTTCATATGATTTTCTCCAGTTTCATGCATTTTTGTTTTGTTTTTGTTTTGTTTTTTGTTAGTGTGGTTGTTTACAAGTGATGTAATTTTGGGTTTTATAGCTGAATAACATCCCATTGGTCATGTATACCACATTTTCTCTACTTGCTCTCCTGATGGCAGACAACCTAGGATGATTACAGAACGTGACTACAATAGTACTGCAATCAACTTCAATGTGCAAGCATTTCAGTGGCACGTCCACTTAGAGTCTTGGAGGATGGACCTGGAAATGGCATAGCTGGATGATGTGTCAGTTTTGTTTTTAGTTTTATAATCTTTGTACTGACTTCCATATTGGTTTAAGTAATTTATATTCCCCTAAGTTCTACAGAAGCTCTCTTTCCCTCCATCCTTACTAGGGTTTGTTGCTACTAGTTTTTTTTTTTTTTTCATAATAACCACTTGGGGAAAGGAAAAGTGAAATCTTGATTAAATTTTTAATTTACATTTCCCTAATAGCAAAGGTTGTTGGATGATTTTGTTTGTATGTTCATCAGCTATTTATGTGCCCTCATCTGAGAGCTGGGTATTCACTTCATTGGCCCATTTATTGATTTGAATTTTTGTTTTATTGTTATTTAGAGGATCAAATGTAGGATTACTTTCTCGATTTGTTCAACAGATGAACAGTACTCAATTCTCTCTCTGTCTCTGTCTCTGTGTCTTTCTCTCTAGTAATTTGGTTTACATTTTGCTATCATTTCTAACAAGTTTGGAAATTATCCCTTTACCCAACAGCACTATATGTAAGCCTAAATTAACACCTGAGAGCGTCCACACAGCTAGATGTTGCATGCTCAAGATAAGCAAGAACATCTTGCCATCCAGTTGGAGAAGGGAGGCATTTAAATACTATGGGTATCCTAATAGAACCTCAGAAAGTACTGGCCAAGAATTGTAGTTTAGATACATGAATGGGAAAAGCCAGTGGGACTGTTGGCAAAAACTAACCAGTATGAAGAGAGAGTTTAAGAACCCGTAGTTCTCTAGATAATTTTCACCAAGGAACATGCTACAGAAAATGGCAGGCATGATAAGCAGTTTGAGGAATAAAATGCTATATGCTCTAGCAACCACGCGTATGAAAACCTTAAATGGAAGGATCCTAGAGATTCTGACAAATTAGGATCATGTTCTGATAGATAGGTCAAAAATGATGAAAACTTGCCTTCCATAGAAGCCTATTAATTCAGGATCAACTACTATGGCAAATGATACATTGGCTGATACAATCAACAGCACTTGGTCATTATTAAAGACGGCTGACAAGCATGAATCAGAAAGACTATAGAATAATATGAATCAAGTAACAATATCACTGACTAAGAAGGGGATAAGGAAAGAGAAATTAGGCTGTGAGGGGAAAAAAATAACACCTGATTTGGTACTCTAGACTTAAGCTGTGAAATCACAGGTAAAGATCTTTCCGGAGACAGCTAAATGTATAACTTTGGAATTCAAAATATAGTCTTGTCTAGAGAGGACTTAAAACCTGTCAGCATAAATGATAACTGAGCTGTGGAAGGACAAGGCTATATTGGAAATGGGATGAAATGTCATCTTGTTCTTTGTTTTTGCAGACACCGTCAGGAAGTATTACTTAGAAATGAGGTTTTAAGAAAGTTAGGTGTCACAAATATCAGGACTGCTCAAAGACATGACATTCCGTTATCCACAGCTATGGTAAATGGTTTCCAAACAGAGAAATCATTAGGGATATCAGTTCACAAAGCAGCATACAATTTATCCAGCTGAAGCGAATAGAAAACAAAACTCAAAGTAGCATTAAAATGAAGAATTATATTGACTCTCATTGCCAAAAATCCGCGTTGTAGGAAAGCTTACCTCTGACTTAATGACGGCCTCAAGGACATTTGCTTCTAGTTCAACATTGGCTCCTTTCCAAGGCTGTCTTCCCAAATGATTTCTTCTGGTCAAAGGATGTGATCACAGTCACAGGTTTCTTTGCTCACATTCCATGTGAAAGGAGTGAGTTTCTGAGGTCCAGAAGTATCTTATCTACCTCCCTTCATTTACTGTTGGTCAGCCCTGGATTCCTTGATGGTACCTGCTCTCCGATAAACCTCTCTTAAAAAGCCAAAGGGATTAAGTCTATTCCCTTTAGACAATTGCAACTACAGGGTACTTAAGTTCTCAATTCTAAAGCATCTTAGCACCAACACTTTCAGACTAGATTATGATAAAATGTACTTTATATGTATACTATTATCATAAAATATACGTATATAAACTCTCACACTTAGTGATCATGGCTACCTTTCTTAGATGCCTTGGTTTTATGCATTATGTAACCGATGAATTTTCTAGAGATAATGTGCCTTGCTTTTATTCTACAAAATTTAGAACTTTATTCCAGCCTTGTCTGCTCAAACTATTTATCATGTCATTTCCTCCAATCTCAAGGAAAAGTCTCTACTTTTCTGCCTTATTTCTCTTTTGTTGACAATAGCAACAACAATTGTAATAATAAAAGTAGTGCTTCTATCCAAACAATTATCAAGGCTTGCTTGTGACCTCATATCTTCAATTGTCTGGATCGTCTCCTCTTTCTCATTTTGTCCTGTTTCCATCATAAAGGTTAAAACTAAAAACATGCTAACAATATTACCTCCTGCAAGAGAACAACCTTGACTCCTGATGCTACTGCACTGAAGCAGGATCTATGAGGATATTATGCTGGGAAACACCACAAATATAATTTCCTCACAGCCCCTGGTTCATAGACACTTTCAGACAAACTCATGTAGAAGTTTCTGCTGGACATCCATTTGTTTCATTTTTTTAGAACTGTAAAGTTGCATCAGAATATAAAGCTAGATGATTTCATGAAATCAATTCCCCAGTTTAGCAAAGCTTGTAGAATTCTGTCTTTTAAAGGACTGAAAGAGCTTGAAGGGGCTCGAGACCCCATATGAACAACAATGCCAACCAACCAGAGCTTCCAGGACTAAGCCACTACCCAAAGACTATACATGGACTGACCCTGGACTCTGACCTCATAGGTAACAATGAATATCCTAGTAAGAGCACCAGTGGAAGGGGAAGCCCTGGGTCCTGCCAAGACTGAACCCCCAGTGAATGGAATTGTTAGGGGCGAGGGTGGTAATGGGGGAAGGATGGGGAGGGGAACACCCATACATAAGGGGAAGGGGAGAGGTTAGGGGGATGTTGGCCTGGAAACCGGGAAGGGGAATAACAATCGAAATGTAAATAATAAATACTCAAGTTAATAAACATGGAAAAAATAAATAAAAAATTAAAAAATAAAGGTCATGAGATTGCAGCAAAATATTTTGGGTCTCTCCACCACCATACACACTCTTTATATATCAGCAAATGAGAAAGTAATTTTTTTTTATAACTGACCTGGAAAATGTGGATAGAGTTTCTTTTGTGAAATGTGTCTCTTCATTAAAATACTTTCTCATGATGAAAGGAACTTAGGAAAGAAGTACGTGAAAATTCTATCAAAGCCTTCATTTACAAATGCTTGTTATGTTCTGGTTTAATAAATGGTTGGTGTCACTCTTTACAGTACTCAAGCAAAAGCCAATCTAGCAAAACTTAAAATTCAAAATCTCTTGGTTTTCTATAATTTTAATTGGTATTACCAGATAAAATTTAAATAGCTAAGCATAGATACAGTTCTTAATTAGGAAGCAAGGAGCTCAAAAGAAATATTAGTTAAGAAGACAATGTCTGATTGGATGAAGTTCATTTAAATATAGCTCATGTTCTAAGGAAAGCGATTTTTCTTAACTTACTTTAAAGCATATTGTATGCAACAAGCTATCCTTAGGAAGATGGACATAACAAGTTATAAAAATGTGGCTCGTATTCAAATAACTAAAATAAATATAAAGAGCAATAATAGCTATATAAACCATATCATCAAAATTAATAGTGTTGTCAAAGAAAGGTAGATGGTAAGTGGAATTTAAGGTGATCTAGGTGTTCATGAGGATGAGATGTCGGGGGTCTTTGTAGAGGTCATAATGAGACACTGATCGGTAAAGGAGAGTACAGAGAGCAAATGGCTACATTTAGATTAGCATTTAGCTAGAAGTCTCACATAAGACTGCCCTTGCTCCTCAAGAGTAGACACTGACTTCATCAAAAATTAGCTTTCTTCCTCATTTGTGGCTTGAATAGTGAATCTCAAATGTGCTGATCCTTCAGACACTTGCTTTAAGCCAATTTAGTTTTCCAAGATTTCTTCTGAAGTATGAACAAAGTATGAGCAGGATGCCCACAGCAAGTGTGAGGCCAAATGCTAATGAAACTGGGTCCAGTGATGTCTTCGTGAATGCTGATGGACTTCGTCAGCACAGAGGCAGGAGATAGGACCATAATCTCTTTTGTGATGGATTTAAAAAATACTACCTGGCTAGTGTTGTGTTTAACAAGAAATCTGTATGCAATTGTGATGACTATTCAAAGACCAGATGATGTTAATGGGAAATACTGGTGAGCACAAAAGGACTTAAAAATGGTTGGCGTGGAATCCAAACCAGTGTATTGCTGGGTTGGATGCCAAGGTTTTGTGAATGGATGTGTAATGAACACCTATATAGAAGAAAGCTGAAGGACTATTTTGAACAAATATCAATGATTCAGTTTTAAATTATGTTTGAAATTCTAGAGATGTGTTTACTTTATTTTGGAGTTTAAAAAATAAATAAGTAGATTAACAGAAGATCCTGGTCTTTGGACAAGGCAAAGGCAAAAGAGAAATTATTTTGGAGGAATTTAAATTATGGGACTTGAAAAAGAAGAAGCTAAATAGAAGATGAGAACCAAAAGAATATTTTAAAAAGTTATTTAGAAGGGTGTGAAGAAATCTAGAAGCCTATAGATGAAGGTCTAATACACAGAATTTTGGTAAACAATTTTATTTAATGCCCTGCCTTTTTCTGATGATATTACCCAGGCTATCTTAGAACTCTCCATGTATCCCAAACTTACCAATTGCAAATCCCTTATTTTTCCAGTTACTGAGATTACATCATCCTTGGTTGCGAAGTTTTAGAATTTTGTTAGAATACACTAAAGAGAAGACTAAGTTTGTAATGGAAGGACTCCATCCAGGACAAGGAATGAGACCTCCAGATTCAAGCTAAGGGAGCAGATATACGTTCATAGAAACAAAGTATTCTGAGTCATGTTAATAGCCCCTTGTTTCTGTGACTTTGTGATTATCTAATATACATATAAGGACATTTGGGTTATTAGATAAAAGGTCGATAATGTACTTTGAAATGGCTACTTCCTGTTTTTGTTTTATGACTACTTGAAACATTATACACACATACACATACACATACACATACACATACACACACACACACACACACACAGAGTTTATTCTAAATCTTTCTAAATTTTTTTCAACCAAAAAAAGTGAAGTAAAAAGGAAATATACAGTTATAATAGTTGTTTTCATTTGTACATTTTTAGCCAGCGTATCATCAATATAAACTATATCTGTGGCACTGGAGAGATAACTATGTGACTCAGAGTACTTGGGGCTCAATCATAAAGATCTGAGTTCATATGCTAGCACCCACAGTGGGTGTTCAAGAACCACCTGTATGTCCTTTCTGCCCCAGAAGAGCTGACATCCTATTCTGCACCTCTGTGTACACTCACTTGCACATGTGCGCACCTACATGTATACAGACACTCATGCATACATAAATGAAAACCAAAGGCCTGAAATACATATATAAGTGTATTCATATTTAACATCTTCCTTTACATATTGTACTATACTATTGCAAATGGATCATGTTAGCATGTGTGTACCTAATTGTATTTGATAACTGTCTATTGCATCCTAAAATGTTGACATTCTAGATCATCAGTTTGTATATGCATAATGTGTACAACAAATAACCAAATGTTTACTTACTTGGTAATGATTATACATTGAATATTCTTATATAAATATTTTATGACCAAGTATGAAATATATATATTATTTTATCCAAAATTATCATTTTCAATTTTTTAATAATTACTTATGAATTTTCTTCCAAGTAGGCAGCATCAATATGTATCTGCTACAAAAACACCCAAATAAATGACTTGGTATAACCACAACCTTATTGCTGTCAGAGAACACATTTAGGTACACAAATATAATTTTTAAGTACTAGAAACATTTAAGTTAAATTTGGTGCCATGAACAAACATTTTATGTGTTAAAAATTTCTTCCTCCAGTCTTCATCTGGAACAAACTCCAGAGTTCACATCTTTGTTGGTTTAATTGTGGGGTACAGCAGCAATCAGACCTCTGCCCAAGGGACAGGCAGACAAAAAGAATATTTAATTCTTTTCTTTGATAGGATTGTGATTCTGGACAGGAATTTACTTGTTCCTGAGATAACATAATATTTAAATTTAACCTAATGTTAGCATAGTCATTTTCTTATTAATATAGGATGCTTTGTGTTTATTTAGTTTATGTATAGGTGTATGAGTGTTCTACCCCTCACATGCAGGAAGCTGATTATGTTCTTTATCATGTGCCCCTCAAGGATTGAACACAGGTCACCAGAGTCAGAGGCAAGTGTCTTTATCAGCTATGTCACCTTACCAGCACATGTTTTAAATTATGCACATCAGCTAAACAGTATCCTTAAACCAACTCAATGGTAATTTTGACTCCGTTCCTGTCTTGAGTTTGGGGGTCCATCTTAGATCCCCTGGATGATATAACTTGCATATAGCACCTCTCTCACCTTAGCCACTAGGCAAGTATATTCTGGAGAAATGGTAGGTATGCAAAAGACCAAAAGAAGTCTTCAGTGAAAACTCAAGTAGACTTTCACCTATAAATATCATGTTACATATATGCACGCAACAATAGTATGTGAACAAAGAGGGCATGGATTTAACGAAGAGCATAAAAGAATGTATGGGAGAGTTTAGAGGGAGGAAAGGAAGGGGGAAAGCTATAATGAAATTATAATTTCAAAAACAATAAAAATGAAAATCAACGAAAGAAATGTCTGTCAATAAAAAGAAACACAGTTTCCATCTAACAGTATAATCCTGTTACTCTATATAAGTTTAATAATCTCTCTGCAAGTTACCACAGTGTCACAGATGAGAGACTGAGGGCCTCTAGAAAGGCAATTGCCTCTAATTCACACCCAAGTGAATGGCAGAGAGCTCGAGTCTAAGTGCGGAACTTGAGTTCTTGCTGACATACTGGTTACTCCTCTGATTGCCCAGATTGATTTTTACAGTGAAATTCTCTGCAGAAATCCCAGAGTGGATCTCAAGCTTGTCTGTGTTTCATGTCTGGTCATCAGGAAATTAAAAGGCCTAAGTGGTTCAGGCCTTGTCACTGTGGGGCATGTATGACTGACAGATAACCTTTCAGGGTGATTCATTGCCTCGGAAAGCAGACTCTGGTATTGTACAGTGTTATCAGAAAGGAAAAATAGGCTACAAATTGTAAGGAATCAACATTCAAAATGTGCGTCCCTGTGGAAAATAGGAAATAAGCAAGTCCCTAGGAGCACAGAGGTGGAGTATGTATGCCTGGGAATTTGCCACCCAGTCTTTTGACAAATCATGAGACATTTTAGAAGTTGTGAAAAATTAGTATTTTCATTGGCAATTAAAAGTCAGATATATTGTAGCCTGCTCAATAAAGACAAGCAAAAACAAAGTCTTTAAATTGCATTGTAGACAATAAATATTTAAATATCTCTGAGCATACGTCTAGCTGCTTATTCATATAATATCAACAAACGGGCCACTGTTAATTCAATCTTTGTAAGCAATTTCGAAGTCATTGATTTCTACTGCCTCTGCTGTCAGCCTGGTTTCTAATTCAATATATTCAGAACACTACTATCCTCCTCACCAATACCCATGCCTCCTTCCTATGCTCCAATATTATGGACTTGAGAGGAGTCAGAGTATATTAGAAATGAATATAAAAAATAAGGCCTGTATGTATGTTCACACACACACACACACACACACACACACACACACACACATAAGATATTCCCTTTAAGTCCAACCACATCTGCTTTGGAAAAAAAAAGTTCTCATTTAAAATTTAATACATATCACAGTATTATGATTAAATTAGTTACTTTTCTGTTACTGCAATAAAATAAAATGACCAAGGCAACATATGGAGGAATGGATTTATTTTAGCTTATAGGAACTGTTGTGTTTTCTTTCTCATTCAAATCCAATCCAGTGATTTTGTTTTTCCTTTCCACAAAGTTGATGTTTCCTAGTAATATGTAAGGAGCTAGGGTTAGTCTTTATCTGCATGATCTTCTGTTTGTTTTAACTTTTTAATTCTTTGTGGCTTTCACACCATGCACCAAAATCCCACTCAAATCCCCCCCCCCTTTGTACCTGCTCTCTCCCCTTACAATACAGAGAGAGAGAGAGAGAGAGAGAGAGAGAGAGAGAGAGAGAGAGAGAGAGAGAGAGAGTAAAACCAAACAAAAGATAGAAGTCATCTCACAGTGGAAGCTGTAGTGTGTCACAGTGTGTCCCACAGGGTACTCTTTTGTACTCACACCTTTACTTGCAGATGTTCATTGCCATGAGTCATTGATCCAAGGCCTCTGGCTTCTGCTCCACTAGCAATACTGGATCCTCACCAAAACTACTCTCAGCCGTCCTGTTGCTGCCCTGTATCATGGAGATCCCTCAGCTTTGGACCTGTGTCGCCGGCCCTTCACACCCTCCAGCAGTTCATACATGAGGTAGATTTGAGGCCAACTTAAGTCCCTGAAGGTATATGATCTTTTGAGGCCTTGGATGCTGTTATAGGCCCTTTATATCCAAATCCAGACCAGGAAGAGAGAAACCATAGCGGATTGCATAGGAAGAGATTTGTGAATGCCTCCTGAAATGGGTATGCATCATTTTTTTTCTAGAATCATTTTATTACAAGAGCTAATCGTTTGCCTTCACACAGAGTTCCATTAACATTGAGAAATAGAATCAAATCAAAATTATATAAAGGAAGAGACTATAAAATGAACATCAGTTTATTAGCAGTGTCTATCCATCACCAATAATATGAAATATTTCCCCAATATCTGTCTCATTGTGCATGCCCTTTATTTTAACATTGTGTTAGTATGTAATTATGTGTATGACCATGTTCATGTGTGTCCTAAGTCATATGTGTGAAAGGGGTTGGAGGCCAGAGACCAGCCTCAGGTGTCATCATTAGAAATGTACCCACCTCCTTTGAGACAAGGTCTCCTAATCTAAAGCTCAATTTAATAGTTTAGACTGGCTGATAGGCCAGGACAAGGGATCCATAATGAAAACGTAGTAAGTTAAATGAAATATAATTAGAAGGATGGCATACATCAATGTGTATTTACAGCAATGTAGTATGCATTGTGCTATCACATTAAGGTGCTATTTGAAAAAGTACTTAAGGAGATGAAACACCTGAGTCTTATGAATTTAGACGTACTTTATTGAAGCAGACTTGGTAGAGAAATTTTCACACATATTTAATAATAGAAATTGACATGATGTATTTTGATATATGCATATACTCTGCAGCCATTACCACCACCAAGACAACAAATCAATCACTATTAAAACCTTATTCTTATGCATTTATAATCTCCTTGTTTACCCTGCCCACATGACAGTAGCAACTTGTCTCATTCTGTAACTATGGTTAGCATTTTTAATAGTTTTATATAAGTAGAATTAAATAATTTATATTCTTTTTTTGCTTTGACTCAATATAATTATTCTGGGATTAATACAACTTGTATACTATTGCGTATTTTTAAAACACAGACCATTATTCCATTTAATGGATGTATCACGTTCTCTTTATTAATCTTTGTTGGAGATCTGGCTCCTTTTCAATGTTTTACTATTAGAAATAAAGCCAGGGCTAGGGATCCTTCTGTCTCTGTGTCCTTGCAAGGGCCACTACATCTAGCTTGTTATGTGGATAATGACGATCAATTTCATAAAGCGCATACAAAGTGAGCACTTTACTGGATGGGTCACTTTTTTAGCCCATGGACAGACTTACTCTTTTTGTCTTGGGTACCTAGGAGAGGAAAGGACTGTATCTAAGGTAAACATCATCCATAATTCTGACAGTAATTGTATTCACTGTAGTTGTAGTGTTTTTTATTCCCTCAGCAATGGAAGAATTCCTAGTTCATCAATATCAATGTCCATTTGGGATTCTTTATGAAACAGCCAGGGTGTTCTATGAATAACAAAAAAAATACTTCTCACAATTTTATAGGCTATGAAGTTCAAGATTGAGGAATAGACACAGTCCCTATTCAATGAAATATTGCTTCCAGATACATGCATATTCATTTTTTTCTGTCCACACATAGTGGAATTGGGAAGACACTCCTCTGCAGTCATTTCTACTTAGAACTGAGTCCATTCATGACAATGTCACCTTCATGAAGTAATTGCCTCTCAAAGGCTCCTTCTGTGGAAATACTATAGCATTAGGGATTAGGTTTCAACATACAAATCTGGGATCCTGGTCACAAATATTGAATCAAGGACAATCCACATTTCAACAACGTTTTTGTGATTATCTCATCTACCCTTTATCATCCTTGTAAGTTTTCAGGTCGATCTCATGGTGGTTTTAATTTGCAGTTGTTTGATGAATAATTATCTCGACCATCTAGCCATATTTGTATTTGCAGCTGAAATGTCTTCTCAGATGACATTTCTATTCATATTCTAGGCCTGGTTTTCTCAGGTGTGTTTTATGAGGTGCCCATTATTTTCGTCTTGGTCAGTGACTTTATCCTCTCGAGCTAGTATAGCTTCCCAGCACATTGGACCTGTGTCCTCTGGTTCTACCATAGACTTTTGGTTCTCTAAGTTTCCTCTAGAGTCATTCACTCCTTTTCTCCAGCAATAGCACCTTTATATCAGGAAAATAGATACAGGCCCTACCATACTTTTACCATCCATGGAATCCTGCATTCAATCTCATTTCTGTTTCTCTACATCTACATTGGAGCGTCTCTGGGCTACAAGGTGGACTGGACCCATAAGTTGCATGCCCAATCTCTCTGGAAGATTGATCTCTTCACCACCTTCTCCCACTTCCCAGAGTAGATTGTACAGGCTGAGAATAAATAGCCAAATCTAATTCTGGCACTTCCTGAACAATAGGTATTTTTATTTTCATGCATCTGCTTTCACAGTTTACTCCTTACTTTCATATTTTACTAAAAGAAGCCAAGCAATGTCATCAATGATGTTCTAGGAAATGGCTTAACTAAATAACCTAGTCCAGGATTTACAAGATATGACAAAAATATATGCATGAAAATATGTGGATCGTGTATATCATAAATTTTCCCATTTCCTTTGCTAAATACATACAAATATACATTTATGGAACTGTATAATTGTTTTTTTTATTGTTTACACATTGCTCATTTGTTCTTAGATTCCATCTGTATTCTGTAATATCTTTGTGATATTAGAACATATTATTTCTCTCCACTCTACTCTCACTATATAAAAAAAATTAATGTTAATCAACTACCCCACGAGTTGGCTGTGAAATTTGAACCAGATCCCCTGTAAATCCATTAAATTAAGTTGGTAGATTGAAAAACAGTATATAACTGCTCTTTATTACTATTTTCCAACTCCTCCCAATTTCGGTCGTCGTGACCAGCGCCTAGACGGGAACAATCTTTTCTGGCCTTGTTATCAATGAAGCATCCCTTCTACGTACAGTCTCTCTGCTCTTGTTAAGATCTCAATTACCCACCACTTTAGCCAGTCACTCGGCTGGTCATAGCATTTACCTGTGGCGGCGTGGGAGAGCAATCATCCTCGGGATTACACGCTTGTCAGTTTCCATCGTACAGCCTATTTCCTTCTCCATCCTCCGCCTGCCAGCCTCCACTCCACATGGCACTCCCCAAACTGACAGCACCTGACAAGGTGCCCAGAAACGTCCTGCTGTGACTTAGCTCTGCCACTTCCAGTGTCCCGGATGCTCAATCCTGTAATATGACATCTGAAGATGTCTCCATTCTCAAGGTGCAACATTTTTCTTAAAGTTCAAATTAAAATCGTTTTCATTTCATTTCTCTATGGGAAAGAAGGAGAGGATGAAGTGATAGGAAATTATAGTGTTGGAGTAGTCAGAAATCTCCCAAGATATTAAACCGTTGCTTTGGAAACCAAAACAGGATAAAAACAATTTTAATTTGTCAATAACGGATTAAAATTACCGATAGAAAGTTGATTCAACACACCAGCCATCACACAATCCCATGTGTTTTTGTTAGCAGAATGATATAGTCTGACAAGCAAACCCCGTATA
This sequence comes from Rattus rattus, assembly GCF_011064425.1. Taxonomy (NCBI): domain Eukaryota; kingdom Metazoa; phylum Chordata; class Mammalia; order Rodentia; family Muridae; genus Rattus; species Rattus rattus. Next base: position 187,473,915 of record NC_046154.1, on the reverse strand, counting down.
ATATGTGAATTTCTTAAAACATCTCACATCTAAATTCTCTGCTAAAATTTACTTGAGCAAGCTTTGGGTATAATTTAAGGTGAATTTGTCTTTACTTATGAAAATACAATAGCATATAATTCTGTGACATAAATTTAAATTAAAGAGAATCCAAGAACTCTGTTGTTGGTTGAGTCTCTAGGGTAGGCTATGTTTCTGTAAGAAATAAGTTAAGATTTTCGTGTAGTTTTGAAAGGAAGAGCAAGTCAATGTGAGGTTAAAGATTCAGTATTTTTCCTGGGAATTTGGGAAAACTTTTTTTAGACACGTTTGCTTCTGCGAAGGAAGCTGCATGAACGTCTCTCCCTTTGCCCCACAGCAGCAGTTAAAAAATCCATTCAGAGGTTTTAAGCAAAGTTCACTTGATTGTAGGTCAGTACCCGGTGGATAAATCACAGAATTGCTTCAAATAATATACATGGTTTGCTTTCTCCCTGCCGTGGAGAAGTTCTGAATTGAGAGAGCATGAAGTAAGAACCGCTTCCTCATGCCTAAGGTTAATGCCCCTGTCACAGTTTTCAGGCCCTACCAGGCAAACACAGAGAAGTAACTTAAAATATACCACTCTCCATCAATCCGCCACAAGCATTAGAAAACAAATGAACGTGCTTCTCATCTCTGCCCGTGGCAGGGCATTTGTTAAAGTATGAAGATGAGAGACAAGGAAGGGACAAGAAATCCCTTGGCAAAGAGCTTGAATGAAATATTCGCAGGGCCTTTCTAAAGCAGTTCTTTGTAATCACTGTGGTCTCTTAGGGTGGCGAAGTGCAGTGTTTCAGGGACTCAGTAAGGTATAAATGCTCCCTGACTGCATCAAGCCATCGACCCCCTGCTGCCTGAATAATCCTTCTGAAGCACCATTTTCATCAGGACATTTCTACTCAAGGACCCTTAGGGAAGAGTGCCCTGATGGCTACCATATTAATTCCAAAACCCTTCAGCCTGTGGCCCCTAGTGGTCCTCTTCTGATCTTTGCTTCTGTTGTACCAGCAAATATGCCCTGCTTAGTCCCTTCAAGTAGATTGGCCTGCTTTCGTCGGTGTGAATTTTTCTTTGCCTAGAAACTGGTTTTATTATGCTGCTTGCTATGCTGTAGCCTTGAATGGTTTTCTTATTCCCCGAACTCAGAGCGAATCGAGCTCACATCCACAGTCCATTCTGTGCACGTGGATTCCCTGAGACTGACTGTAACAATGACTTCCCTCAAGAACCAAAGTCCTACCTGATTAATGTTGATTTTAAGTTCTTTCTGATTCAAATTACTTACTACATTTAAGTGTGTATTCATCTAAGTTCATAAATAATAGTTCTCTTGTTTGGTTTCTATCACTGAAGTTGGCACGTAAAATTGAAGCATGGATTATGTTTCCTTCCCCAATTACGTAATAATTTCCCATTTCTTTGTTTATTCATTAACGTTTTTATGACTTCATCCCTATATGTTACAAACATTGTCAAATTCTGATGCAAAAGTAGACAATATGCTTTTCCGATTTTTGAGGAATACTTAAATTCTGCTTTATTTGAATATAGATCAAACTACCGAAATTATAAGGAAGAGAGTCAGAGAAGGTTTTCTAAAATTCTAAAGCAGTCTAATTTTAAACTAGTTATACCCAAGATAAACCTGGAATTTTCTGGGGAAGAAGTGAAAAATGATAATCATATATATATATATGAATAAATTTATTATATTTATGAGTATGTATATTCATATATAAATGAGAAGTTGGATTATGAACACATTCTAAGAAACCTTCACTCTTGAGTTTCTGTTAGCACCTACCCGTTTTTTATCCCATAGTAAATTGGATGAATAAAGGTTTATTTCCAAACTTTAATATGATATAGATGCTTCATCTTAGAGAATTACTTTAAATTCACTTGAGGCTTAGCCCTACAGGACACACTCAGGGACCTCTCGTCCTCCTTTTCAGTCTTCTGGAAGCATTGCAGACCAGTGGTTCTGAACCTTCCTAACGCTGCTGTTCCTTACACCTCAATACAGTTCCTTAGGCTGGGATGATTCCTAACTATAAAATGATTTTTGTTTCTACTGCACAACTGTAATTTTATCACAATTATGAATCACAACATAAATATATTTTTGTAAGCTATTGGATATGTAATCCCTGTTATAAAAAAAAAGGTCATTTGACCCCAAGGGGTTAGGTTGAGAATCTCTCCTTAAGACTATGATCTACAACCTGAAACTCTTGTTTACGGGTTAAAAAAAATCTTTTTAATCCACGCTTATTGTTTGAATATGGGAAATTTATATACTTTCATACTTTTTCCTTGTTTTCCCTTGCATGTGTTCTGACACATTTATAGTCTGATGAGAAAGGTACTAACTAGTCTTCCCTACAGGTTATCCTCAAAAAATTAAAAAGGTAAAAGGAAGAAGAAACTGCTAGCTATTGAGAGATGATGATATTAGTTGAGTCACATTAACTTAAATGGAGCAAAGTCACCTCTAAACTTTTCCTCCTGCAGTCATGGGCTACGTGTAGTAGTGGTTCTCGATGCTGGACTTATCTGTACAGGCAGAAGTTCTCACCTCACCTGTAATTCTTTACCTTGATCTAGGTTGATGCTAACTAGGAGGCAAACACTAATTTATGTCTAATTAGTAGTGATCTTAATATCAATCTCTGTTGTGCTGCTTGATAAACTAGGCTAATAGCATTATATAGTAGATAGATCTGGTCATTTATAATGTGCTAGTGAAGCTGTTATCAGCAGCAGCATGAGATAAAATATTTAGCACAAGAAACACGTCTTATATTAAGAAATTATAGTTTTAGTACACAGACCAATCTGTCAAGAAGGATAGCCATGGTTTTGCTAACATAAGAACTTTGAGGTAGAGTTGGTAGGTGGCACAGCCACACAAGGTTCCTTTTGGTGGCTTTGCTTCAGTATTAGCAAGAATGTAAAACAGCACTGAATAAAACGGGGAAGATGGCTGAGGGACATTTGTTCAGCACATGGGGACGAGCACTGGAGAAATCTGGCTATGTTACTGTCTCGTGTTGAAGGGACTGTCAAAGCACCCATGACTTCCGTTGAAGAGCAGAAGGGAGTTAAGGACTGAGAACGGCAGTAGCCTGAAACAGGTTGTGATTAGAGAATCCGAGGACTCTAAATTTTCTACACAAACATAACGCTGTGGTAATTTCACTATTAATGGGAGGGAAAGGGAACTTTGAGTTTGTTTGGGGGACAATGTTCTCATGTGTAAGTACCCATTGTGGCTAGCCCGATCAGGATGTGTGTGAAACATGTAGGTGAAAAATATGTGGCCAAAGTATTTCAAATCTTGTCAAAAGGTTTCCACTACAAATGGAAGTGAGGAGGGAACAACCAGGTAGCATACACCAACTGGGCTGGTCCGAGGCCCCCTGACACACATACAGCAGAGGACTGCCTGGTCTGGCCTCAGTGAGAGAAGATGTGCCTAACCCTCCTGAGACTTGAGGCCCCAGGAAGTGGGGAGGCCTGGCCTGGTAGGATGGGGTGGGGCTGGGAACATCCTCTTGGAGACCAGAGAGGAGGAATGGAATGAGGATCTGTCCTGTCAGAGAGGACCAGGAAGGAGATAAAGACTGGACTGTAAAAAGAGATTTAAAATAGTGAAAAAAAAGAAAAAGAAAGCAAAAAGTTGCCACGAGTTATTATTGCACACTGAGCCCAATGTACAAGCTCTAGGTTTGAGACTTCTGAGAGAACGGCTTTGTATGTATATTATGATGTGCATATGGGAGTAAAGATACATTAAAATTGTGTCTGGCACTTTATAAAAAGAAGCTTTCACATATGTTATCGCCATTAAATTCTCACCATGAAGCTATAATGTGGATATATTTAAAGAGAAACACAGGCAGCTCAAATGTAATTATTATGTCAAGAATTTAGTCGCAGTCACTACAGTGACTGGGAATGCTTATTGACCCCTGCTTTGCCACATAGGTAGGTCAGCACAACAGCGGGTTTAAAAGGAACTCCACCGGTTTTCTCATGAGCCCCCACAGTGACGTATGAGACACCAGATTTATTCCGAGAAAGATTATTATGCATGTATTTCAACTCTTTCCTGAGAACTAGTTAAATATTCATAAACTCCTCACATATTGCAAAGATATAAAATAATTGAGGATGAGAGAGTTATTTTTGGAAGATGGATTTTTTTTTCTTGTGAGCTATGCCACGGATCCCATACCCCAAAGAGAAAGGGCTTAGATATTTTCCTATCAAGAAAGGATTGAAAACAAGTACAGCTTCCACTGTCATAGCAGTGGGAATCCTCAGTCTCTTGAGTCTTGTTGAGAAAATTTCAAAGCATAGAGATGCCCTAGGTAAAGGAAGCAAATTAAAAGTAACTAGTGAATCATTAACTTGGTGAAAGCATTGTATAGAAAAAGTTGTCACCTTATCAATGAACACATTGATGAGGTTGGTATTTGACACTGTATTATCAAGGAAAAAAAACCTAAGTTATCATGGGATATCTCTTGAATCTAACAACAGTAAAAGAGAACGAAGAAAAAGCATTCAGTTTTCATCAAAGTGAGGGCATTTGAAAATGCCCAACTGAAGGCCATTCCTTAAGGGATGTACAAAATAACTCTCTCGAACACAGAACCAGCACATAGCATTGGAAATCAGGATGAACTTTATTTGATTTCTATGATGACCTCCAACCCAGAAAAGTAGAAAATCCCATGACAATGATGCTAATGTTTATTATCAAAGCAAATACCATCTACACATCCGCAGCACAGCTCCCGCACCTAAGGTTCAGGGATAATGGCAGAAGAGGGGGCAGGAAGAATGTAAAAGCCAGAGAAACAAGAAGTTTTTGTGAGATGCTTCTAGAAATGTCAGGGAAGTTACACCCATGAAGTGTCTCTAACATTAGGGCCTAAACATGACTGGAGCAAGAATGACTTCCATAGGCATGCTAGTATAGAAAGGGGAGTGTCCATCATCTTCCATAATCTTCCATAAGAAAAAACACACTCATTTGTTGATTATCCAATACCAAGTGGTCATCACTGAAAGTCCCCCTCACACACATATACACATGCACACACACACACATAACATTATATAGACTATTCAGGTTATAAATATAGAAATATATACAGAACTAAATCACATACTTAGATCATAATATCGAAACACACATACTTATTCATTTCTAGGTTGGTAATCATCATTAATTTTTTGGATGGCTAGAATGAGAAGATTTCATGTATTACTTGCTTTTCTCTGAAAGTAAAAATCTTTGAAGTACTCTGCAAAGGCGTCCCTGAGGTCAGATCATAGTAAACATTTTCCATAAAGGATTAAAAGCATATCTGTTATACTTTGCAGGCCAGGTGAGTTCTGTCATAAAGACTCAGTTCAGCTCTAAGAATGAAATTGATCAATTTAGTTTGACAGCCTTAATAGATGACATATAATTTAATGGGCATAGCTTTGGTAATAAACCTTCATTAACAAAAATCAAACAACAGATCATATATTTGCCAATTGATATTTCCCCTTTTTGCCATACAGGGTACAAACTTGCCCATTTTATTTAAATATCCCAATCGTGCTGACATCTTAGAAACGCAGTTGGTAAGACAAGGAATAGGGACAGCTTCATAGTTCAACATCAACCAAAGGCGTAACAGAGCTTGGCAAATCCATTCTTGCTTTGCCCAATTATTTCACGTGAAAGATTTTAAGCTCCCTGTAATCACTCCTTTCATTTTGTTATTTCTCTGCTTTTCATTGACTTTGTGGCTGCATAAGATTTTGTTTATTTGGATTTATTCTACTAATTAGCTTGATATTTTCCTCTCTTTTACAAAGATAGATTTCCATTGGATTCAATACCATCAGATTAATGTTCTTATGAATCCATACCACACTAGCAGAACACTTTGTACTCAAATAAATGCATTCACTTTTTTTTCTGCTCTAGCAAATAGTTTAATAGCTGGAAAAGGTCGCTGTGCCCAGTAAAATCTCTTCATGACTGAAGACCGGGAAGTTCCTTTCAAGCTCTTTGTCCTCTGGCCTCCCCCTTGTAAAATCAAGGAAATGGGTAATAGCGGTAACCTGGCCTTTAGAATAAAAATAAATTCATTCTTGTCACTTTGTACCATTGCCTCTTTGGGCTTTTTCAATCTATTATCTATGAAGTAGATGAACTAGAGAGACATTAGATTGATTTTTAAACTGACATACAAGCTACTCCATGAATACCTCAGTGTCTACAAATTCTACATGAAATAATTAACAAATATCAAATTGAACATATCTTTACTATATAATTTAATTTCATATGCATACACAATGAAATATGATCATATCTATACCTACTTCCCTACACTGACTCCTCCAATATCTCTGCCTTTTGTGTGGGAAGTTCATGAATTTGGCAAGATACATTAAACAAAAAGCTATCAGCAGTTGATTGAAGAGACAACCCCCCGAAACCCAAAACTGTTACTTTATTGGTAGCAAAGGAAACAAAATCAATCCCATAACTCTATAAATTCACTCTAGACTTGTTGAAAGTGTCTATTCCATTTTTAAAATGAAAAAGTATAGCTGTCATATATATATATAATGTATATATACGTATATATATACATATATATATATTTGAAGAAAATAGTTTAGAATCTTCTACTGAATGAAAGAAGAAAATAAATTAGATTGGATCACCTTCATAATTACCTTTGGCTTGATAGTAAAGCTAGCTTGAGTACTTACCACATGATAAATTCATTTTCCTTTGTCTGAAACCCTCAAGAGATTTGAGGTCCCAGGGAGTGGGGAGGCCTAGGCATCAGGGGGAACATCCTCTTGGAGACAGGGAGAACAAGGAATGGGATAAAGAATTGTGGGAGGGTGAACCAGGAGAGGGACCAAACTGTACTATAAAAAATTAAAATAAAAATTTCAGAACAAGATATGTAAAAGGTGGATTAAAATATTTCATCTCTTTTTCATTATTCTGATATGGTCCACCATCTTGGTTCACTTCTACAATAAGTTTGCATGAATTCCCATTGGAACAGTCACTGCATTACAGCTCTGTCTTGTCCATTTTTCTGAATCTTCATTTCCCCCATCCTCTAGTGTTCCAGAGTCACAATGAATTTTGAGCACACGATATGAAACAGAAAGCATCATTTTCATTCTGCAACAAAATCCAAAAGGTGCTATAAAGTCTTCTAACTATATCTATGTGTATTGTTTAAAAGCATATGCATTCAAAAATTTAGCTGACTTTGGCTCTTTAAAAAATTTAAATCACAATAGCTGATCTATGAAATCATGGTGAAACCTAATTCTTCACCTCCATTGAGTTCTAAATTGTCTAGAAATCATGTGGTTCCCCCATCTAGTAGAGCTTTGTAAGGACGCTCATGATAGAATGTAAATAAAGAGCTTGGTTGGTGTAGAGGCTTTGAAGAAGCAAAGCAAAGCCCTTTAAAATTATTAATGTATAAATGTAAGTAATTACAAATCACAAAAGCAAAAAGTAAGGCATGTGGCTCAACGGGAATTTGTCATGTGTTTAAAACTGGCAACGGGCAAAGTTAATGTTACACAGCAAAATGATAGAGGTCACTGGAGACAATGTGTAAGTCTTGCACATGAGAATAAACCTGTTCATTTGAAACACAGTGTTGAAGGGAAGTAAAGACCCATGCACAGTAAAATGGCAATGCTGGCCCAACATAGCTTTACAGAATCAGTTATGAGAGAAGTCGCTGCAGCAGGACTTGGCACCTCTCAGCTGTGCAGTGTGTGTACAGAGTACAGATTGTCATGAGATTGTCAAGCAGTGACAGCATTGGGGAAGTGATGAATCATCCTGCTTGAGAAGCTGAAGCAATGAAGATGGACGTGTGTGTCAGAAAAGAGCATCGTGAGACATGGCTAGAAGGCAACTGGGAAGTTGAAAGCATCCGACTTGTCTCTAGCAAAAGGGGTGGAAGTAGATCCAATTAAGGACAAATTGGGACAGAGATGAGAAACGCTGGGTGACACAACTTGTGTATCTGGCACTGGAAGCAGTCATCCTATGTAGAATGTAGCAAGTGGGTATTCCTTATGCACTCTAACTTGTGAACAGATGTCTCTATTCCCTCCTTAAACACGTTTAACAATTGAAATTCAGTTCGTAATTATAATACAGCAAATTAATCACAGTTAATTTATGACAGACAATAAAATGTGTTATTATGGAGTCATGATATCCTGTGGTGTTTCTATAAATGGAGACACAGCATAAATTTAAAACAAGGTTCACATATTTACCTCCCCAAACATTTATTATTTTTCAATGGAGCAAAGAATCAAAGTTCTTTCCTCACAATTTTGAAACATTATTATTGCCTAGTCCCAGATCATCCTCTTTCGAGCTACAACTGAAGATTGTTCAGTCTGTCTCTATCTCAGACTGTAACCCCCATGTTCTACTCAGGAATCCTAAAATTAGTTTTTGATATTTAGTATTAGAATGGAATCCTAGACTGGGACATTCATCTCTCACCCACTCAAGTGATCTCTGCATCTGTCCATGTTATTTCACAGGATAGGACAAAACCCTATAGGCTATATCCCGTAAGTATATATGGCATGTTTTCTCTATTAGTAAACTTCATTTTAACTGGTACATAAAAATCCATGTTAATGCAATTACGGCAATGTCCCCATACATGGATATTGCTCAATATGCAAATCAGGTGTACATCTCTCTGTCTGTTCACATAGTTACCATCACAAGTATAGACTCTCACAATCCATTCGTATGGTGTTTCGTAATATGCCATCTCTGCTGAGGCCACTGTGCAGTGGCACATCAGAGTTATTCTTAAATATGAGTCACTATTCGTTAATCAGTCTTTCCCCACACTCCCTACCCTGAGACCAGCCCCATACTAAAGTGAGGGAACCACCAGTCCACTTTTAACAGCAATTCTGTAAAGATGTCACAGATGTCAGATTCTGTGCTTATTTTGCTTCTTCTAACATAATGATACCTTCTATGTTGTTGCAAGTAAGAGAGTTTTACCCAGTTTATGGTATTTCATTGTGTCTATGCATCCTATTTTCCTTATCTCTTTGATAGACATTTAGTTTGTTGTAAGTTCCCGGCTGCTGTGCTGCAAACAACACAAATGTGAACATGTTTCCATGTTTCTTCAATGCTGTTATTTAACTTCTTAAAAAATTAAATTGTTTTTCTTATTATATGTGTGTGCAGAGTGTGTGTGTGTGTGTGTGTGTGTGTGTGTGTGTGTGTGTGCATGTGTATGTGCATGTGCATGCCACTGTGCATGTGTGGACATTTAAAGAAAAACTTATGGAAGTAGGTTTTTTTTCTCATCTATTTTATGTGTGTTCTGGGTAGCAGACTCAGGGCATTGGGCTAACAAGGTAAGCCTTTCTTTTCCTGGCTGAGTCATCTTATCAGCCCCCAAATTCATTTCTTTTAGGTCTGTAACCCATAGACATGTCACTTGATTATAGGGCATTTATTTCTACTGTAAAAGTTGGAGGTGCTCCACACTGTTTTCTGCTATAAGTGCTAAGACTCATCACTAACAACAGTGTGCAGAGAATCATTTCACCCAGGCCTCACTAATGCTTCGGTTTAGTCTGTCTGAGGTAATATCTACCCTAACTGGAATGATGTAAGTGCGTGTTTCAGTGTTCAGGCATAAATGCATCATGCACAAGACCTTGATCCTGCCCCTGGGATGACAGCGAAGAAAAATTAAAATAAAATCCCAAAGAAAATACACAGGTGCACAATTAGAGACAAACATGATTGGAAGGTGACCACATGAAACAGCACGGGCTTTAAAATCTTTGGCCTGTCCGTCTTCAAAATCATATTCAGAACTATGCTTTCCCTTATCATTGCTCCAATTTTTTTAAAATCCTGAGTTGTTATTGTAGACTGGCTTTGTAGACTTTGTATTGTAGACTTGAATTGTTATTGTTTTCTTTATCACTTCTACTGTGTTACACTAGACACTTCACATTGAGTTACTGTAGCTCTGCTATCTTGTCCTTTCTTTTTGTAAGAAGAAATATAACTGCAAGCAAATCTTGTTTCCTAGAGCACTACCTAAGTCATAAAAAGTTGATTTGCATAAAATAAATGAAACTCTTGGTCCAGGGACCATTCTTTTGTGGCTGCTTGGGAACATGGAGCGTCACGCTTACCAGGCTGGCTACTGATCCACTGGAATAATTCTCAGCTGATCTTAGATGCCACTCCTGTCCCCACCAACCCCAATTATTTTCTGTCTCCTGTCCTTTTCCAAGGCTATCATACTTCAAAATCTGTGCTGTAGCAATCACCTTGAGAAGATTTATTTTTTGGTTAGTAATGCTTTCTTCATTGGCCTTAGAATGGAGTTGAGATATGTTTTCTGACACTCACAGCTCTTCATTCATTGGGTATCCATCTACCCTTTAAACAATTTACCTCCAATAGTCTCTTTTGAACTTTTCCACACGTTAAATGTGAGTATTTGAAACTACCCAAAACAATATTCTCTTTCCCATTATAACATTAAACCAAATATATAATATCCTTGTTTCAAAGTCAATGCTTTCTGAAGATATTTAATATATAATACATAATATATAATATATTACAAGTGTATATATACATATATAAAATACTATTATGGAAATCAAAAGTATAATTAATGAATTGGATGAAAAATCTCTTAACATACCACAGAGCTTTTAACATTTTTGTCACCATTCCCATTCTATATAAAAAATGCTTGTATATTCTCTCTATGAAACTTTACAATGCTAAAGATCTTTCCTTACCACAAAAGGTCACAATTATTCTCCTTTTTAACCATAGCAGCTTTAATTAGTATTCTCTATATTATACACATAATATCATCATATAGGTTTTTTATTTTATATATTTTATGTAAATTATATATTTACATATTATATATAATACCACTAAATATTCAGAGAGATAATATAATGAGCATTCATCTATCTTACTTTCTCTACATTGCTCATATCAGGACTTGACACAGAGCTAGTTTGGCAACACGAAGTCCTGTTGCTATTACCACACACGTTTCCATTCTCATTTCTGAGAATCAAATCAGCTGAGGGATGAAAACTAGGATCCACCACCTGTTGTTTAGAGCGAACGTATTGGTACACAGCCACACTCACTTGTTTATGTATTGTTTGTAATTGCCTTCTTCTAAAAAACCAGCCTGAGTAATTGCACCAGAGAACATATGGCACGTAGAACTTAAGGTATTTACTCCAAGACTTTTAGTCCTAAGCTTGCTCATATGTGCTTTGACACCAAAACTAAAAAGTGCAGTGTTACTGCTTGGCCTCACGCTTAAGGTCCAGGTGCCACAAGTCCATTGATGATATTCTCCTTGACCTCTCACTTTATTTAATTGTCAGTGGAATCTGAAGTCTGGCACTGACAGCTAGCGGGCCATCATTTCCAAATCATCCCTTTGCCTTCAGAGGCATTTGCTTTTAGATATCCCCCTCTTGAAGGTGTGAAAATGTTAAAAGGCTCTCAGAAGGTGTAGAACTTGAGCTCGATCCAGAAGTACTTTCTTCCATGATTTCTTTGATTATGCAAGGCTTAATTAGCAAGCTAAATCATAACGCGGAGAATGTGTTTGCTTTGCAAAAATCAAATCAATTGCACAATTTATGTTCGCTGCAGCTGCTGCTTCCCGTTTTTACAGAAGCAGATCCATTCCAGCTGCAGATATGAGCCTCACTGCCTCACTGATCTCTGAGAGGGTTCAAGAACCTCAGTCCAGATGCCAACAATTGTAGCTCAGAAGGATCTCTATTTTAGAAGGTTTAAAACTAAAATTACATTGTACGCCTTTAGTAAGATGGAATAGAGTAATATGCATTAATATATATTTACTTATCCATTTCAAGATATGGTCTGTTAACTTAGAGTTTTAATTAGATTCAAATTTTGTACACCCCCCTAACCTGTTAGACTAAATTGGTAGCTTATGACAAATGCTAAACATACTATATTTATTACTTTCTCCAGCAACAGTAAGCACCTCCATAAATATTTCCTTAGAAAACACTGTCTCTTTTTAGTAGTGAACAAATGAGCTAATTTTATAGTTCCAGTAAATTTGATTTACTTTATTATATTTCAGCATTTATAATTATGTTTAGGGAAATGTTTGTTACTTCTATGTCCTTTTATTGAGTGATGGGATAGATAAAAATTTGACTGTGTTATTTTCTTCTTTAAAATCTTTCAGTCGGGGTTGGGGATTTAGCTCAGTGGTAGAGCGCTTGCCTAGCAAGCACAAGGCCCTGGGTTTGGTCCTCAGCTCCGGAAAAAAAAAATCTTTCAGTCAAGTTTTGATTTGTCGTATTGAGTAGCATATCCTATCTTCTGCTTTCTGTACTGCTTTCTGTACACATGAAATGTAATTTTAGAGTCATGTCTAAACAAAGAATCCTGTTCAGGCAAGGGTTACAGATCTCAGTAAAGTATACAGTTATTATAAATATGCATAAAGCTAGGGGAAAAAATGAAACATGCACACAGGTATACACAACTCTTCTTAGATAAGTGCCTCACTTCTCTTGAGGTGCAGGTAATTGAAAATTATTCTGTTATGGATAAGAAGCTTTTCTTTGTAAAATTTCAATTTATATATAATGACACTCATTCTTTGACTAATTTTTCAAGGTTTGTTTTTATTTGCCTTCATTTATATATGCTAACCATATATCTGCTTTGTACTTATGGAGGCCAGAATAGTGCATTGGGTCCACTGGGAGCCCAGGTCTTTTACAAGACCATCAAGTGCTCTTAACTGTTGAGCCATTTCTCCAGATCGCATTCTTGGTTTTCTTGGGTTCTTAATATGTCAAATTTGTCCTGCTATTTAATGAAATATAATATCTATTGTTGACTATTTTATTTTTAAAGGTTATAGAAAAGTGCATAGCTATGCTATCAAATAACAACTACACGAGAAGATCATACATCATCTTGTGCAATGTTCCTAGCAGAAATATAAAGATACACTTTTACACACACACACACACACACACACACACACACACGCACGCACACACACACACGCATGCATGCATGCACACTAACTCTCTCATACACACACACAAACTCTCACACACACAAACTCATACAAACACAACTCAGACACACACACACACACACACACACTCTTCTGTTCAACCATAAGTCAAAAATTATATCTAAATATATTTTGTCTCATATTTCTTAAATTCTACTAAGTAATAAAAGAACCAGGTATAGGTGTAATATTCAAAATTCTTCTTTTGGTGAGAGTGTGAGATACTCTGCTTTGCTGATACTTTAAAAGGCAATAAAGGTATAAATCTATGCTGCATTTAACTGAGAAAACAAGAGTGAAATAATAATGTATCATCAAAAGGAACCACGTAAAGGACAGGAAAGGAATTTCTTACACTTTGATCCACAGGGCACAGCATACTAGGTTGAATATTCTTGGATCAGTATTCTGGACACTGCAGAGTGCACACATTTGTTTAAAAGTTGATGGAATGTAGAACTAGTTACCCCGAGAAATAGAGGACTGCCTTGCCAACAGCAGAACTTAAAAAGCCATGTTTCCTTCCTTATTATTGTGCTTTTTGGACTTTAATTAATATGCTTTTACTCCTGAATGTATAAGGCATTGGCCTTCCTCTGTGTATCCTTCTCGTCATAAGATTTCAGATACCATAAGAGGCAAAGATTCATCCTCAGCACCGGAGACAAAAGTTCGGTGCAGCTGTTGTTTATTAAACTCCCTGTTGTTTTCTTTTATTATAATTACTCTTCAGAATTGAAAGTGGCCTGTTAACATTTCTGAGCAACATTCAAGAAATGCTCACTATATATGCATGCAATTATAAACATCCATTTACATACGTCTGCTAAGTATCAAGTGCATAGGGCAAATGGCTAAATCACTGTGAAATCCATAAGAACCTGGAACTGGCAAAAAACATCCCATAGGCTTTAGTGATAAAGAACGTTGACATTTCATAATTCTTTCTCCTAGAAAAACCTGAAATCCGTTAATTGAACGAGTATCAGTTAATCTAAAATTTAAATTTTGGCTCTACCTTTCTAAATATTCTTATCACTGAAGAATTTAGGCTTTATTCAAGCTACAAAAGAAAGGAAGGATAAATGAAGGATTTGAGGTATGCATATGATATGGTGTGTGTGATAGCTATTCTTGATTGTCAATGTGACTATATTTGGAATGAACAACATCCACTGACAGCACACTGGTAACCTGGATCTTGAGCCAGGGAGACAAAAGCTTTCCAGCCAATTCTTGTCATGAGATGACACATGCTCTTAATCCAAATCAGCACACAGATCTCAAGGCCTACCTTTAATCTAGAGGCTTGTATAAGACAATCAAAGAGGGAAAAGGAAGAAGGGTTTGTTCATCTTTGCAGGCTTGTACTCTCTTTGTTAATACATCCGGTGAAGCCTTCTTCTTAGGGATTCCAGCTTATACAGAAGACCAGCTGAAGCACCCGACCTCCCAGGGCAGAGCAACTACTAGATTCTTGGACTTTCTGTTCACAGCTGGACATTTTCCATTCACAGCTGAGAATATATATATTCACATTTAATAAGTTCTGTGACTCTAGAGAACCCTGACTAATATAGTGCGATATGGCAGTGCATGTTGGAGGGAGGGGGGCAGGGGTTATGTTTAATTTTCCTTTGGAAAAAAAATCTATTTTCATCCAATTTATTTTGAGCAAGTTACTTTAGCAGATGAAACATCTGCCTCTCCACCTGTGATGAGAATAATAAAAATCATCCATCTCAAAGGTTGATGGTGATGAAATTAGACAGCATTTGTAGAGCAGCTCTCTCACAAGCTGGTTTACAGTAAAATGCTCAGTAATGGTAGTCATGAATAAGTAGCAGAGGGGGCATTTCAGAAGAAACTACTAAAAAGGAAGAAGAATAAAGACAGGATGATTAAAGCATCAAAGTAACACGGCCTGGGGAATAAAGAGTTAAAACAATAGATGGGCCAGGGAAATGGCTATGTCAGCAAAGTCTTGTTGGAACTGTTTGGAACTTCGGTATCCAGATTGTAGGTTGGCATTACTATGAGACTCCTAACCATGGTAGCAGGGTTGTCTCTAACTCTTTGTCCTGTTTTTGGGACCCTTCTCCTCCTACTGGGCTTGCTCAGCTTTGATATGAGGGTTTGTGCCTAGTCTTATGTAACATTATGCCTTGTTAGATTGATATTCCTGGGAGACCTGCCCTTGGCTGAAGGAAAACAGAGGAAGAGTGAATCTAGGGGAAGAGGGGAGTTAGAGGGGAGGACTTGGAGGAGTAGAAGGAGGGGGAAACAGTAGTCAAGATGTAATGTATGAGAGAATAATAAAAAACAAATAAAACAAAAAGCAACAAAAAAACAAAACAAAAAAACCCATAAAAACAAAAACAAAAAACTCCAACCAACTGAAAAAAAAGCAGCAGGCTAAGGTAGTCTGTATTTTAATCTTAGAGCTGGGAAGGTAAAGAAAAGAATTTCCATGACTTTCTGACCACCAATTGAATTGGGAAGCTCTAAATTTAGGAGGAAAACTGTATCTCAGTAAATAAGGTAGTGAACCATTAAGGAAGGTCCCTGACATGTACTCCCAGACCCTACAAATGCATGTACATGTGTGTTTAAGCACCCATACATGCACATACAAAAATAAAGGAAAATAACCTAAAGCATCACATATCATAATCTGATATTTGACTAATAATTTGCATTAAAGAAATGGGTTTTAACATAGACTAAAATATCAGGAATATCCAGGGGTTTGGCAAATTTGTGTAAGGAAGGAGTTTTACAAGATGATGAGGGGTTTATGGATCACTAGTGTTTGATATGCTAGTACTTTTTGATAGGAAAAAACTCACACCAATAGCATTTGTTATTTTGTGTCCAGAATTTAAAATTACCTAAAATAGTAGATTATACTTTTTAGAATGAACTACCTTATTTACAATTAAGGTCACTATAATGTTTTCAGATTTTTACTTACACACTTACAAAGTAGGAGCAAATTCAGATGGTAAAAATAAGTTTTCTTCTCTGGATGGAGACTGCTGGAGTGTACTTTGGAAGTCATTTACCTGTGAATCTTTTCTGGTGGGAACCAGAGGAGGAGTGAGTCTTAAGGAAAGAGGAGATGCAGGTGGAGCTGGGAGGAGGGCAGAGAAGGAAAACCGCAGTCAGGATGTAATGTATGGGAGAATAATAAACTAAAACATACATAGACTTTACAGCAGAAAGACTGGGGCTTTGATCTCAGCTTTGCACTTTACTAACTCGGTAATTTTAGGTTAATGGCGCAGTGTCTCTGTCTTCCATTTTCTTTGTTTTAAAGAGAATTGAAGATAGAGGTAGATCATGTGGACACAAAGCATGAGTTCGGCATTATTGATTGTCTCCCTACCTTGTCACCTTCACCCATCTTTGTGAAATGGCGAACTCCCAACTCTGTTATTATGCACTAGTCTGTGTACTAAAATTCTTAACTTGTTCTTGAAGAGTTTTCCAGGAAAAATTCTTCCTACCTCTCTAGGTTCCTCTTACATGCTCTTCTAAAGACATCTCCTGGAAAAACACAGTTGGTTACTGCTCCCTTTTATTCTAAATATTCTGATTTCTTTTAACAGCAATTCTCAGTGTTCGTGACAGGGAACGAATCTCCTACAAAATTCTCTGCAAGCGGCTCCTATGCATCAAATAAGGGGGAGAGGTGTATTGTTTCTTCTTTCACTTTGAAAAAAAATCATACAATGTGTCAGAGAACTAAAGAAATGTGGGTTTTTCTTTTTGGCAATTCATTGTTTCCCAGACTTTAAGAATAAATGTTGAGCCGTCACTTTGTTATTAAGCTTAAAATGGAAACTCTTTTGAAAGTACTGTACCATGGACATTTATTTGCCTAATTAGCATTCAGTCTCCTTTCCTACGTCTTTACCTTTTGGTATATTGTAAATATAACTTTTGTTCACCAGATATAATTGTCATCCATTACCGCCCTCCCCCTACAATCACGTTCACTGGGGGTTCAGTCTTAGCAGGATCTTGGAGACTTCTTGTTGGATAAACTTACCTCTTTTAGTTCTTTCTGAACTCTGGCTGGCTGGTTCAACTTAGTTGTCCGGCTCAAAACTCATCTCGAAGCTGACTGATTCAAAATGGCTTCTCTTACCTTTTTAATTAATTGTTTTTCTTGGAGAAACTATCTTTGAACTTCACAAACTGAACTGCATTATCTGCTTAGACTGTACAAACTGAATGGAACTGAATGAACTCTACTGCACTGAACTCTACTGATCTGAACTAAACTTAATTGCACTCTCTGAACTACTATCTACTCCTGACTCATTCTGAGCTGCTCTTAAGGAGCCCTTCTTTCCTGTCTGTTTACATGAGAGTAGCCTATCTCTGCCTCTTTCTGTCAAATCGTTCTCTGATTCATCACTTTGTCTGCCTTTCAATTAGACATCAATTTCAAACATGTCTGTTTCCTTCTATAAACTAACCTTACATATCCTTGGATATGATCGTTTGCCAGAGCAGCTATGTTGCTGGATTAAAATTCCTGTTCAGTCATGGATATTTCTTGGGTTCCCTCTCACCTTGTTTTTGTTGTTACAGTTTTCCCAATGCATAGTGTTCCCTTCATCTGCAATAATAGGAATTTAAAAACCACAAAATCACCCTCATCATGAAAGCAGAAGGCACTATATTAAATTGTATCACTTGATACCTAATTTAGTATTTAACAACATTTTTCACCTAATAGTTTTTCTTGGTGAGAAATTATTAAATTTAAGTTATTTGTTGTTATTTGTATCCATAATTATAATTATAAATATCAGACATTATTAGAATCATTATTTTTCTGTGTGAAGCAGGGTTTTAGAAAATAATGACTACTTAGATAATTCTCAGCGGCATCTAGCTAAAGTATCAAATTTTCATCTCAAACAGCATATTAACTGAGATTCAACTGATTTAGGCTAGATGTACAGGAACATGGCTCTATGCTAGTCCTAGTTTGGGTATTTATACGATTCACACTTTCCTGAAGACAGTGGAATACCTGGACAATATATATCCCAGACATAAGCAAGCCAGCTTTTCATTAAGCCCTCTCACATACCATTGGTCACTATCTATCACATGGCTAAAGGGCTCAGAAATGAGATACTTTTCCTAACATGAAGCTGTGTTGAGGCTGTGATATGAAATTAACATGTATGTAGTGTTGATGTAAGGATAGGGACTAGGGACCTTATAGAGTCTGCTAGCTGTGCAAAGGGTGCATTTTCTGTGGGTGAATCCAATGGGAGTTTTGACATTTTAGGTATCTGCTGATGAGAATTTCTATAGTCTTCCTATTTTAAGTAAACAAGTTGATAATCTTCAATAAATGGACATGTTAAATAATATGAAAGCAGATGAATATGTGAAAGACAGGACTGAGCACAAAATGAAGTTGTCAAATAGCATCAGGTGACAGTTACTTTCCCTACCCCTGAATGTACCCAAATCCTGACTCATACGTCTCTGTAATATGTCTATGTTTGCATCAGATAAATTGTGCAAGGAACATGTATCACTAACATATTATTATTTTAGGAATCAATTTATAAAAAATAACATAATTTTTATAATATAACTGTTTCCTAAGTGATGATGTTTTGTTTTGAGTCTATTTTGCTGGTTGGTTGGTTGGTTGTTTGATAATATAACATTTTTATTAATTCTTTGATCATTTCTTACAATATCAACTATATTCATCCCTACTCTACTCCCAAGTAGGCCCAGATCTACATCTTCCCTAGAAATCTTTACTTTATCCTTTTTTTTAAAAAAAAAAATGAGTCTTCAGGAAGGAGGCAGACCAAAATCAGTTCCTTTAAGTCTTGTATTTAAACTATCTGGGTCTGCAATAATAGGACCTTACTTTCTTTTTTCCATAGGGCAGTCTTGGGAAAGCCTAAGGGGAAGTCTCTGGGTTCGTGGAGACGTCCTGACCAAAAAGTCATGATAAAGTTCCCCATCCTCAGCACTGGGGATTTGTTAAGGACTCTATGGTTTTTCAAGGGAGCATTACCATCCCAAGAGATACAACTTTAATTAATATACATATATCTGTATGCATAGGCACGTATATAGCATATATGTACATATATATCACATGAAATTAGAAAGAAACATAAAATAATGTAATTCCCTCTGGCCTTTGCAAACATTCTCGGCATTATTTGTCCCTCTGTCTTCACTGTCTCTCTGTGTAGCCCTCCCTTCACACTCCATAGATAAGTCTCCCCCTCCTGTTTTTCCCATTTCCCCCTTCATAGCAACTGTATTCTACTATTACACTTTAGTTTAATACTAGCCTTCATTTAGCCAGCCACTTTTATAAAAGTGAAGTTAATAAACTAGCCTACATATCCTATTAGAATGCAAAGTTCAGAAGGGGAATCTCAAAATATTTTGGAAATCTTGATACAAAATGTTCTTGAAATACTCAGTGGTAACTTTTTTCATAAAATGATATCTCTTTAGATTATTAAATATATAATGTCCTTTATAGGATTTAAGGTTTAAAGGCATACACCCCTGTCAGAGACAGATGGCATATGCTACATATCAGCAGAGTGGTGGCCAGGGATAAAATGCACATTTCAAGAGTAGGAATGTTCAAATGTGTGGAGGAAACTAGCATGGCAATCATTCATGGGAAATGATATCAGTGATGCCCCTTATGGTTAGAGAGCCAAGCACCACCGTGATGCATCTGCTCATCTGTAATTGCTAGAGGGAATGACATAAAAGCACTACATCTATCCCACAGGAGAAAAGCATTGCAGACCAACTTGTAATGAAAGGTAATGATGTGATAGGACTAACCACTAACAAACGCCATTCTAGCCCATAATACCACTCTTGGGTCAGCCTGATGCTACTGTTTCACCTCCAGGTGTTAATCTGAGACTAATCTATCTCCCTCTCTTTACTTGTAGTATTCATAACTTTATATTTTTTTTTAAATCTTGGAATTAGAGTCTAAGTTGATATCGTGTGTCTGAAAAACAAGTATGGAATCCATACTTTTAAGTTTTAGGAAAAAATATTGACCAAGTAATAAAGACATCCTGAGAGATACAGACATTGGCCTACATTCATGCCATAGTCTGTAACTAAATTATAGTTCTTCTCCAAGCTAAGTTTTTTTTTAATGTTTTTACTAGTAGTACCCAGATGCTCGATCCTTTTGTTTCAGTCTTCTGAGTGCTGAGGTTATAAACATGCAGCGATAGTCTCAACCAGGGAATAATTCCTCACAACACTCTTAGGTTTCATAGAACTGGGTCAAATAGAATTCGAGTTTAGCTACATGCAACGAAAAAGCTCAGACACAAGCAGGTTAAACAAGATGAAATTTGTCACTCAATGTAAGTCTGTGGAGTAGACCTCCTACCCAACTCTAGCCTGCATACATTTCAGTCACCTATTTAACCACCTAACTCCTGCAGGCAGATATTTTGAAGTATTGACTTTTTAAAACATAATAAATCAGAAAAGATAAAGATATTTATAACCAACAAATAGCACATTTAGTAATAATATCTAATCTAACATCAAGAATCCTTAGTGTTATAGTGATAATTAATTATTATTTTATATATTTATATATAATAATTGTGTTATTAAATATTATTATCTTACTCATGGTAAAATAAGACTATACAGACAAATTCAAGTATGGCTCCTAATAACAGAATAGTTTCTATATACCTAATAAAAATCATAATATTTATGTTTAAAGTTAAAATTGACACTACACCTAATAGAGATGAAATGAAAAACTTTATATAGGTTATGTGACTCAATGATTATATTAACGATATCAAACAAATATTATGATTATTATCAGTCACTGGGATATGAGAAGAGTAAGACTGATTTTTGAAAAATTAACAATGCCTGTAGATGACTCAGAATTTATAGTCATGACAAATATAAAACAATGATTAAAATACAAAACAACAATAAATAGTAGTGCAAAAATATGTTAATAATAGAAGATAAACAGCTAAAAATTGGCAAAAATGTAAAAGAGAAATAAATTTAAAAAGAAATATAAACAATTACAGTAGGTGTAGATAATTGAAACACAACACTAACTTGAAATCCTATGCCTTCCCCAAGGAGACGCCCAAAATGTCAATGGACAGGAAATGCCTAGAGAAGTAATAAAATAATATTTTAGGAGCATGTAAAGAAAGTTTTACATTTACCATAAAAACATTAAAATTAGGGCATAATCACAAAGAATAAAGATAGTATTAAGCACTCATCAATTTTCAGGAAAATATAACAGATGATGAATCCTGATCCTCTTTCCAATTTACTCTGTGAGCATTGGGATGGAAAGAAGCTTAGCTGGCATAGAATTACAATCCACTCAACTCCATACATTGTAGCTGTCATAGTTCTAGAGAGCTATGGCCTCGTAATTTTTAGTGGGATTAACTGAGTCTAAAACAAAACAAAACAAAAAAACAAAACAGTTGACTAAACAACAATAGATACATTTCAAGCACTCAGATCTTAGAAGAGGAAATTCACCTATCAATGTGGGTTCTAATTATACTTCAGACAGCTATGACAGACGAATATCAATACATGAAGAATATGAACAGTTTCAAAGACCATATACCATCTTAAAGAGGAATCATAAATAAATAAGATTACAGTTCTAATGAAGTACATCCCAGCATCATAAAGTAGAGTAAAATGGAAATAAATATTCACAATAAAATTGAATGCAGTTAACACTCATAATCTCATAACTATCACTACGGGACCTAGTGCTCAAGATTAAATGAAAGGTATTGATACACAATTTGAGTAAGAATTGTTCAGAAAGCAATTTAATCACAGCATGTCAGCCAAAAGAGTAAGGTGATCATGGCTTCTGATCGATTAAGAGGGGCTGTTTTAACATGTTGAACTCAGTAATTAAAATTATGATATGACAGTTGGCAAGTAAAAATGATGCAATAATTTAAGACATGGAGGGAAAAAATCAATAGATTTCATTATGTAGCCACTGTTTGTTTTTTGTTTTTGTTTTTTTAACAAATTAGGAACAGAGTACATCTTCATTAATAACATGGATGTCTACAGTTCTCAATGTGAAAGCTTAAAGCACATCCTTTGTCTTTGAGATCTAGATAAGTCTTCTTTCAGTAACATGCCCAAGATGAGCCAGAGAAATAAAGCATGTAATGTTGGAAGAAAGAAAATTTCTCATTACTTACAGCTATGGGGTTGTCCATGTAGAAAGTAAGGAAGTACAGAGACACATTATTAAGTTAACGAAACTACATCTAGTATTCTATGTGTACGTAGTACTCATATTATTATTACTTTTCTGTACCAGAAGCAAATTCTACAATAAGCTTGCAAATAAAACATTAATAATTAAATAGAAAATTTACCTAATAAAAATCATGCTGAAATAATGCTGAAATTCTCAATAATAAATGGCAACCTTTTTAAAAGTTATGTAAATCCCAATGAATATCATGTTTTTCCTTTGATAAGATGATTCTAAGATATATATTATACGCAGATGGCAAACCTGACTATTTTGGGTTCCAAAGTCCACATGTTAAAGGACTTTTCTTATAGTCACCTGTGTCACGTAGTTGAAAGTCAAAGCTATGATCAAAATATCATAAAATCATTAAGACCACCCAACAAGAGCAATGTTCACATCAAAGCACATTTCAGAACAGTGGACCTCTACTAATCACAACATATACACAGATTAGCACATATGCACATTTAGGAAACGAGAATTCATATTTAATTTATCCTTCAAATCCTGTGTAGTAAAAAACAGCCAACATGGAAATGCTATATATTATGACGTACATAAATAGTCAAAACCAGATGGTTTATTCAGTGGATTAATAAAACTCCATATTTTGAAAGTAAAATCTTATAAAATTATTGTCTGATAGCTTTGTGTATGGAACTACAAGGTAACACTCTTCTCTGAAATTTTTTGAGGAAGATCTAGGAAGCTAACTCAGTTATACTTAGAAATAATTATTACGAATATATTTTCAATAAAAGGGTAAAAGCAAAATAAAATATAAAAAAGATTTTCATACAATACAAATGGTTTCATATAAAATATTTTATACAATATTTCCTTGAACTCTTCACACAGTGTCTATCTTTATAAAAAATTTAAATAAAGTTTCAAAATATCAAGCACTAAAAATAAAATAATTATTAAGAAATTGCCTGTAATAAATATGCAAGATTCTAATAATAAGAAAAATTATAATAGCATATATATTATCTTCTATAATTTACACTGAATTTAAATTTTCTCTAATTTTGAAGGTAAACTAAAAGCAAATGGCATTCCTAAAAGGCAGAATCAATAAAATAGAAGACTTGAAGAATTCCACCAAAGACACTAAGATATTGGTGTTAAATAGTTTATGAAAATCAAGAAGACAGTTTTAGACTTCCATAAATAATGAATTGAAAAAGAAGTATAATTTTAAAATATAATCTTTAAGATGAAATATTGAAATTTTAATTTATAAAAGAGATTCTTACTGGATTTTTTAAATTTCCATTTCAAATATTATTGCCTTTCCTGGTTTCCCATCAATAAACCCCTCATCCCATCCCCTCTCCATCTCCCTCATAGAAGGGCCCCCACCCCAACCCTTCCTGCCTCCCTGCCCTGACATTCCCCTACACTAGGGCATCTTGGCAGGACCAAGGGCTTCTCCTACCACTGATGCCCAACAAGGCCGTCCTCTGCTAGGTAAAAGAGATTCTTAAGGTTTCTGCTCAGATATACATAGATTTCCTAGGAATGATGATGCATTTGGCAAACCTGTATGCAAAGACACTTAAATATCTTGTTGTTTTAAACTCTGTGTCATTTTTTACAGAGTAAAACATCCTACAGTCCCGTCCCATAAGCATGGAACTATAAATCATGCATTTTAAAGGAAGAATAAAATATAATTTTAAATGATACATGTTTACCATATAAATTTATCATATTTATCATATCAATACAGATTAGGGTAAGAAGATCTACTCTCACCTTCCACACTGTGTTCAGAAAAATCAATGTAGATGAAGAGCTCCATAAAGTGCCTGCAGATTGGCCGCTCAACAGGGGGAGATGATGGAAGGTTTTTAATTCAGCAAATGGCAACGCCATTTTGTAAAAACGTTCAGTGCAATCTTTTGTTTCTTCCCTTGGGCTACAGTGTTTTCAAAACAAAGACATGACTGGGCATTTTTGGTATTATGTTTTGTTGTTTTGATTTTGTTACTTGTTTTTATACTCTGTGTACTAAGTTTTAAAGGGAGATAAAATGATAAAGACTACACACTTAGAGAAAGAAACTGTGTACAAACATTGTAGGTAAAATATACTTGATCAGGCAGAGTGAAGAGTTAGGTAATCTAAGGTAAATTTTTGAAAAACTTGATTGAAGATCTTTAAAACATTCTCTGCAATATTACTGTATCTTGAGATTCTGTCCAAGAGAATGATTAGCAATTTGGACAAATATTTTTGTCAAGTATGGTTGGTCATCAAGGTGTCAGTGAAAGTTTTGGCACCTAGAAACTCAGTGTATAATGTGTGCAGTCTTGTATTGGTTTTTGTTTCCTTGATTTTTTTTTTTTTGAGACAGGTTTCTCTGTGTATCTCTGGCTGTCCTGAAAGTCATACTGTAGACCATGTTGGCCTGTAACTCACAAAATTCTGCCTGCCTCTGCCTCTGCCTCTGCCTCTGCCTCTGCCTCTGCCTCTGCCTCTGCCTCTGCCTCTGCCTCTGCCTCTGCCTCTGCCTCTGCCTCTGCCTCTGCCTCTGCCTCTGCCTCTGCCTCTGCCTCTGCCTCTGCCTCTGCCTCTGCGATTAAAGATGTGCAACACCCTCACTCAATTAGCAATCTTAAATAAATTTGATCAGGAGCTTTTAATGATGCAGATAAATAATTGGGATATTGTATGCCTTAGTTTTCCTAATTAAATAGAGAAAATACTGTTGACTACATGAACAATAATCAGAGAAGTGATACATATGTTAATAAAAGCACATATCTTAGGAGTGATACAGTACATATTTTAAAAGTCCTTTGTCATCTCTTGTTACCAAACATTTCCTAAGTATCCATCTTATAATTGTAAATTATACTTTTAAAAATATATTCTTCAGTTTAATTTTCATCCATGGTAACCTCTGTCTCACTGTAAAATACTTTGACTCGGCAAGTATTATTGGATACGTTGCTCTATACAAAATGTTTTAGGAAAAACAACCTAACAAGAACCCTCTAGACAATGTGTTTACAGGCTAATTAGCACAAAGCCACCAAGGCATAAAAGTCATTTTAAGAACATACAGTGCCATGTGTGGATTACTGGGCTGTGTGCCTCCCTTATTTCTGCCGTAACACATTTCAGTTTATTTTCTGCACAGTTGCCAGAATGCTTGATCTGGAGCAAATTTCCTCATGGCTCTTGCTTTCTAAACCTATCCCCTGTGCCTGCAGCACCAATTCTTAACCATGACTGCACATTAGAATCATGCGGGTGAGCTTTTAAAGAGCTCTGCTACCCTGACCTTCCTCTGCACCCTGCTCCCCAGGTTTCCTGACTAAATGAGACTTGGGTGGCGACAAAGCATCTATATTTCAGAGCTTCCAGAACCAGGTGCCTCAGAATCACATAAAATGATTTGGCTACCTTTCCGGTTTCATTTTCTAGTGAATGCCTGTATTTTAGGCCATTCATTGAATACATTCTGCTCATTACTCTGGTTAGAATTTCCCTTATCCCTGGCACATACCTCTTCCTCTTGTTTTGCTGGTCATATATTTGTGAGTGCATGTATATATGCACATACTTGTTATATGTGTGTTCTTACATGTATGTGTAAGTATACATTCACATGTGTGGATGTGAAGGTCAGAAGTCCCTGCCTGTTGTCTTCCTCACTCTTTTACTGCCACATTCCTCCTTATCCTCTGAGACAGAATCTCTCACTGGACTGGGAATTAAGGTCTAGGGAAGCTTGCCAGCTGGCCATCCATCCTTCTCTGGAGCTCTGCCGATGCCCATCCCCACTTTACCCCAGTGCCAGGGTTACAGATATGCATAACCATACTCAAGCTTTTTAAAGACTTCCTGCAGATCAAACGTCACGTTGTTATCCTCAAGCATCAGGAACATTGCCAGCTGAGCCACCTCCCAGCCCTAGGTTATTTGTAGTTTAATGTTCCAATCAGTCATTCACAAGGGAGGTCCTCCCTTTCTTCTATATGGGACAGCGAGCTGCCCCTACTGCTCTCAGTAGTTGCCAAAGCACATCTAGATGTGGAGAAGTTAGGTCTTGCAGCAAGGCAAACCATTACAAAGAAGTTGGATACCAAGGGTTTCGGTGTTCCAGTAAATGGGTATCCACCTAACAGAACCCTTATTACAATAGCTGGTCAAGTCCTCTTACCCAAGTTTTTGTTTTTTTAAGAATAATATCATAGAGAAATGTTGAGTCCTTTTCCAAGAAAGTCACTTTTGAAATATCATTTCCTTCATCATTTCTAATTGTATATTTTCAATTAGAATACAGGACTCTGCCATCATTATTCATAATTTTCAAATCTAAAATCACAGCTGGGATTGAGAGAGATAACTCAGTCAGTGGAGTGACTGCTGAGCATGCATGAGGACTGTCCTAAATTCAGACTCTCAGAACCACAAAAATGTCAGACTGGATGCCAAGGGTCCATAACCCCAGCTTTTGGGCATTGGAGACAGGCAGCTCTCTGGCTAGCAAGTCTAGACGAATTAATAAGTAGTTGAACATGTCTCAAACTGGAAGGAAGGAAACAATCAAAAAAGACATGTAACATTGAAGTCTGACCTACATACATACCCCTGCACATATACACACATGCCTACAAACATGAGTATACTTGCATACACAAGTACACATACTCAATAGGGATAAACAAACACATGAAGACAGAAAGATGGACACACACACACACACACACACACACAAGCCCACATAGGTTTTTTTTGTCCTATTCAAATTGACTAAGGTTAATTATAATGTCCCTAAAATTTACCTCTTATTAAATGGTTAGCTACATACACAATTTTTAAGTACTTTACAGATAATTCTTGGTAATTTCCATTTTCTATAAATTGTCTAAATGGCAAGGCTGGTGTTTTAATATGAAACAATTTCAACCTATCGACAATTTATTATTTCATTTTTTCCATCTGTGTCTTTGATCTGAATAAGCTGGTATGTGTTCTATCTTTTACAAATTAATCTTCAATTAACAGCTGCTCCTGGGAATGTGGGTGCTGATCATTTTTTTTTTTTTTTTTTTACTTTTTTTTTTTTTTTTTTTTTTTTTAACTTGAGTATTTCTTATATACATTTCAAATGTTATTCCCTTTCCGGTTTCGGCAAACATCCCCTCCCCCTCCCCTTCCTTATGGGTGTTCCTCCCACCCCTCCCCCATTGCTGCCTCTCCCCAACAGTCTAGTTCACTAGGGGTTCAGTCTTAGCAGGACCCATGGCTTCCCCTTCCACTGGTGCTCTTACTAGGATATTCATTGCAACCTACGAGGTCAGAGTCCAGGGTCAGTCCATGTATAGTCTTTGGGTAGTGGCTTAGTCCCTGGAAGCTCTGGTTGGTTGGCATTGCTGTACATATGGGGTCTCGAGCTCCTTCAAGCTCTTCCAGTTCTTTCTCTGATTCCTTCAACAGGGGTCCTGTTCTCAGTTCAGTGGTTTCCTGCTGGCATACGCCTCTGTATTTGCTGTATTCTGGCTGTGTCTCTCATGAGCGATCTGCATTCATTTTGATCATCCGTCTTGAGTTTCATTTGTTCTAGGCATCTAGGGTAATTCAAGCATTTGGGCTAATAGCCACTTATCAATGAGTACATACCATGTATGTCTTTCTGTGATTGGGTTAGCTCACTCAGGATGATAGTTTCCAGTTCAACCATTTGCCCTAGTTTAATTTCACAAAGCCATTGTTTTTTGATAGCTGAGTAATATTCCATTGTGTAGATGTACCACATTTTCTGTATCCATTCCTCTGTTGAAGGGCATCTGGGTTCTTTCCAGCTTCTGGCTATTATAAATAAGGCTCGATGAACATAGTGGAGCTTTTTTTGTGTTTTTTTATATGTTGGGGCATCTTTTGGGTATATGCCCAGGAGAGGTATAGCTGGATCCTCAGGCAGTTCAATGTCCAATTTTCTGAGGAACCTCCAGACTGATTTCCAGAATGGTTGTAGCAGTCTGCAACCCCACCAACAATGGAGGAGTGTTCCCTTTCTCCACATCCTCGCCAGCATTTGCTGTCACCTGAGTTTTTGATCTTAGCCATTCTCACTGGTGTGAGGTGAAATCTCAGGGTTGTTTTGATTTGCATTTCCTTATGACTAACGATGTTGAACATTTCTTTAGGTGTTTCTCAGCCATTCGGCATTCCTCAGCTGTGAATTCTCTGTTTAGCTCTGAACCCCATTTTTAATAGGGTTATTTGCCTCCTGCTGTCTAACTTCTTCAGTTCTTTGTATATTTTGGATATAAGCCCTCTATCTGTTGTAGGATTGGTAAAGATCTTTTCCCAATCTGTTGGTTGCGTTTTGTCCTAACCACAGTGTCCTTTGCCTTACAGAAGCTTTGCAGTTTTATGAGATCCCATTTGTCGATTCTTGATCTTAGAGCATAAGCCATGGGTGTTTTGTTCAGGAAATTTTTTCCAGTGCCCATGTGTTCCAAATGCTTCCTAGTTTTCTTCTATTAGTTTGAGTGTATCTGGTTTGATGTGGAGGTCCTTGATCCACTTGGACTTAAGCTTTGTACAGGGTGATAAGCATGGATCGATCTGCATTCTTCTACATGTTGACCTCCAGTTGAACCAGCACCATTTGCTGAAAATGCTATCTTTTTCCATTGGATGGTTTTGGCTCCTTTGTCAAAAATCAAGTGCCCATAGGTGTGTGGGTTCATTTCTGGGTCTTCAATTCTGTTCCATTGGTCTATCTGTCTGTCTCTGTACCAATACCATGCAGTTTTTATCACTATTGCTCTGTAATACTGCTTGAGATCTGGGACAGTGATTCCCCTGAAGTCCTTTTATTGTTGAGGATAGTTTTAGCTATCCTGGGTTTTTGTTATTCCAGATGAATTTGCAAATTGTTCTGTCTAACTCTTTGAAGAATTGGATTGGTATTTTGATGGGGATTGCATTGAATCTGTAGATCGCTTTTTGGTAGAATGGCCATTTTTTACTATATTAATCCTGCCAATCCATGAGCATGGGAGATCTTTCCATTTTCTGAGATCTTCTTCAATTTCTTTCTTCAGAGTCTTGAAGTTCTTATTGTACAGAACTTTCCCTTGCTTGGTTAAAGTCACACCGAGGTACTTTATATTATTTGGATCTATTATGAAGGGTGTCATTTCCCTAATTTCTTTCTCGGCCTGTTTCTCTTTTGTGTAGAGGAAGGCTACTGATTTATTTGAGTTAATTTTATACCCAGCCACTTTGCTGAAGTTGTTTATCAGCTTTAGTAGTTCTCTGGTGGAACTTTTGGGATCACTTAAATATACTATCATATCATCTGCAAATAGTGATATTTTGACTTCTTCTTTCCGATCTGTATCCCCTTGACCTCCTTTTGTTGTCTGATTGCTCTGGCTAGAACTTCAAGAACTATATTGAATAAGTAGGGAGAGAGTGGGCAGCCTTGTCTAGTCCCTGATTTTAGTGGGATTGCTTCAAGTTTCTCTCCATTTAGTTTAATGTTAGCAACTGGTTTGCTGTATATGGCTTTTACTATGTTTAGGTATGGGCCTTGAATTCCTATTCTTTCCAGGACTTTTATCATGAAGGGGTGTTGAATTTTGTCAAATGCTTTCTCAGCATCTAATGAAATGATCATGTGGTTTTGTTCTTTCAGTTTGTTTATATAATGGATCACGTTGATGGTTTTCCGTATATTGAACCATCCCTGCATGCCTGGGATGAAGCCTACTTGATCATGGTGAATGATTGTTTTGATGTGCTCTTGGATTCGGTTTGCCAGAATTTTATTGAGTATTTTTGCATCGATATTCATAAGGGAAATTGGTCTGAAGTTCTCTTTCTTTGTTGGGTCTTTGTGTGGTTTAGGTATAAGAGTAATTGTGGCTTCATAGAAGGAATTTGGTAGTGCTCCATCTGTTTCAATTTTGTGGAATAGTTTGGATAATATTGAATGAGGTCTTCTATGAAGGTCTGATAGAATTCTGCACTAAACCCGTCTGGACCTGGGCTCTTTTTTGGTTGGGAGACCTTTAATGACTGCTTCTATTTCCTTAGGAGTTATGGGGTTGTTTAACTGGTTTATCTGTTCCTGATTTAACTTGTACCTGGTATCTGTCTAGGAAATTGTCCATTTCCTGCAGATTTTCAAGTTTTGTTGAATATAGGCTTTTATAGTAAGATCTGATGATTTTTTTGAATTTCCTCTGAATCTGTAGTTATGTCTCCCTTTTCATTTCTGATTTTGTTAATTTGGACACACTCTCTGTGTCCTCTAGTTAGTCTGGCCAAGGGTTTATCTATCTTGTTGATTTTCTCAAAGAACCAACTTTTGGTTCTGTTGATTCTTTCTATGGTCCTTTTTGTTTCTACTTGGTTGATTTCAGCTCTGAGTTTGATTATTTCCTGCCTTCTACTC
Organism: Rattus rattus; assembly: GCF_011064425.1. Taxonomy (NCBI): domain Eukaryota; kingdom Metazoa; phylum Chordata; class Mammalia; order Rodentia; family Muridae; genus Rattus; species Rattus rattus. The sequence continues at coordinate 187,442,921 of NC_046154.1, read as the reverse complement.
CTCCTGGGTGTATTTGCTTCTTTTTGTTCTAGAGCTTTTAGGTGTGCTGTCAAGCTGCTGACATATGCTCTTTCCTGTTTCTTTCTGCAGGCACTCAGCGCTATGAGTTTTCCTCTTAGCGCAGCTTTCATTGTGTCCCATAAGATTGGGTATGTTGTATCTTCATTTTCATTAAATTCTAAAAAGTCTTTAATTTCTTTCTTTATTTCTTCCTTGACCAGGTTATCATTGAGTAGAGCATTGTTCAATTTCCACGTATATGTGGGCATTCTTCCCTTATGGTTATTGAAGACCAGCTTTAGGCCGTGGTGGTCCGATAGCACGCATGGGATTATTTCTATCTTTCTGTACCTGTTGAGGCCCGTTTTTTGACCAATTATATGGTCAATTTTGGAGAAAGTACCATGAGGAGCTGAGAAGAAGGTATATCCTTTTGCTTTAGGGTAGAACGTTCTATAAATATCCGTTAAGTCCATTTGGCTCATGACTTCTCTTAGTCTGTCTACGTCTCTGTTTAGTTTCTGTTTCCATGATCTGTCCATTGATGAGAGTGGGGTGTTGAAATCTCCTACTATTATTGTGTGGGGTGCAATGTGTGTTTTGAGCTTTAGTAAGGTTTCTTTTACGTATGTAGGTGCCCTTGTGTTTGGGGGCATAGATATTTAGGATTGAGAGTTCATCTTGGTGGATTTTTCCTTTGATGAATATGAAGTGTCCTTCCTTATCTTTTTGATGACTTTTAGTTGAAAATTATTTTATCTGATATTAGAATGGCTACTCCAGCTTGCTTCTTCTGACCATTTGCTTGGAAAGTTGTTTTCCAGCCTTTCACTCTGAGGTAGTGTCTGTCTTTGTCTCTGAGGTGAGTTTCCTGTAGGCAGCAGAATGCAGGGTCCTCGTTGCGTATCAGTTTGTTAATCTATGTCTTTTATTGGGGAGTTGAGGCCATTGATGTTGAGAGATATTAAGGAATAGTGATTATTGCTTCGGTTGTATTCATATTTGGAAGTGAGGTTATGTTTTGTGCTTTTTTCTTCTCTTTGTTTTGTTGCCAAGCATTAGTTTCTTGCTTCTTCTAGGGTATAGCTGGCCTCCTTATGTTGGGCTTTACCATTTATTATCCTTTGTAGTGCTGGATTTGTAGAAAGATATTGTGTAAATTTGGTTTTGTCATGGAATATCTTGGTTTCTCCATCTATGCTGATTGAGAGTTTTGCAGGATACAGTAACCTGGGCTGGCATTTGTGTTCTCTTAGGGTCTGTATGACATCAGTCCAGGATCTTCTGGCCTTCATAGTTTCAGGCGAAAAGTCTGGTGTGATTCTGATAGGTCTGCCTTTATATGTTACTTGACCTTTTTCCCTTACTGCTTTTAATATTCTTTCTTTATTTTGTGCGTTTGGTGTTTTGACTATTATGTGACGGGAGGTGTTTCTTTTCTGGTCCTATCTATTTGGAGTTCTGTAGGCTTCTTGTATGCCTATGGGTATCTCTTTTTTTAGGTTAGGGAAGTTTTCTTCTATGATTTTGTTGAAGATATGTACTGGTCCTTTGAGCTGGGAGTCTTCACTCTCTTCTATACCTATTATCCTTAGGTTTGATCTTCTCATTGAGTCCTGGATTTCCTGTATGTTTTGGACCAGTAGCTTTTTCCGCTTTACATTATCTTTGACAGTTGAGTCAATGATTTCTATGGAATCTTCTGCTCCTGAGATTCTCTCTTCCATCTCTTGTATTCTGTTGGTGAAGCTTGTATCTACAGCTCCTTGTCTCTTCTTTTGGTTTTCTATATCCAGGGTTGTTTCCATGTGTTCTTTCTTGATTGCTTCTATTTCCATTTTAATTCCTTCCACTGTTTGATTGTGTTTTCCTGTAATTCTTTCAGGGATTTTTGTGTCTCCTCTCTTTGGGCTTCTACTTGTTTATTTATGTTTTCCTGTAATTCTTTCAGGGATTTTTGTGTCTCCTCTCTTTGGGCTTCTACTTGTTTATTTATGTTTTCCTGGAATTCTTTCATGCATTTTTGCGATTCCTCTCTGTAGGCTTCTACTTGTTCTCTAAGGAAGTTCATCATGTCTTTCTTGAAGTTCTCCAGCATCATGGTTAAATATGATTTTGAATCTAGATCTTGCTTTTCTGGTGTGTTTGGATATTCCGTGTTTGCTTTGGTGGGAGAATTGGGCTCCGATGATGCCATGTAGTCTTGGTTTCTGTTGCTTGGGTTCCTGCGCTTGCCTCTCGCCATCAGATTATCTCTAGTGTTACTTTGTTCTGCTATTTCTGACAGTGGCTAGACTGTCTTATAAGCCTGTGTCTCAGGAGTGCTGTAGATCTGTTTTCCTGTTGTCTTTCAGCCAGTTATGGGGACAGAGTGTTCTGCTTTCGGGCGCGTAGTTTTTCTTCTCTACAGGTCTTCAGCTGTTCCTGTGAGCCTGTGGGTGCTGATCATTTTAATCACAAACCATGAAATGAATTATTTCATTTGGTACTCAAATATGATAAAATTTCATGGATTCTCAAAGGTTTAAGATTCGAGCTATCCTAAAACAACTTTTAAGTTAAATCAGATGAAGATATCATTTCTGTGCATATTTTCATGTCAGCCCCGAAAATAAAATGCCTAGTCTTAGGAGAATAGAAAATCTCTCCTATTATTTTCATTTCCCCCCCAAAGACTGTATCCTTTGAAACACACTACAATTATGTTTAATATTGGAATACTTATAAAAACAGAACAAAGGGCAATGGAAATTTTCAAACTTAATAAACTGAGCATCTCCGATTGATCCTGAAGCCCTCCTATTTTAAAAAGGGAAGAGGGAGGAAGTAAAATCCCTCTGATGTGTACAGCCTGTGCTTCCACAGAACATTGTCTTAGTCTGAAAGCTGGCTTTGACAATCATAGTGACTCCTGCTTAAATGTCAGGAGGCTGCCAATCTCCCCACAGTAGTACCTATCAAGGGGCAGATAGATGTTAAACAATGCTACTCACTGTGACTTCCTGTTGGTATGCATCATAAACACCTTTCTTCCTAAAACAATAGACAAAGAGAACCTGGCTGCCTTCTTTGCAATTCACGGCCTAATCACAGCTCCTTGAGGGTTTCAGGTCTCAAACTGTTAAAAAATAACAATAAAAAAAAAACTCAAAAAAACAAAAAATCACAGTTTAGGCCAAAAGTATTTGGCTTTCATGCATGCAGGTCACTGGTGAAAAGGTAAAGAAAAAAATTATTTTCAATAGACAGAAAAATAATAAGTAAATGAGTGAAAGGCTCATTTGAAATGTGTTTGAGAATTAGGATTAAACTGATTCTCACTAACAATTTTGATTAAGCCTTGACTCCTCTAGGAATACTCATTATTGTTAAGCGGAGAAATAGATGCCTATAGACAGAAACTTCTATTGTAAATACTATGACCACAGATGCAGGAGCGATTCACATGAACCCTGCCTCTTCTACATCCCCTCCACTCACAGATGGACTTCTCAGGGCTTCTCTTTGAAGGCAATGCCCCAGGAAATCCAAGGAATCATTTCTCTCAGACTCAACCAGAGAAGGTAATATTCTATAACATTTTTACTTTTTTCCAAGGGTAAAGGAAAGATGGATTTTTCCAGGCATAATGAGGAAGCCATCAGGAAGAAGGAAGAAGGAAATGGGGAGGAAAGGAGTACTCGTGACCTCGGGAGCCATGTTAAGTTAGAAGCATGATATGCCAGTTTCATCTCACCATCGTCAAGGGACTTTCTTAAATTTGTAATCGGACAACTCTCATTCCCTTCCCCCACTTCCCAACAGACTGTATGAGGGTCAACAAAGTTGCCAAGAATGCAAATTTTCTTGGGTAGCTGCTTTTGCGCAGAAGAAGAAAACCACCAGACATTCTTACCATAATAGGTATTTATCATTTTTAAACTTTTTACATCTCAAAAATGTTTGACTTCGAGCTCACCTCCAACTAGAAAAGGCTGAACTAGTTACACATAATACGTGGACACACTTCTGTTTGCTCTGGTGTATGCAACCAATTAGCAGACGGTCTACATTGCTAATAGTGAGAAAATAGCAATAAGGTAGAGTTTAAAGTGAATCCTGTGGGAGCAAGTTTATAAAATTCTCTATTAGGTAGAATACTGATTGGAAAAATTCCACTTAATATTTTTTTTTTGTGATAAGACATCTGTCCCGTATTCCAGATCCAGTAAAACAGGACTAGAAGCAAAGAGTTGAATGGAAGGTTTGAAGTAACTGGTCCACATTGTTGAAGTGTACCTACCTAATAGTAACCGAACTTATTTCCCCAAAGCTATTGTTTGCCTGAAATACTCAGACTATCTCATCGCCAGTTGACTCAGCCTGAAATAACAAGAGGGCCAGCTGCAAACTACCTACGGTTCCCTCTCCTGCCGTTGCTGCTGAAATCTCCCTGGATCATATGCTTTCATTCCAGCCACTGACTCCTTAGGCCCAAGCTCTCCCTTTAGCTCCAGCTTCTCCCTTGTGAGTATTAGAGACAGCTTCATACAGTTACCAACGCCTTCCTAGTGGCCCACCCAACCTTCAGCCTAGTTATAAACCAAGTCTTCAGGGGGCACACAGGTCTTCCTCTGAGGGGAAGGGCCCAAGTCTAGGTCTGAAGATGGTCAGCATTAGGAGAAATACATAAAACAAAAATGGGAAGTTTGATTTTTTTTTTCAGTTGGGGCCCAAACTGGGAAAGACATTCTCAGTACACTTGACATTTCACTGTGTCCAGAGAGACCAGAGTGAGAGCAAGGAAATGTGTACATAAGCACTTGGCTGTGGACAGAAGTTACAGAAACTGGTGCAGTAAACCTTCCTCCTGGCAAGGGGCAGGACATTTAGGGACAGGCATGAAACCTATGAAAATGATCTGTGATGGCTATTCCTAATTCTCAGTATTCTTGTTTGATATATTCCCAAAGCAAAAAGATAGTAGAGAAGAAAGTCAGGTTGAGAAGAGGAGAACTCTCATCAATTAATTCCCTTTACTCACTTTCAAGACAAGCTGGGAACAAACATCTGGATGTTTTCCTGGCCATAATTCTCATAGGCCAACTTCCCATTCAAAGGACAAGAACCACAGGGTCCACAGAAGTGGTCTTAATCTTTTCTCATTCAGTGGCTTGTCTGGGAGAAGACTGAAGTTTCATTGACTCTACCCCTCACCCCCTTCTTATCCTATGGCCTTGGGGAAGGAGGCGCTATTAAATGTGCATATATCCTCCCTCCATTTTTTTTTAAAAAACAATGCAAACAGGGTCACTTGAGCAATGCATTTAATAAAGATATTAAGTTTGAAGGCAGAGATCCAGAGTGAACGACTACCTGGATGAAGACTCCTTCAGAGGCTCACGCGCTTCCGTATAGCTCATTCATCTCAAGAGGAGACAAACAAAGTCAAGATGTAATGGTGAACTTTTACCACGAATTTAGTTACTTACAGCCTCAAATGAGTTCAGTTCCCTTTAGGGAGAAGCAGTTCTGAGTATTCCATATATTAGTAGTGAACGCTATATAAACAAGGCAAACTGTACCTGAGGAAGTAGATTGTTTGCCCTTGAGAGCTCTTATAAAAGTCTCCATAGAAAGAGCTGGGTTTCTTCAGGGACTACATGTACATACACATACACATGCACATACACATACACATGCACAGACTCATGCACATGCACATACACATACACATACACATGCACATGCACATACACATACACATACACATGCACATACACATGCACATACACATGCACATACACATACACATACATAAACATATATGTACACACACACATAGTCAATTAAGTTTACATTGCTATATTCCTTATAAGAAAGAGCAACATGAAAAGTGGAAAAACATGAGTATATTACATAAAATTTTAGCCTAATTTATCTGAAAATACCTATAGAATTAGAAACGTAACTAGGACTTGGGGAGAAATGAGCTCATGGGGAACTTGGCACTCTCTACTTCATTCTGAAACAAATGCAAGTCTGATACTCAAACTAATGTTGGAGAAAGCTATCTGAGAATAGTTTGCTCCAGGCCAAGAATGGATCCCGTCTACCTATCAAACTTCCCCAATTAACACCATATATATTTAAATTTTAAATTTTCTTTAATGAATGTTTCTACTGGTGCTCTGAGTGACCTCAGTCGCATATAGAATCATGTCCCGTTTACATGATTCAATGGTCCATAGAGCTCATGGTACCAGAGCATCAATTCTATGTACCTTTAAGACCTTCATTGACTGTGAGCTTCCATCTATGTAATTTTCTGCCACTCTACACATAAGGAATAAGTGATCCATTTGGGAGAGAATCTGAAGAGATTTTAAAATGTAAAAACTGATTTAAGTAGGTAGAACAAGAAATTAAAGTTGGCTATATCCTGGGTGATTTAAAATGGTGATAAGCATTTTTTCTTCTTTTTTTTTTCTATTGGATATTTTCTTTATTTACATTTCAAATGTTATCCCTTTTCCAGGTTTCCCCTCTAGAATCCCCTATCTCATCCTCCCTCCCCCTACTTCTATTAGGGTGCTCCCCTACCCACCCACCTACTCCCTCCTGCCTCCCCACCCTGACATTCCCCTACACTGGAGAAACAAGCCTTCATAGGTCCAAGGGCCTCTCCTCCCAATGATGCCAGATAAGGTCACCCTCTGCTGCATATGTACCTGGAGCCATGGGTCTCTCCATGTGTACTCTTTAGTTGGTGGTTTAGTCCCTGGGAGCTTGATATTCTTATCCTTCCTATGAGGTTGCAAACCCCTTCAGCTACTTCAGTCCTTTCTCTAACTCCTCCACTGGAGTAATAAGTATTTAACAGCTAAACCAGAAGAAGGGGGAAAAAAACTGATTCAGTTAGGAAAGAGAAAGTCATTTTGCATTTTTACTTGTTGAGTATGTGAAACTTGGAAAGGTATAAGGTTGGAAATCTTTCTATGTGCCCAGAATTCAACTCCGAGGAAATCAACATTGATCATTTTTAGAATAGTGAGAAAAGTGAAGTTTGCAGAAGCCATTAAAACTGACAAATAAATGATAGAGTAAGAAACAGAAGCCAGAGATTGATTGAATATTTTATAATGTGGATGAAAGAGATGCCCAGAAAAAGAAACTTATGAGAGATTTCACTACCAACATTCCTTAGCTATGGAAATTATACACACATGCACTTACATGATTGTTTTCAGTACCACATACATGCTGCTCTATTTCTACTCACCCTACCCTGCTTGCTTATCTCTCATAGCACTTCTTGCCATCATTATTTTCACTGTGGAAATGGTGTGCCTCTTCCCATGATGATGGGAACTTTATCATTCCCACTACATGGTTGCTTCTGGAACACAGCTTGGCACATTCAGGGTTTTTAATAGATCAGGGTTAAGATCTCTGAATCATCTGACTAAGACAGGTGCAGATACTCACAGCCAACCATTGGACTGAGCCCGGGGACCCCAATGCAAGAGTTAGAAGGGCTGTAGGACCTGAAGGGGATTGCAACTCCATAGGAAAAACAATATTATCAACTAACTGGACCCTGCAGCTCCCAGGGACTAAGCCACCAACCAGAGTATACATGGGCCAGTCCATGCTCCCACTACACATGTAGCAGACAACTGCTTCAAGCAGCATCAGTGGGAGGAGTAGTGCTTGGTCCTGTGGAGGCTTGGTGCCCCAGAGAAAGGAGATACTAGAGAGGTGACGTGGGAGTGGGTAGGTGGATAGGGGAGCGCCCTCTTAGAGGCAAAAGGGAGGAGGATGGGATGGGGGATTTGCAGAGGGGGAGACCAGAAAGGGGGATAACATTTGAAATGCAAGCAAATAAAATGATTAATAATAATAATAGTAATAATAATAATAATAATAATAATAATAATAATAATAATAAGGATCATTGAATCAAATTGGCAAGATAAAAACACACATAGTATGGAGACATCTTTTGGCAGTCCCAAGCATCCCAAACCTGGAAATGTTTTTACTTTCTCATAAATATATTCCAGATCACTCAGGATTGTGGGTATTTAAAGAATTTGCAAATACACTGTTGAAAAATGTACCTATGCTGTGACATAATTAAGACAATGAGGGGTTTATAGGCTTCAAGATAAAAGACATGAAGGACCAGAAAACACAAGGAGCAAAGGTAGCATTTTGAAAGTAAGAAGATGTGAGAAAAGAGACATCTTGGAAATCATAGCAAGGGATAGAAAGTTGAATTCATGACACTTACTTGCCTACTTTCTCTCCAGTGATCTGTTATATCTCTGCTTCTTCTCAATGAAATATGTCTAATTCTAGCATAGGGATCAATGAAATTTAGCTGTTTTATGCTTGTATGTAGCTTGGGGTTCATCCATTATCATTTTCTTCCGGCTGTACCCACACTGTCAGGTTGTTGAAATTCAAAACTGTCCTCATGTTTGATTCCAGATGACGCACTCTGAGGCTTCTTTCCTAGTCACCTTTTAGGACTTTTCATTTCATTGCATTTATAACTATTTATGAAATTATAATGCTCTCCATACATCTATCTATCTCTCTATTGACCTATCTGTCTGTCTGTCTTTCTATCTCCATCATCATCATCATCATCATCATCATCATCATCATCATCATCATCATCATCATCATCATCATCATCTATCTAGTGGGCTTTTATACTGTTGCAGATATATGTGTGCACACAAAGGAGACACAAAGGGTCACTCATACAGACCCATGTAGTCTCAAGCAGTTGACATTGGGATGTCTTCTCTAATCATTTCTCCAACTTATGTTTTGAGTCAGGTATCTCACTGATCTGGGATTTTTATCATTTCTGCAAGGTTACTTGGCCACAGAACCTCTGGGATGTCCCGGTCTCTATTCTCCAGGGCTGACAGTAAAGATACAAGCTCCTGTTCTTGCTTTACTATGTGGGCATGGGATGCTGAACTCAGATACTCATGCTTGCAAGGCAAACACTATGCCTGGGACCATAATTACTGGTTTGTCTTGTTTGGTTTTAAGGTTTTATTCAATTAATGTGAATGATACTTTTTGTTTTTATTTTACTAAACATAGATTTTTTTCATAAAATATATTCTGATTACAGTTTCTCCTCCACCAAATCTTCCCAAACTTTCTAACCAACCCAAATTCACACCCTTTTCCTTGTTCTCTCTTCTCTCTTCTCTCTCTCTCTCTCTCTCTCTCCTCTCTCCCCTCCCCTCCCTCCCCTCCCCTCCCCCTCATTAGAAAAACAAAAAGGCATCAAAAGGAAAAGACACAAACCAATGATAATAATGTTAAATAAAAACAAACTTCAATAGGATACAACCATCAAATGAACAAAGGAAAAAAGAGCCAAAGAAAAAGCAGAAGAAACACATATTGACAGAGAGACACACACTTTGCACACACAGAAATCCCTCTAAGACAAAGAATCTGGAAAAAATATACATATATTAATATATATATATATCAAAAGACCTTTTAGGGAAAAAATGTTCAGACAAAGCATTCTGAGATAAACAAAACAAAAACAAATTTAAAAAAACTTCAAAAATACTATTGAGTTCTTTATGCGTTGGCCATCAGCTACTGGGCATGGTGCTTCCCTTTAAATATCTATTATATACCCAGGGAGACTCCATTGGAGAAAACTAATGTTTTCCTTGCAAGCCTTTATCAATTGGACTCAGCTTCCACGGTGGGACGGGCCTTATATCCATTTCCCCTGTAAGCGCCGGGACCCCATCTGGCTTAGACCTATGCAAGCCCTGTGCATTCTGCCACAGTCGTTGTGAGGTCCTATGTGCATCAGTCCAGGTTAGTTGAGACTGCTGGTCTTCCTATGATTTGCTGTCCTCCTCAGCTTCTTCCAGCCTTTCCCTAATTCAACCACAGAGTTCCCTAAACTTCAGCCCATTGGTTGGGTGTTAAGTATCTGCTTCTGTCTCAGTCAGCTGCTTGTTGAGCCTCTCATAGGACAGCCAGACAAGGCTCCTGTATGTAAGCACACCATAGCATCAGTAACAGTGTCAGGCTTTCCCAGTGACCAGCCCAACTTGGGTTCGATCTCCCATAGCTTTTCTGTTCCTCTTGTGCCACTGTATCTTGCAGGCAGATCATCATTATAGATTAAACAGTATTAGAACTGGGTTGGTGTTTACCTGTCTCTTCTGGTAGTCTGCAGAGTACCTCCCAGTACCACTGAACACTAGTCAGTAAGAAAGAAAACTCTAAATAGACACAGCCTTGACTTCTTCACTACAATGAATAATAGAGGTATTTTTTCCAGCAATACTTATCGGTTTGTGGCTTTGACAACAGCCTTTGTGTGTTGTTTTTTTTTAACTTAAAACTATATTAACATTCCTAATGTATCCCTGGATTAAAGACTTTTCCTTCATTGTGTATTGAGTGTTCACTGTGCTGGTACCTGGGGTACAATTCTGAGGGAGGGATGTTCTATCCTTTTCCTAGACTCTCCTCTCTACACATACATTTAATGTATACTATATGATTTTCAATAAGTCCTTACCTCTGTAGATGCTGATTTCTCTCTAGGAAATATTAGCTACAAATCTAGGATATATACACTAACTTCCAAATTAAAAAAGACTCATAAATGCTATCCTTTTTATAACACATGGATGTCTACGACCATGATGTTTCTTCTCTTTTCCAGGTTCATTCTCATAGTATTTATCAGAGCATACAGTAGGTAGACTGGAATGGTACTGGGCAAAGTGGTTGTATTTTTGAAGATAGGTTAAAGAAAAGATAGTGGGGAAGTCTGGTGGGGTGAGGTTGTTGGGGTTGGGACATCCTCTTGGAGACGGGAGAGAAGGTATGGGATGAGGAACAGTAAGAGGGTGGATCAGGATGAGGGTGCTAATAACTGAACTGTAAAAAAAAGATTAAAGAATAAAAGAAAAAGAAAAAAGGAAAAGATATGATTCCAAGTCCAGATTTGGGATGAAACCTCACTAAACCTGAATTTTCAAGTGACTATATACAGTTCTTCATCACGTCCTTTCATTTCATGTCTAAATCTAATAATTAAATACTTTCTCTTTTTCTTTTTCTAATTAATTGGTTATTTTATTTATTTACATTTCAAATGTCCTCCTTCCTAGTCTCTTCTGTAAACCCTCCTGCCCCTTTCCCCCTCCCCTTTGCCACTATGAGGGTGCTCCCCCACCCACCTACCCACTCCTGCCTCACCTCTCTAGTATCCTCCTATGCTGGGGCAATAAGTCTCTATGAACCCCATGTGATCATGATCCATTTTAAGAATTATTAAGAAGTCTAATTATTTCATCATGAACTATATTCATTTTGCCTTCTCAACCTGAGATTTTTGACCAATATCTCCTATTGCCAGCATAAACTTTAATGAACACCTCAGCACTGTCTATAAGGACAAAGGCTATAATTAATCTTTAGAAACCTTTTCAATCCATCACTTTCCCTTTGGTGGTGCCACAAAGCAGTGCCTTATGCACTTCCTAGACAAGTGATTTACCAGTTATAATATTGCTATTTCCATTTAATTTGTTAATATCACCAAAGACCCAATTGCTTCAGGTTGTCTTACTGCATACAGTTATAAGCTTTCTACATAGTTACTGCCTTTTTGAGTCATCATCATAATAATTTCCACCTTTTAGGACTCATGTCCTTTAATTATGACAGTTCTCTTTTTCTAATCACTTGTTTTTATTTATGTATTTATTTATGCCTGTGAGCATTAATGAGTATACGTGAATCACTTCCACTCAAGAGTCCACAAAGGGCAGAGAAGGATACTGAATCCCTGGAAACTGAAGTCAAAAGTGATTAAGCTTCCATGTAGGTGATCAGAATGCAATTCATCTTCAACAGGCGTTGTAAGCACTCACAACCACTGGGCCATCGCAGCAGCCCTGTCAACTTTTAAATTCTGTTTAGCCACTGTAGGAGCTGAGTTTGCAAACCAGTGCTTCTTAAATCCCAATTTTCACCTATAGCTATTGTTGCCAAATACAAATTCCATTTTATTAGATCTATGTTGGGGTCTGGGAATGTTTTCCTAAAATGCTTTGGTGCAGAGCCAAAGTTCTTGTGCCTACTCTGCGTGTCTTGAGTTCAGCCTTAAGTGCAGAAAGGAAGAAGGTGCGAGGGATGGAAGCAAATGTCCTCTTATGTACATTTGCTCGTAGTTGGGTTAAGGGTTTTGATTTTTCAGTCTGTCTTCTAATCAGAGAGGCACTATTTAAGCAAGTGATGGAAATGAAAATAATCCACTTGACTATCATAATCAGTTTTGAGTAGGCTTGTTGTTTTTGTAGGTTATACTGAGGCTTTAAAAATAAAGCACACAAGATCTGAGTACTTTAAAACACACACATAAAATAGCTCTGATTTTCAGACCCGGAGGTGTAAACATAATGGGAAATGAAAATATTGTCAGAAATCTAACTATGTGTATGGCTCGCTTTGGTTCTAAGTCAATGACTGCTGTTGATATATCCATTGTTCTTTTACCATTATATTATGAAATATATTGAGGAGCAAGTACTCCAAAGCTTATAACTGGTTATATAATTACTATAATTATCCACACATTCATAGATGACAAAATAAACGTGAACGTATATGTGTTCCCACCAACATTCAGAGTTACCCAATACCTATAATGCTTCTGTGGTACAAGTACAGTTTACAATGAGGGCTGGTGATAAAAACTGAAACCCATAGGATTCAAAGAATAAAGACATGTAAGTCACGGGAAATTTAAATGCTCATTATTATTTTCTAACAAATATTGATTGCCAATACTTTTAAAGAACACACAGAAATTGAGAAGTAGATCTATTAAGCTCCAATCATATCTGTGATTAAATATTCTAGAGAAGTCATTTGCTAAGGATGTGCTATATTTTAAATAGCTGCATCTAGATACTACGTCAGAATGCAGTATACAACTGTTACTTTGATATCATTTCACGCTTCCATGAAATCTGTGAGGTGAACACTTCTGCACTCAACTGAGGGAGGTTACAGTCTAGTGAAGACACAGGATTTGTCCACAACAACTTGTATTAGAGCAAGAGTCTCACCCTTACAATCCCCTCAAAGTACCTATCTGCCAACACCAATTCATTTCTAAAATTTACCATTCTAAAATCTAGTCATAAGATTATATTTAACCTGCTATACCCATTTTACAGGCTGATTACAAAGTGACTTAAACTGTAGTGGAAGGAAATCATGCCTGTGAGAAAGTAGATTTTTTTTCCCTATGGGGGGGAAGATAGCTATGCATATACATTGTAATTATACAAATCAGCCCTTCTGTTGTACATGCAGTGACTGAACTTTACCATCCTCAGTATTTAGTCTTTTATTACAGTACTTAACTATGAAGCCAATTACAAAACAAACACTTGGTACAAATGAGAACAGACGCATTTTGTTTCCAGGGGTAGGGCTATTTACCTGCTTACAAATTACCCTCTGAGAAACAGCATGTGTCATTGTAATTTTGATTGTCGTCAGCACCATACTTGTAGCATTTTTGTCTCTCAGAAGGATTCTGCACTGAGGCACTGAACATATTGTGTGGTTGAGTCCCTAAGGCTTGGAGTGCCACACAGCTGGGCAAAAATCTTCTCTTTCAAGTGACTTGACAAAGTAGAAAGGTTTCTTTCGGCCCTTGTACAAAATAATTCAGGAGGGGAGTCATTTTCAGCCCAATTCCCACCAGCTGAGTTGAGCAGTCTGTCTTCATCCTCTTAAGGAGGATGTGGGTATCTGATGCTCAATGGAAATTGGGGAGGAGGACTCTGATACATGGAAAGCAAAATATTTGCTCAAATACTGCACCAGAATCTCATGTATTTCTGATAGAAGAAAGTAACTCTGCTGCTTGTAGAGACACCAAAGACCTAACGTGAATCAAACGGGATTCGGAAGCCTTCTGGAATCATCTGACAGCATATCAGCAAAGCCAACCGTGTGACTAGCCAGAGGTAACCCAGGAACTGCCAGTTTCTCAAGTAAAGAAGACTTCTGAGGAGCCATGGGCCACTGGAAATAGTTCTCTCACAATTTGGCTTCTGAAATTAATGGTTACCACTCAGCTAAAAGAAATAGTAAAATGCTTATCATCTCCTACTAAAACTCTGATGTTAGGAGCACCAATTCATTTACTGCCCATTAAGGTTAAGTTGCTACATATATAGATATTTTTAAGACGTCACGAGGCAGAAGATGATGAGGAGTCTAAACTTCAGAAGCAAGGAATGACACTAAAATTTAACAGTGTTGTGATACATACTCTGGCCCCTAAGCCCTCTCGAGTCTTTCAAGGTCTTATTTACTGAACAGTAAAACCGGGTGCAAGAAAAGGTACTGAAAAATTCTCGCAAAGAGGAATGACATGAATCTGCCTGTGTGCTCCAGGGCCTGTTTGCATGTTAACAGGGACCAAGAAACCTTAAGTCAAAATAATGACACTCCAGGGAATTACCTTCAGGCACCAGCGAGCAGGAGGAAGAATAATATTTCAGGGCACTAGTCCCTGTTCAGCATCTGAGAAAGCATATCACATGAGCAGATGATGACTCCAGCTATGTGCAAGAATGATCTTCAAATTAGAACTGTGTTGGTTCAATTGCCTACCACATACATATTTTTGTCTCAACAGTAATTAGGTAAAATATAAATGGCATTGTATAGTCCTCCTGCACAGATATCGTCATATTTACTCTCTCAATAAATATAAATTATGTAAACATTTCTTCTTGCTCTATTTTTTTTAAAGAAAATGGAGATACTAAGGCAGTCTGGATTGCCTGCTAGTATGCAAGGGTTTCAGGAATTAGAATTGATGTTTGGCGCTGATAGGCCATTGGTTATGGCACATACACATGCCTAACACAACGTGAGTACTCTAATTAAATGTAAAACTAGAATAGTAATCATTGAAAATTATGTAAGTTCGAGGTGCAGAGAAAAGCAAATGCAGGACACAGCCGCGAGACTCTGGTGAATGATGAGGCAGGCCTGTGGTACCGTAGTTGGGAGGTTGAGGCAAAAAGATTGTAAATTCAAGACCTGCTTAACAAACTTAACCTAAACTCTATCCCCAAATTTAAAGATAAAATGGAAAGAGCTCAATGTGTAGTGTGGGGTTATAGCACTTGTCTGGCATTTTCAAGGCTGAAGTCTGATTCCCAAGGTGGTGGAAAAACCCATAACATAATGAAAGAGATAGAAAGGAAAAAAGGAAATAACAAAGGTATCCCAGATAATTTCCTATTGTGAGAAAGCAAAAAGCTCCTCTAACCACATTTAAAGATGCTTCTTGACCTGTTAAAAAATAAAAGGAAGTGGGAAAGTGCTCATTATTGACGCAAGTACCTTATGGATAGCTCGCTGCCAAGTGACTTCCAGAAGAGGAAGGACACAGACACAATGGATAGCATTTCTTCATGTACAGTGTGATTTCTGGCTTAGGGTCAAATCTAGGGAATCTCAAATTAAACTAACCTTGGCTTAGAATTTTGTTTGATACTGACCGTTAATAGAATCTATATATCAAAATTGTGGGCCAAGTAGTAGGTATAGAATTCAAAGTAGCAAAACAACAAAATCATTGATAAATATAATACAGGAATATATTAATAAGATAAATGGAAAATCGAAGCTCCTTAGGAGGCTTCATTCTTCACTTTCTGAGACACCGCTTCCAACATTTTCTGCCTTCACAATTTAAAACATTATTAGAATTGATAGTGTTTTAAATGTGGATAAAATCCAGGCAGCTCTGGATAAAGTGATGGACTTGTTGGTTTAATTTTTCCAAAGAGCACAAGAATTATGACTTGGTGCTTCAACAGGACTAGGAAAATTGTATGCAGGCAGACATTAAGGTTCATCAGGGCACTGTACAGATTAGCTAAGATGGGCGCCTCCAGTGAACCTCCACAAGTACCTGAGATTTGGAGTAAACTTTAGGCCTCTGTTAAATGATGTCCTGATGGAGTAACACAATTATTGGCAATTGTGCCCTTCTGTTGCTCATGCTGGACTCTTAAGGGAATAATGAGATTGTTTTGAGACATATGAATCAAAGGATTTCTGAAGGCTAATGAAACTGAAGGTAGCCGAGGAGGGAGATGGTGGTTCTGGCACCAGCTGCTTGTTTCAAGTCCAAAAGTGTCTGTCTCCTGTCTCTGCACTTATTACAATTGAATTTGGCAAAGCAGTAGCACTTAATGCTGGCTTGATTTTTTTCTGGTGGAAGGATGTTTCTTTAACGAACGTTGAGTAAGTCTTGGGTTCATAGAAAACTCATATTTTGAAAATATAGTTTCCTTTATGCTTTCTGACCTCGGGCTTGTCACTTCTCACTTTTATCCAGTCTTGGCTACAAAGTCCTGAATAAATCCGAGTGCATTCAGCTGTCCAAAGCAATGCCATTAAGAGTAATACCTACACAAGATTTTCTATGTAAACGCAGGTTTAAAAGTCAGAAAGAAAAAAAAAAAGCAAAACCAAATGCCCCAAATGCCCAGTCTGAAGTCCGTACAGTTGTGGGGACAGATGAAAAGAAGCATAGACAAAGGAAGAACCTTTGATCACCATCAAAACAAAGCCAAATACACTCACAAAGGTGGAAGCATTAAATAGTATGAGGTGTCTGAGCTGTCTGTGTGACATACAAACAAAGTCCTCATTAGCATGGCGAATGATCTCTTCCCTTGCACACTGCCAAATGAGTGCCAAACAGATTTAGTTGCCTATAACCCTGTTCAGCCTGATTAGTTTCTGATAAATGTTCCAGGATACTCTGTACGTTGATGATTGCAGCAGATGAATCCTAAAATATCAGTCTCACAAAATCTAACGTCTCTGTCGCAAGTAGCTATTAGTCGAAGATACTGATTGGGCTTCTCTTGAGTAGAGTAGAGCTTTGTCTCATAGTGACATGGGACAGAGAGATAGCGGCCATCTGAGTTCTGATTGACAGTCGATGTAACGCGCAACATTTCAGGTCCTAACCTATAGGTCATAGACATCACCTATGCGATCTACTGTCTATATCCTGGCCTCAACAGATTTCTGTCAAGGGGAAATGGAGGCTGCTTGTGGAAGACAGTGAACCACTTGTGAATCCCTATTTCTATTGACTGTGAAACTAATAGAAATATCTATTCTACCCACATGTGAAATTTGAGCTTTATTGAATTTACAAACCCCCAATGATTTGTGATTCAATCAATGAAATGATTCTTGAAAATTAGCTGCGTCTTTTATATAATGTTTGCTAAATTCGCCCTATGCAACTACTAAGGGTCTGTTGGGATCTTTTCACAAAACTACAAAATGGGTTTGTTTGTCTTCTATGTTTCCATACAGCATGTTCGATGCATTACTTTACCAACCACCTTTGATACATTAGCCAGTTGGTAACAGTTCCTCATCTTGTAGGTTATGCTTTATTAGCAGTGTCATATGAGTCCACTCACTGCGCTCTCAGTATAAGAAAACAGCAGAGCTGGAACAGTGGACTGTGACGTCTCAGGCCCACCACGACAGAGTATCTCACCTAGTGGAGACAGCAGGTGGTAGGAGAGGAGAGAATTCTCTGTTCTGTGAGATACCATGGGTGACTTTGGCTTTTCTCTCCTCAGAGGGACTGCAGAAAAGCTTGAAAGTAAATGTTGGAACTCATATAACAGGAGCAGGCAAAGAGTACCCATGGATATCTGAAGAATGCTTCAAAGCATGTTTGGAAGAATCACATGACCAAAACAATGTCACTGCAAGGAACATTTATAAGAAACAGAAAGCTATCAAATGGTGCCTAGCTGGGCAGTCATTGTACAAACAACGAAACAAATACAAACAAAAAACAACAACAACAAATCAACACAATGTATTGAGGCTATCATCACCTATAATAACATCCATCTCATGCCAGCCTATTAAAAAAATAAAAACAAAAAAATAATCCTCAGAATAATTGCTGAAGATAGTCAGTACTATTGTATCATGCAAGTATCTGGTCCCTGAGTGCTTTATAGGTTGGCCAAATTTCTATTGTTACTATCCCTCAGACTCTGAACTCATCTTTTTCTGAAGGCAAAGCATGCATATCCAGTTTTAAAATAATTCCAAAGGTCTGGCTGATAGAATTTCCAACAGTGAAAGTAGAAATGATCGAGAAGCAAAATATTATTTGCAGGTTTGATGCCTGTTTCTATACCTCAAATATTCAATATAAATATGACTCAAGCAAATTTAATAGCTTCCCCATATACAGGTAAAAAAGATTGCTATCTTATTTTTCTCACTGGAGCATAAATGAAAATATTTTGGACAGTAACTCCTTTCTAGAAAATCCTTTTCAGCATGAAAACTAGAACACCAACTACTGAAAAAGTCATGCACATATGACTTTTATCTAGTTTTATATATAAAAATGAAAGATGGGAGACAACATAAATATTTAGCAATACCAAATGCATAAACACCCTCATGCTGTAATTTCACATAACTGGAAAAATTGATGTTCATAGTAATGTAAAATAATATCATGTAGAAAATGCTTATGTTGCTATGACAACATTTTTAAAAAGTATACTGAACTCTTTATGCATATGAACAGAACTCTTTATGTAACATAAACCAGAAGCCAAATGTGATGCCTAGAAATTAGGATACAAACCAAATATTAATTTTTGCTATTTTTATGTGATGAGAAGATGGTTGCTTTTGTCCTTATTACTTTAATTGAGTGCTTTTTCCTCATAATTTCTTGCATGGATGAGCTTTATAATGGAAACTATCTGACCTTTTATTTCAATGAGTAGGGCAGTGAATTATCTTTGTAAAAGTAAGTGTGATTAATGCAATTATCATCTGCAATCAGCACTCTAAGTATAACATCTTCATGACCTATGTAATAACTACACAATCATAAATGTCTATAACATGCTAAGTGGCTCCTTAATCCCGAGAAAAGCATACAAGCATGCTTTGTTATATTTCCCAATATATAAGCTAAATTTTTGGAACAGGTTAACTGTGATAGTAAAACACCATCATTCCCCTTGATCTTGTCATCATCTTAGATTAGAAAAGTCACATGGGTACGGAAAAATCAATCATCTGTCTGTCAGTCTAACCATTCACTGTTCCAGACTAGCACCTTAGCAAATTTACATTTTTGACATGCTTTTATATTTGGCAAAATATCCCAGGTAAAATTTGCTTTGAGGATTTTTTTGCTTGCTTAGCTCTTTTTCCCCAAAGGTTGAAGTGCCATGCTGTATAGAAAAATGGTGGCCTAAGTAAAAGACCCCACCATCCATTACTCATTGAAGATTCCTTGTTGTTGAGCCATTATGTATTAATATGACTTTGTTTAATGAGTGACTATTACCTTCATCCTTGAACGAGTCCAATTACAAGATGCTACTTTCAGTACAAGTTATCTGCTTCACTGACCTAATATTTTACATGTTTATTTCTACTGTATCTTTAAACATAAGCCTTTTTCTTCATATCTTGTTTTAGTCTTTTTTTTTCTCTTAATGCCTGAGAGTAGCACCAGAACACCCAGCCAGATTTTGCTTAATGATTAAATTGGATTATTGGACATTTCAAAAACAGATTCATAATCATCTTCACTATCAAAGAAACATACCTACAACTCATCTTCCCACTAAAATTTCACACTTACTTAATTTTGTTTGCTTATGAACTCAGATTCTGCCACACTCAGCACAGATGGTAAAACTACATGTGACTAAAAATCTAGGCCACCAAAGGTGGATTCTGCCTAAAGTATAGTGAGTCATAGACAAGTTGCATATAAAAACTCTAATATGTGCGTGTTGTGATATACATATGAGAGAGAGAGAGAGAGAGAGAGAGAGAGAGAGAGAGAGAGAGAGAGAGAGAGAGAGAGAATGAGAATAAGAATTACAATTCCTTGGGCTGGAGAGATGGCTCAGTGGTTAAGAGCACTGACTGTTCTTCCAGAGGTCCTGAGTTCAAATCCCAGCAACCACATGGTGGCTCATAACCATCTGTAATGGGATCTGATGCCCTCTTCTGGTGTGTCTGAAGACAGCTACAGTGTACTCATATACAAAATAAAATAAATAAATCTTTTTTTAAAAAAGAATTGCGATTCCTATGGTCATATGTATCCATATGATCCTCTTTAAAAATATTATTGTGACTAAAACCACATGGTTAACTAGCCTATCATAGTTGTCCTTATTGGTATAGTAATTCCCCATGGCTTTTAATTCTTGCATCGTACTCCCACCCTTTTCCTAACAGCTCTTGTCAAAGATAACTAGTTATCAGTATACACAGAGTACATGGCTCTAGCCTCAGGTTATAGGAATTACACATGCAAGGAATTACATACGCAAAACACATACCTGTGGAACATAAACCAAGCTCAATTTCTCATGAGTGAGAAGGGTTTAAGACTCCAAACCCACTTGGACTGATCCTTTGATTCTTTAGTGTACTAAGAATCCTTAAAACTCTATATTTCTTTTCAAGGAGAGAGACCTGAGAAAGAACAGTTGCCAAGACCCTCACCTTAGACTCAATCAATGAAGAAAGGAAAACCTAGAGCGAATAAGAGAAATGACTATAACGAAAACAATCTCTTATATATAGTGAAAATGTTGAGAATGTAGGTGCTAAAACTCAGGGATTTTTCTGGGCTCCTTTATCATAGGTTTTGGGAAAGTATCATTGAAATCACCCAATCTAGACAAACAGGAAAAGAGAGCAGTGGTATGAGATATAGAAGAGTGGATGGGGCCAGAAGTTCCCTGGCTCTCTGAGCAGATGTACAATTCTGCTTGCAGTCAGAGGCAGCCAGGGAGCTGCCCTTGCTAACAGCATCTCTAACTCACTTAGCACTCACTGTCTCCAGACCTGGTCTTTTGTTTGTTTCCCTTAACACTGTGCCTGATTTGGTTAGAAGAGCAGCCCTAGACAGATCCTTCCCATTTGAAATCTCTTCCTGAGTCTTTTCTATTTCCTTATTTTTAATGAATATCATTAGTTTGGCCCTGGCATCTTGGATAGACTCTGTCAGTTATCATTTTTTTCCCTCATATGTAAACACTTTAATCCTATGATGAATTTAAATAAGCCACTTGGACTGGATTTTCTACCATTTAAATGCATTGAAAGCTAGCATGACAAGTTTGCATTTGAAAAGAAAGCATGATGAATCAGTTTGTTAAATAAAAGAAGCCAGTGATAAAGCATTAGAAGAATGAGCATTAGAAGAAGGATCGGGCTTTGAGTTATTGGGGTCAGATCAGGGCCTTAGCTCTTGTAACATAAGCAGGTAAAACACTCAACATTTTAACTTCATTTTTCTTTTGCTCTTTACTACTGGAATAAGTCAGATCACTTCTATGTTCCCTTTATGTCAAAATTTTACTGAATTATGTTTCAAGCCACTACCTGAATCAAGGCGCCTGGCCTCTTACATGCATAGCAACACAAAAGGACCATTATATCCAGCAGTTTCCAATTCTATCTATGAACGAGATTTCTGACCTCACAGACCACGAATGAGATTTCTGATCTCATCTCATAGAAAGTTGTGGCCACTGACTACATACAATTGGAAAACCAGATCAAATAAGAAAACAGTATTAGCAGTGAGAATAGAATAGTGTTCCTGTCTCTGGAGACATTAAGCAAGCAAGGGGTTATCAGCATATTGTTGACAGCCTAAAAATGAGGGGAAAGGAGAGGAAAGTCAGAGACTGTTGCCAATAGACTGAAAAACAGTGGTTGATGCTGTAGTCTTCTACTTGGTGTACCTGAGCCCATTATTTACAAGGTGAAATAATCTTTTCTCCCTAATAGTTACTGTAAAGATTCAGTAAGATAATATACATTCTGGTGCTGGTACATCTGGGCGGGGGAGGGACGTGTTTGATTTTTTTTTAACAGTTAGATGAAATTAGAATAGCTATTTTGGTTCAAAATCATGAGAAACATTGAGTTGAAGTTGTTAGAAATAAGGACAAATGTTGTTCTGACTTCTTCCTTTTCTACTCCACTCTTCCTATTTCCAGCCAGACTAGGAGATCATCTGGAGCAGAGCCTGTGATCAGAGTTCAAGTCATCAAACAGGTTTACAGTATGTGGTACATGTTGAACATATTAATAGGGCTTATTTTTTTAATGGAGATATAACAGTTTCAATAATATCCAAACAGAAATAAGTTTAGGAATATTTAGAGAAGACTATGAATGTGATATAATGAGTATGTTTGTGACTTGCTGTGAACATGATTAGTCCTAAAGATGGAATGATGTCAATTATCTTGAGAGACACTACCGGGTTTCTTAGGCTTCTATTGCTTTGAAGAATCACTATGGCCAAGGCAACTCTTATAAAGGACAACAGTTAAATGGGGCTAGATTACAGTTTCTGAGGTTATCGTCATCATCATCATCATTATCATCAAGGTGGGAAGCAGGGTAGTATGCAGACACACATGGTACTGGCGAAGGATCCAAGAGTTCTACATCTGAATCAGTAAGCAGCAAGAAAACAGACAACTCTAGGCCTGGCTCCAGAATTTGAAACCTCAACGTCTACCCTAAGTGACACACTTCCTCCAGCAAGGCCACACTTCCTAATAGCACTACTCCCTGTGAGCCATAGGGGCCCATTTCTATTCAAACTACCACATTCCATTCCCTGGCCCCCATAGGTTTATAGTCATATCGGAATGTCAAGTTGTGCACTCAATCCAACTTCAAAAGTCTCTATAGTCTGAGTCTCAACCATGTTTAAAAGTCCAAAGTCTCTTCTGAGACTAATGGCAATCCCTTAACTGTAATACCATATAAAAACAAAATCAAACAGCAAATCACATACTTCCAACATATGAATTTTGTAGTTCTTCTTGTTCAGCTTGCTCCTTTTCATTATAGATTTGCAAAAGACTCATACCCACATGACACAATCAATACTATACAGTTTTAAAATCTCTACTGCTAAAGCTGTCAATCCATAACTCTTCAATTTATCTTCAGGCAGATTTTTTCTCTGCACAAGGGCAGAAAGCAGCCCCATTCTTTGCCAAAATAACATAAGAACTGTCTCTAGACCATATGCTAATATTTTTCTCCTCTGAAATCTTTTAAACTGTGTTGCCATAGTAAAAATAACCCTCAGTACCTCTTTCTCCAATTATTCTACTAGGGTGGTTCATTAAGCCCCACTTAAAGCATTCAAAAGCTCTCCTAATTCAAATGCCCACACTCTACATTCCTCCAAACAAATGCTCAGTCAAGCCCATCACAGCAGTACCTTAATCCTAGTACCAACTCTGTCTTAGGATTTTATTGTTATGGAGGGATATCATGACCATGGCATTTCCTTTTATAAAGAAAAACATTTAATTGGGGCTGGCTTATGTTTCAGAGGTCTAGTCCCGTATAATTATGACTAGAAGCATGGCAGGTAGACATGGTGGTGGAGAAAGGGCCAAGAGTTCTATATCTGGATTAACAATCAGAGAAAGGACTGAAAGAGCTTGAAGGGACTTGAGACCCCATATGAACAACAATGCCAACCAACCAGAGCTTCCAGGGACTAAGCCACTACCCAAAGACTATACATGGACTGACCCTGGACTCCAGCTGCATAGGTAGCAATGAATTGCCTAGTGAGAACTCCAGTGGAAGGGGAAGCCCTTGGTCCTGCCAAGACTGAACCCCCAGTGAACGTGATTGTTGGGGGAAGGGCGGTAATGGGAGGAGGATGGGGAGGGGAACACCCACATAGAAGGGGAGGGGGAGGGGCTAGGGGGATGTTTGCCTGGAAACTAGGAAAGGGAATAATTGAAATGTAAATAAGAAATACCCTAGTTAATAAAGATGGAGGGAAAAAATCAGAGAGAGAGAGAGAGAGAGAGAGAGAGAGAGATATCCTGGCTTGAACATTTGAAAGATTAAAGCCCAGCCCCAGTGATACACTTCCTCCAACAGATCCAGCCTCCCAATCATGTCACTCCCTGTGACATGATTCATTCAAATCACCACATATTACAGAAGCAACAGTGCTGGATAATGAATTATGTGTGAGTGGAGGGGGCGAGAACTGAAGGGCACGTGTGAGGTTTCTAGCTTGTTTTGAGTGAAAGGCAGTTCTGTTCAGAGAGGAGAGTAGACATTTGCGCACCTGAAGTCTGAGGTGGCTGGGAGCCTTCCAAATGTAAAACAGATGCTTAGACGAACGAACCTCAGAATCAGAACCAGCTTGAGAACTCTACAATTATTGCCTTCAGATCATAAATTATAAATAACGTCATGGAAAATCATGCTATCCTCTAGATGAAATGATGCTGAAGGGGTCATGAACCCAGGCAAGGAGCGTGGCGCTAATACTAATGGCCTAGGAATAGAAAGAATCAGTTAGGCAAGGGCAGATTACAAAGATTCACAAGCAAAATCTGGAGAGATTTTAACATGAAAGCCAAGAAAAAACAGTATTTCTAGCAAGAAGTGATCTGCAATATTAAATGCAACTGAATCATGGAAAGAATGAGTCCTTAGAGGAAAGCAGTTTCAATATTTATATCATTTCATGTTACACTATTATAAATAATTTGCAAACTCAATATAACCAAGCAGACAAACGAAGAAACAAACATTCATAGCCCCTTCGCTCTGTAGATAACCCCAGAGAAGCCCAGGAGTACTTCTTGGCATATACATCCCGGATATTTTCAATATCACACTCAGAAGCAATATGGCCCTTCTAATTTTTTTCCTTAAAAATAATGTTACTATACTGTTATTTATTATAAAATAAAGTCACTTGTTGGAAGCTCTTTACAGTCTGTTTTAGACATGAGCAATAATGAAATACAATTGACAATAATAGAAAAGTCCATGATGTGTATGGTTTAGGTTTTATCAGTGCTAATAAAAAACTGTAGTTGCTTGAGAAGGAACTTCAGTTGAAGAAATGCATCCATCTGATTGGTTTGTGGGCATGTCAGTGTGATGTTTCCTTGATTAATTATTAATTTGGAAGAGTTCATCCCACCCAGAGCATTACCACTCCTGGGAACGTAGTTTTGGTGGTATAAGAAATCAAGCTATGCAAGGCACAGAGAGCAAGCCAGTAAGCAGCATTCCTCCATGCTCTCTGCTTCAGTTCCTGATTCCAGGTTCCTGCTTTGAGGTCCTCCCCTGGTTTCCCTTAATGAATATTGAAACCTGAAAAATATAATAAACTCTTTCATCTCCAAATTGCTTTTGGTCTTGGAATTTTATCACAGCAACATAAAATAAACTAAAATAACAAGTTGGAGTTTGGATAATCATAGAAGTGATACCAATTAAGTAGTAAAAACTACATTTAAAAAGTCAACAGAAAAGAAAGAAATCTTCTAAGACTACATAAGGAATGGTTCCATATAATCATAAAACAATCTTGTGAAGATACATAACTAGTTCTTTAATGTATAATAAGTCAGATATCGGTGATTAATGGGTGGTCTGAAGATTCCTGGTTAGTGTGTTATACAAACAGGAATTAGACTAGGACGGCACAATATCAATCAGATGATATATTTAATCATTATGAGATGCTATTCATCCTAAGCAGATCAGTATTTACAGAAAATATACACAATTAAGGATACATAAGCAAGGATACAAAAGCAAGAATACAAAAGCCATGACCTTTTCAAGAGCTGGTGTTTTCTGTAGGATGAGTAAAGCATGAGTATATGACAGTAGAAGAGGTAGGAAAATGGGCAACAAAGCGGTTATATAAGCTATTATGGTGTTAAAGCATTTGAACCTTATTCTAGAGCCAGTAGAGAGGGACTGAAGGATTTTAAGCATGGGGAAAACATGGATTCTATGTGAACTCGTTTTCAGAGAGAATGCCATTTATAATGTTTAAAGCAGTAAGATCTTAGACCAGCAAATATGAATTTCACATCTTTTCGTACCAGTTACAAGGTCTTATACTCCAGATGTTTCATACATTTCCCAGGTACTCTTGACCATACTATAGCAACTTAAGAAATTGGGTCGCCTTGTTCAGCCTCCATATGAGGGCTTTTGCCTTGTGTCACTGCGTTTTGTTTTGTCCTGTTTGGGAGAACTGCTGTTTTCTCAAGAGAAAATGGAGACTCAATGGATCTAGGGGACAGAGGAGGCAGGGAGTAGCTAGGAGAAGTGGGGGGAGGGAAAATGTGGTCAAGATGAGAGAAGACTCTATTTTCAATTTTAAAAAAGAAATAAAGAAAATATCTACTATCAACTACAGAGACACTTCATTTCAAATGTTAGGTAAATGTATTTCAGTAATAAAGTAATGGAAATCTACTATTTGAAAATAGTTCTGATTAGTGTATATGGATATAGTTGTGTGTGTGTGTGTGTGTGAGTGCATGTGTGTGAAATTTTACTGCGTAATTACTATAAACTGTAATAATTTTCTTTTGCTGCTGCCAAGATTGAACCCAAAGTCTTGAAATGGTGAATGTAGATTAGATTGCTAACCCCTGAAAAAACCCTATATTATTTTGTTTAATTTTCATTTCTTGAATGTGCAAAATTACAACATTAAAAGGAATTCTACATCAATGATATGGCTTCAGGTATCGGTTCACAGATCCATGCAATACTTAAAAGTCTTTCCATTTTCTATGACTCAAGATGTCTAATGGAGTAAATGCTTCTGAGTCATGGACATTGTTTTACTTTCCAGCCCTAACATTCAACTACACTGCAGCCCTCCTCAAGGACATCTTCCCTTTTGACTATGTATTCTTATATTCAAAAGGCTTGATAGAAATTTAGTTGATTTTGTCTTGCTTTTCTCAAAGTGAGAAAATCAAAATAAGCAAAAGACGTGAAAAGAATACAAAAAATAGCTCTGGGCAGCTTCCAGAGCATGGATGATAGGATTTGTCCATGATCCGTTTCAGCATGAGCATGTTGAAGACATAGACCATGTTTTCCTATTTGGCAAATTAGGACAATTTCCTTTCTTAGTTAACTATAAACACACAGTCAGGTTTTATGAGCTTCCTTTTATTTTGCAACTGAAATTTTTAGAGCTAAGGACGCTGCTATTCTACTTCCTAGAGACCAAAGCCAGTTAGTCATCATTTGCTTAAATCCAGTCTCACAGGCAGAATATTAAATTAAGGATAATAAATATGACCCCACAGATAGGAAGCTTCAACAGCAGAACAGAATGAAAGGGGAAGTTTTGCCTACTAGGAAAGTTAAAAATCTAGAAGGACCTTGCTTTTAAGACTGAGCTCTGTCATCCCCTTCTTATCTTAGCTCTCTTTAGATTGGAAAACCCCTAGGTAAGGAATCAATGTATTCTCGCCATTTTCTACTTCCTCTATATTTTTGTTCTACATTTCAGCTACAATAATGACAACCACTACTTTTTCAGTCTAATATATATTTAAGGATAAAAGAGTGTTGATACGGATGGTAATATCAGGAATAAATGAGATTTATCCCATGTTTGTAATTAACAAACTCCATGTAGCATAATTCCCAAACAAGGGCATTGATGTCTGGCAGAAGAGTCTAGAAAGGCCTGTCTATTTGCAGGTTGTACAGAGGGCTTCCCAGAGCTGGTCTCTTGAACTTGAATCTTGGATGACACCCTTTGGTGCAAATGTACTTGGGTACAATACTACTACTTCGCCTCTCTGCTCTTAGCTTCTTCCTCTCTGAAGCTATAATGGCTGTAACAGTAACTACTATTTGGGATGATGTAAGACTTTAAGATTTGAGATGTGAAGAACTTGTTTTGGACACAAATGCTCTGTAATTTTCAGCCCATTGTATCTGCTTCTTCTAAGTCTTCTAAAAAGGAAAGAAACATGCATACCACCTACTTTAATATGTCTTTAAGGATCATTATTATTACTAAGAAGATACAACGAAGATATAATTTCAAATATTCACAATTCTCTTAAATTCACAGGTTTTACTTTTTTTTAAGATGATGGTATGCAAAAGAGATGTTACATGAAGGTGTTACATATTAAATGTAAAGTGATACACACAAATACACACATAGGCTTACGAGTGTGCCTTAGGTTTATTATAATTATTTATTTAGAAGTGCCTTTTTTATTTTTGTTTTGTGTGTGTGTGTGTGTGTGTGTGTGTGTGTGTGTGTATGTGTGAATACATGTATGTATGTCTAAGCACCATGTGCACACCTAGTCCTTGTATATGCCAGAAGAGGGCATGTGATTCCCTATAACTGGAGAAAGAGAGCCTCAGCAAAACACGAGGAACACATATACACATATGAATACAAAGATTTACATATTCACGAACTCACAGAAATCCCTTTAAAACACAATATCAGAAGCATATATATATAGGCAAACAGATGTTCAGGTTAAAAAAAGGAAAGAAAAAGCAACATTATTGGATAATAAGACAAAGATGTGACTAAGTTTGTTTTGTGTGTGGCCACCTACTGCTCAACATAGGATCTACCTGAACTGTGTTTATTGCTTTTATTTCTGCAAAGAAAGTTTTACTCACACCAAGATCATGGATATAGTTTCCCTTTAATTTTTATAGAAAAATTTAAGGGCATATACATACATACATATACATATGCATATACATAAACACATACATATACATGTGTGTATGTACATATATGTAAGTTAGTCGGATATAAATGTTATATATGACTTAAGGTTCATTGTTTTCCAGCAGATATCCTGTCATTCCAGAAAATTTGGTAAAAAAAGTCACCTTTCCTCATAAAATTTCCATGTCTTTTAAATCAAAATCTATTGACTGCTTAAGTGTCTATTTATAGACTGCATTCCATTCAACTGATCTGTTATTGACCTATAGCATGTTAATTGCTTTTATAACTTGGTGAAAATTGTGTTTTCAAGATGACTTTGACCATTTGATATTTAATATTATGTGATATATATATATATATATATATATATATATATATATATATATGTATTGTTGAGTTGTGGCTACAAGTAAACAGGGAAGAAAGAAACAAAAGAAGGAAGGGAGGGAGGATGGGAAGATGGAAGAAATAAAAAGGAGAGAAAAGAAAGAGAGGAGGGATGAAAAGATGGTCTTTTGAATTTTATTTAAAAATTAATAGTTAATAATATTACAGTTAGTAATATTTCTCTATTTTTTAAAAAAATTTCCTCAACAGTGATTTTTGTTTCTTTTGCAGTGTAGCAATTTCAAACATTTTATTAAATATATTTGTCATTGAATATATTTCTTTGTGAAATTATGAATGATAGTAGTTTCAAAACCGTGTTAAGCTACTATTGGTAGTTTAGAAAATTTCAGTACTTTGGATGCTATCTTTTTGAACACAAACCTGCGAATTTGCTGGAGAGATTCATCGTTTTTCTTCTCATGTCATTCGGGGTATGTGTGTGCATGCGTGGCTACTTTAGATGTACTGTTAA
Organism: Rattus rattus; assembly: GCF_011064425.1. Lineage (NCBI taxonomy): Eukaryota > Metazoa > Chordata > Mammalia > Rodentia > Muridae > Rattus > Rattus rattus. Next base: position 187,413,357 of record NC_046154.1, on the reverse strand, counting down.
CAGGGCCATATATTCTGTATAGAAAAACTAGATGGCACCTTTACCTTTTCAGCCTTCACTCTTCTTTGCTGGTCTTGGTGCATCCTCTCATATCTCTGGTACAATGCGACCTTAGCTGAACGTTCAATGCTCCTTACCATCTTTAAAATACACTTGCTCAACATTTACTTAGGCTAAGCTGATGTCTGCTTTATTAAACTGCTATACATTATCAGCATCTTTCCCTGCATCCCTAATTTACTAATAAATATAGTCTTGGTGTATTGATTCTTAATGATCTCAGAAACAAAGCATTTATAAAGTGGAATGATAAACATTAAAGTTTTAACATATCCAGGTTATAAATCATGAGAACTCTTCTCCAATTCTTAACTTTGAACCTGATGTGATGAGGAGTACCACATATCTTTTAAGGTTTTGGTTTTAAAAATCATTTAAAGTAACAAAATGTAGTGAAAGATAGTTAGTGAGCATAAAGTCATTTCAAAAATTTGAAGGAGTATTTTATTATGAGATATAGAAACAGGTCCACTATTACATATTTTTACATAAAGCATTTAGTCTTTTCAAAAAACGATAGCTTTACTTCTATTTTAGAACTATTACACTTCAATACTTAGAGATATTGTTGTGCATGCCTGAAGGGCCACCATAAGCATTGTGAATTAATCGTGTCAGATCAGCACTCTATGGGAAGCTGAAGCCACGCCCACTAGACCATTGTATTTCAGTAGATTGCATTTTCTTCTTCCGACTGCCACTTTACTCTCTGGTTACATTAGTAAAAAGCTTGGTTAAAAGAGTCTCATTGTGAAGAGGAACCAGGAGAAAGCTTTGCTACAAGGCTAATTCACTATTCTGAAGGGACCGATCCCGGTCTCTCCTACAGTGAAAGCTAATAGCTCTCTGGGCCCAATGCACTCAGCTCATCTAGGAAGAAGCTGATGAGTGGAAACTACAATTCAATCAAAGTTCGTGTATAAATGCTATTACTAAATATAAAATACACCTGTACCTACTTGATGTAAAATGTAACTTTTTAAAGCATTAACCAACTGGCATAAGTGCTATTACTAAATATAAAACATATCTACTCTTAAATGTCTACGGTTTTCAATATTTCCTATACATCTGACACTGATTATTTCTTATGGTGATATTCCTGAATATAAATTAGGATACAACAAGAAAAGTTTAATCCTTACTAATTTATAAACAAACAAACAAACAAACCTTGAATCTGGAAATTATCCATCCCCTGAGCCGAATATTTCTTTTAGATTATAAATACTTAAACACTGTCATTTTAAAATAACCTAATGGCTGCTATGCACTATTTAGTATTCCAGCATTCTAATATAAAGAGACAAGCTTTCCCATGAAAGATATCCTTGTCCAACGTTCACAAGGGTAAGAGCGATTTCCTAAACATGAGTAGTGTGTTGCCTCAAGACATGGCCATGCTATGCACATCAAGTTATGCAAACAGAAATTCATGAGCAGAGAAAGGAAGTAAGAGAAATTAGCTGCATAAAATTCAGAAACAAAGTTCTTGTACAGTTAAAGATAGAAGGGTTTTGCAAGCTTAATTGTGTCACTTGGGGATGGTTCTCCCTCAATGTTAGAAATAAATGACTATTACAAAACTTTTGGTTTTCTAAGATACTACCTCCTCCCAAAATAATATACTGTGTCTTCAGGTAATTAATTTTCATAAACACAGAGATACCATAATATTAAATTTTTAGCACTCACATAAAGAAAAATCAGTTTTAAAGAGTGGTTTTCAGTTATGAAATACCTATAATGTGGAAATCATATGCTATTCAGTCTATCATTTAAACCACAAAAATACCATCTTTCAATTTTATTTCAGATTTTGTTCTATATCTAGTGGCAAAATTTTAATTTGTAAAAGTAGTGAGCTGTCCTTATGATGAGTTAAATGTGACAATATTTATGCAGAAATATGTGGGAGTTTATGTAAAGCACGTGTGTTCTGTCACTTGACAACTTACACAGTGATGTTTGAGATCTCTCTAGCATTTGAGTATTGTCACATACATTGAATTTTAATAACCTACTTATGTTGAAAAGATATGATAATTTTTTCCAAGCTAGTAGAAAGTAGGCTACTTTGAGTTAATTCTTCCTGATGTAGTAGGAATAGTAAGTCAAAGAATTGTAGGTCATATTGAGCACACACTTGGAAATCTTTCTAAGGATTTCAGTTTGCTCATTAGAAAAGGATGAAGGTGAATTACAAGAAATCCTACATCTTGCAAACTCTAATGCTCCAGTTGTGTGATTTTAACAAAGAATAGGCACAATAAAGTAGGCACAATATCTTCATCCTTTACAAAGTTCTCTACAGAGATTTTTGGTTTGGTTAACTCATCTCAAGACAGTTATAACCTTTGGGAGATTTTCAAGTATCAAAACAGTTGATGGTGTTTATTATTGAAAGTTAAAATGGACTGCTCATTCCCTGAGATTTAAAAGGTGAACTATGGCATCAATGTTATGTGTAAGTTTTCTTTTAACTGAAAAGCCAATAAAACACCAGGCAGTTTGCTTTCAGGCACACACACTGTGTGTGTGTGTGTGTGTGTGTGTGTGCGCGCGCGCGTGCGCCATGCATGTGCCACTAAACCAAAATGAGCCCAAGAAGATTCACAGATTCTAGTATTCACTGAGCAACAAATACAAATCCAGAAATAATGTAAATGTGCTAATATATGAACTTATTCAATCTTATAATAATTCTTTAGAGCAAGTTTTCTTTATTATAAATAGCTTGTAGATTACACATAAGCAATCACAAGACACACAATGGATACTAGGATTTGTTGATGCTAAGATAAAACTTACAGACCATATGAAGCTTAAAATGATGGAAGACCAAAGTGTGTGTGCTTCAATCCTACATAGAAGGGAGAACAAAATCATAAGAGGTAGAAGGGAGGAGGGACCTGAGAGAGAGAGAGAGAGAGAGAGAGAGAGAGAGAGAGAGAGAGAGAGAGAGAGAGGGAGGGGAAAAATCAGGGGCAGGATCAAGTACTGGAGAGAAGTACAGAGGGTCAGGAAATTGAGTAGAACTGTGTAGCAGTAGGGGATGGGGAACTGAGAGTAGCCACAAGGAAGTGTCAGACTCTAGGGAAGCAAGAGGCTCCCAGGACCCAGTAGGGATGACTAGCCAAAATATGCAACAAGGGAGAGATAGAACCTACAGAGACCACCTCCAGTAGAGAGGCACAGCCCCCCAGTTCAGGAATGGAACCACCCACCCATCTCAAAAATTTTAACCCAGAGTTGTTCGTGTCCAAAGGAAATACAAGGACAAAAATGGAGCAGAGACTGAAGGAAAGGCTATTTAGAGATTGCTCCATCTAGGATCTATCCCATTCACAGACACCAAACCCCAACACCATTGTTGATGCCAAGGAGTGCTTGCTGACAGGAGCCTGGTATGGATGTCCCCTGAGAGGTTCTGCTAGCACCTACCTAATGTAGATGCAGACACTCACAACCAACCATTGGACTGAGCCTGGGGACCCCAATGGAAGAGGTAATGGAAGGACTAAAGAGGATTGCAATTCCATAGGAAGAACGATATCAACTAACTGGACCACACAGAGCACCCAGAAACTAAACCATCAACCAAAGAGTATATACATGGAGGGAGCCAGGACTCCAGATACATATATAGCAGAGGATAGCCCTATCTGACAGCAATGGGAGGGGAGGGAGGCTGGATGCCCCAGTGTAGGAGGATGCTAGAGGGGTGAGACAGGAGTAGGTAAATAGATGGAGGAGCCTTCTCATAGAGACAAAGGTGAGGAGGAGAGGGATGATGGGATGGGGGTTTTGTGGAGGAAAAAAAGCAGGAAGGGGAATAACATTTGAAATGTAAAAGAATAAATTGATAAAAAAAATAAAAGATACAACTATCTCCATCATTTATTATTCATTTTCAAGATTTAACTTAAAGTTTGTAGTTTGCCAAAGGTATTACCTGCTGGTACTATGAGCCTGAGAAGTAGGACGTCACCATGTGAACGTGACACTAACATACATAGCCAGCCCATAGCAGCCAGGCGAGTGTATGTTTTGGAGATGCAGCAGAGAGCAAATCAGAAAAGGCCTTGTCTGTATATCAATTGATAGTGGCATGGAGAGGATAAAAGGTAAGGCAAATGAATAAAATAGATTATTGCTGGTGATTAGGTTCTGATGGAATTTAAGAATTTTGACTTGTGGTGGAATGCCAACTGTTCAGGTGATATCAAGAAAGTCTTCTGAGTTTGAGGGACTCTACACCTCAGTGGGCTAGCGATATGGGACTCCAGGGGAATGTTTTTCATTAGAAATGACAGCTGTAAGGCAGGAAGGATCAGATGCTGTGTTTTAGAAGAAAAAAGTGTTAAGAGATTATGTCAGAGAAGGGCTGAGAAGCACCTAAAGAAATGTTCAACATCCTTAGTCATCAGAAAATGCAAATCAAAACAACCCTGAGTTTCCACCTCACACCAGTCAGAATGACTAAGATCAAAAACTCCGGCGACAGCAGACGCTGGCAAGGATGTGGAGAAAGAGGAACACTCGTCCATTGTTGGTGGGATTTCAGATTTCAACCATTCTGGAAATCAGTCTGGAGGTTCCTCAGAAAATTGGACATTGCACTACCTCAGCACCCAACTATACCACTTCTGGGCATATACCCAAAAGATGCACCAACATATACCAAGGACATATGTTCCTCTATGTTCATAACAGCCTTATTTATAATAGCCAGAAGCTGGAAAGAACCCAGATGCCCTTCAACAGAGGAATGAATACAGAAAATGTGGTACATCTACACAATGGAGTAATACTCAGCTATTAAAAACAATGACTTCATGAAATTCACAGGCAAATGGATAGAACTAGAAAATATCATCCCGAGTGAGATAACCCAATCACAGAAGAACACACATGGTATGCACTCATTGATAAGTGGATATTAATCCCAAAGGTTGGATTACCCAAGATATAATCCTCCGACCACATGAAGCTCAAGAAAAAGGATGACCAAAGTGCAGATGCTTCAGTCCTTCTTAAAAGGGGGAACAAAAATAGTCACAGGAGGAAATACAGAGACAAAGTGTGTAAAACAGAGACTAAAAGGCCACCTAGAGACTGCCCCATCTGAGGGATCCATCCCAAATACAGCCACCAAACCCAGACAATATGGCAGATGCCAAGAAGTGACTGCTGACAGGAGCCTGACAGAGCTATCTGCTGAGAGGCTCTGCCAGAGCCTTACAGATACAGAGGTGGATGCTCGCAGCCAACTATTGAACTGAGAACAGGGTCCCCAATAAAGGAGATAAAGAAAGGACTGAAGGAGCTGAAGATGGTGCAACCCCATAAGAACAATAGTATCAACCAACCAGACCCCCAGAGCTCCCAGGGACTAAACTACCATCCCAAGAGAACACAGGGATGGACCTATGGTTCCATCCACATATGTCACAGAGGATGTTGTTGGGCATCAATGGGAGGACATGTCAAGGCTCTATGCCCCAGTGTAGGGGAATGTCAGGGCATGGAGGTGGGAGGGAATGGGTAGGTGGGTGAGGGAGCACCCTCATAGAAGCAGGGTGGCATGGGGTGGGATAGTGGGTTTCTGGAGGAGAAACTGGGAAATTGGATATCATTTAAAATGCAAATTTTAAAAAAATGCAATGAAAAAGAAAAGAAAGAAAAGGCCAAAGACCATGAAGATCATTGCTATTTATAATATGAAACTCAAAAAAAAATTTTTTTGGTCTGTTTGTAACAGAAGCTGCTAAAGGGTTTTGAGGAAAGAAATGACATGATCTAACTTTACTGTTAACAGAATACTTCTGGCTGCTCTGCTGAAAATAAGCTGAAAAGGAAAACAAGATCTGCAGCAGAGAGACCAGTTAGGATCCTAACCTGTCAAATTATTAGAGAGATTAGGCAAATGGGTGCTAATCATGTCTCCACTGAATTGATCAAAAGTTCTATTTGATGCACAAAGACTATTTGAATGTGATTTCAATGCAAATTGGGAAAGACTTTCAAAGAACTTGGCAAAGTACACAAGGCACTAATCTCTGTCAAATTCTTTAAAAGGACAACACAACCACATTGGATTAACACAACCACATATCAATTAAAATGAAATTATAGCACCAAAGCCATATTTTAACTCTGGAACTGTATGTGCTCTACAGTATGAAATTTAAACCTTGACAAAGAACTGTATAATATAATAAATACTTCCTCTAATATTAAATATGGAAAAGCTCTTTTAAAAGATACATTCTTTGGATGGTGGTTTAGTCCCTGGGAGCTCTGGTTGGTTGGTATTGTTGTTCTTATGGGGATGCAAACCCCTTCAGCTCCTTCAATCCTTTCCCTAACTCCTCCATTGGGGTCCCTGTTCTCAGTTCAATGGTTGGCTGTGAGAGTCTGCTTCTGTATTTGTCATGCTCTAGCAGAGCCTCTCAAGAGACAACTACATCAGGATCCTCTTAGCATGCACCTCCTAACATCAGCAATGTTGTCTGGGTTTGGGCTATATGTTTATGGGCTGGATGCCCAGGTGGGGCAGGCTCTGAATGGCCATTCCTTCAGCCTTTGCTCCAAACTCTGTCTCCATATCTTCTCTGATGAATAGTTTTGTTTCCCCTTCTAAGAAGGACTGAAGCATCTGCACTTTGGTCATCCTTCTTGAGCTCCATGTGGTCTGTGGATTGTACCTTGGGTAATCTGAGCTTCTGGGCTAATATCCACTTATCAGTGAGTGTGTACCATGTGTGTTCTTTTGTGATTGGGTTACCTCACTCGGGATGATATTTTCTAGTTCCATCCATTTGCCTATGAATTTCATGAAGTCATTGTTTTTAATAACTGAGTAGTACTCCACTGTGCAGATGTACCACATTTTCTGTGTCCATTCAGTTCACATGGATAGACCCATGGCTCCAGCTGCATATGTAGCAGAGAAGGGCCTTGTTGGGCACCAATGGAAGGAGAAGCCCTTGGTCCTGTCAAGGCTTGACCCGCCCACTGTAGGTTCAGTACAGGGAGATGGGAAGTGGTGGGTGGATGGGTGAGGGAACACCCTCAGAGAAGAAGGGGGAGGGTGAATGGGATAGGGGGGGTATGGATAGTAAACCAGGAAAGGGGATAACATTTGAAACATAAATAAATAAAAGAAATATAATAAAAAAATTTAAAAATACATTCTTAATGTTATTCTGTAGTGTCAATAGGAGATGGTCTGTTGGTTCATTCTCATTCTATAAAACAGAAAGAGGAATGAGACTGAGCAAGAGATTCTTGCCATGTGAAATAACCATGGTTTTAAGGAACTGGGTCACAGAAGAGGCAAGCGAATCATCCATGGAGCATTTTGGATCAACAAAGAAATTCTGCGTTTATAAATCCAATGACACAGTCCTCTGAGTCATAGAGATTCACATTGTGCAAAACTTTTCCTACAGTTTGTATCGATTGCTGTCAGTTTGGCAGTGGAAGACCCAGCCTGAGATACTCATCATTATTTGATCAAACATACCATAGGAGTTGAAATGCATATATATATATATATATATATATATATATATATATATATATATATATATATATATATGTTAGAATTTGGCAGGAAGTCTTCTTCTTTACTGCTTTAGATGGAATGTATGCCCCACATTCTTGGAGATTTAAATCCTTGGTATCAGTTGATAGTGTTATTTTTAAGGTTTAGCAACGGTGTTCTTGTGGAAGGAAGTGTGTCATTGGAGGCCTTAAGTGTTTAAACTCTCAGTGCCTCCTCTAATTTGCGCTCTCTGCTTCATTTAAGATATGAACCCTCAGGTATCTAAACTCACCGCTGTGTCTGAGACTTGCTGCCCTACCTCCCTAGCCTTATAGACACTTATTCTGGAAACCTAATAAAAAATAAACTCTTCTGTGAGTTACTTGATCATGATGTTTTATAACAACAGTACATAAATAACAAGTATAGTCATCTGTCTATATGTCTTAGGACTCGCCCTTCTAAAGAACTAAGTGATACAATCAACAAAGGGTAAAATAGTACATAAAACTTAATCATGACATTTAAAATATACAAGTAGTAGCATGGGGAGAAGAAAAGTCCAATGGTACTTATTACAGTATTTGAGAATACCTATTGACTCAAATGGACTGTCTATAGTGAAATAATGACTAATGACAATTAGAGTATTAAGCCGATGCAAATGCCCACCAACTCACATACACACAAAATAAAGAAGGTAAACTTGGCCAGAGTAAATCAGTATCACTTTTGGATATTAAAAAAAACAATTGATTTACATTTTCAGGAAAATTAGGAAACTGAAAGAGAAGATTTGGGGCTCAGGAGATGGTTTACTCAATACAGGGGATGCTGAGGAAGTCAAAGGCCCTGAATGCAATCTAGCACCCATATCTGGCTCTAGTGCCCTTTTGTACGGTCTTGAAGTACTGGAAGGGAAGAAAGGCAGACCTCTGGAGCCTGAACATAGACATGTACCAGTATGTATGCATCTGACACGAACACACAATAGCACACATACACACTCAAAAAATAGTCATAGAAATGATTACTTGTAAAAGTAACTACCATAGTAATAATGAACGGGAAAGGTCAGAGTGCACTACGAATAGAACTCTCCTGAAAAGAGGGAGAGTGACCACAGGTCACGTTTTGTGCCAGTGTGTTCTCAGGATACAGCTATACAACTTGGAGCAAAGGAAGCTGTGCACCTGTTCCCACTCAGACTGGGGTGAAGGATGCTGTGTTCTTTGATGAGAAAATTTCAAAGGGATGGCTCCCAGGTTCTGAGAATATCAGACATGAGTCACAAAAGAGGCAAAGAGCTTTTTTAAAGATTTAAATTTCAAAGGGGCAGAGACAGGAATTATAATAAGTGTTTTAAAGTTAATGCTCTAGAGAAATAAAGAACTTCTGTGGCTTAGACATCTGCTTGTATAGTGGCAGTGTTGGAACAGATCAGGAGCCTATCTAAAGTTTATTCAAGCTGAACAAAGTGGTAAGATCAGCCTGGTGAGTTTGTGAACAGATGTCACCATTTTGAAGTAAGTATTGAATTTTCTGGGAAAAAAAAACTTAAACGGCAACTAGCACATGACCCAACAATCTCACTGCTCTGCCTGTACCCAAAGAACTCAAAGGCTTACACAGGAATGCTTGCACATACACAATTCACAATAGCTACAAGGGTAAAGCAGTTAATCGCTCATCAACAAATGAGTAGATAAATATGGGACACATGGAAACAGAATTTTAAAGAAAAATAATGCAGTGATGTTTGCAGAAAATGGATGAGGAGGGAAATATTAAATGAAATAACATACTCCGAAAGGCAGACAAATGTTTGCTCTCATATTCAAACCCTAGGATTTAAGTTTTTCATTTGTATTCGTATGATATAAAATAGTTCAGGAAACTGTAAAGGGATTCGTGAAGGGGAAGACGTCTTGAGATTGGGGCGAGGAAAAGACAGTAACAGAATATGTACGACTTGAAACTAGAGTGGGAGCTTCTAGGCAGAGGAGAAAGGAGAGAGAGGGAGGATAAAAGCGAGGAAAGATTAATTTTAAGAATGAGCTTATGAAGATTCTATAATAACACACAGAAATTCACAGGCTAATTCAAGAAGGTAAAAATGAATTTCAGTTTTAATCCAGTGTATTTATTAACTGCATCAAAAACTGTTTGCATTGTGTAGCAGTCAATAGAGGGCTGCCATTCATGCCTCTCATCTTCAATAATAAATCATAAGAATATTGTATTAAGAAAAGTGTGCCTTAGTCACCATAGATGGTGATATGGGTGATATCAAAGCCAGGAAGCAAAGATTTTAATCCACGGCGAAATTTAGAAAATACCTTCAAAGACACAGTGAAGGAATGTTACTTGAAATCAAAGAATACATGAAGGAGAACATCAAAAATGTCACTGTTCTCGAATAATTTAGCACCAAGATTTATGTCGATGAAGCAAGCACATTTTGAAGGAACACAAATCACATACGTCAATGGCAAGAAGCAAACATGTCTATTCAATGGAGAAGATTATATCCCGTCACTGTTCAAAGCCCAGAGATAGAACATCAGGAAAAACCTCCCCGAAATTGATCAGACTGAAGAAGTATCACACAAGTGAACGAACTTTTATGTCCACGGCACGACACATCCCCCATTACAGTTTCAGAGTCTATTCATGTTTTGCCATTCATCCCTTTCTATATGCCAACCCTTTGAGATCCTAGAATGTTCTCACAAATATGTACAGCTTTTTAATCCAATGTTTTTAAAGTATATTTGACTATGAAAATGTCTTAAAATCCACAAGGCTGAACCTAGGAAACATGCCATCGATTTGTTTTGGGCAGTCCAAGAGACTTAAAAAAAAAGAGAGAGTAGACTATTGCCATTGCTGTCTGTTGTTTGCTTCCCAGAACTTGAAGGGAAGACCTAATTGCTAAAGGCACGACAAGCTTCAGACATGGCCCCTGGAGAAACTGAGCTGGAATTGACATAGAAGCTTCCTCCCTTAAGACAAACTCTGATAGCAGTGGAAGATCCTATACAAACTATTAAAGGAGAAAAGCAGTAACTAGGACTAAGTATCTGTAAAGCATGTGGATCTCCCCAGCAAGAAACCCCCAGGGTGCAACAGTGACGCTAATGTCTTGGTGGTAAGCAACAAGTGTCTAACTGGAATTAAGGCCCATTCAATAGAGGGAATCCATGCCTGGGAATGTAAACTTAGCCAAAAATGCATAGCTGGTGAATGAGGTTATGAATCCTAGAGGATTAACTGCTACTGTCATTTTGCTAAACCGGTATAAAATCTAATTTCATTCTAAACTTTAACCTTATGCCCACAGATAAGTGTAGCTCTCACATGTTATTAAGGAAACTACTTTTGGTAGTAGATGGAGATGATTATAATATCCACAATGGGTAAAAATGCAGAAGACACCTAATCATGGTGTTCTCAAACCTGATATGTATACACACACACACACACACACACACACACACCAAACAACTTCTTCAGCTGAGGCTCATGATGGAAACAGGGCAGAAGAGAAGTTGAGAAATTTTAAGAGCTAGATAGACAGAACAACTGCTATTAGAAAGTGTCTTCTAGACTTGTCAAGGATTCTGTTCTTATGGAAAATCAACAATATGTTCAGCTAAAGAACACTTGCATAACGACACCACTTGATAGGTCAAAACAGGTGTGAACATTTCTCAGAACCCCATTCTATGGACAATTAATGACTGCTGAGAAAGGGAGAATCAGTCTTCTCCAGGGATGAGACTCCTTATGGATTATCAAGTGATCGGGTTTGCTGAATCTGTGTGTGTGTGTGTGTGTGTGTGTGTGTGTGTATGTGTGTGTGTGTGTGTGTCTGTGTCTGTGTGTGTCTGTGTGTGTCTGTGTGTGTGTATGCATGTGTGTGTGTAAATATGTGTATATGGATATATACATGTACATATATATGTATGTATATAAATATGTACATAATAAATATATCAGCATTAAATATATGCAACACTAGATTGATTCAGCCATGTGTGTGTGTATATATATATATATATGCATTGTGTGTGTGTGTGTATATATATATATATAGTAATAATAATAACTAAAATTAAAGAATGGCTAAATAATTTGAAATATAATTGTGGTAACACAAAGGGGGTCAGGTCAATATGATACTATGTAAATATAGGCTCATATATAAAATTCTCCAAAAAGTAATTAAAAATAAACCTCTTAAATACCATTGAATGCTGCCTAAATGATAATGAAATTCATGAAAAATCTTGCCTTATGTCACTTAATCAAATGAGTGACATAAACAGGTAGATGTCTGGGAGAAAGCAGCAGGGACCTTAGAGCCTCATGGTAAGAATGGATTAGAACTCAGTATGTCTCCATGCTAGAAGCCTATTATGATGGTACTTGCAATAAGCCAGGCAGGTAGAGCTGATAGTCCAGAGCGTGCCAGGAAGACTGAGACCAAAACAGTTCTAGAAAGGGATTTTACCCAACTTCGTCTTGCTGAAATGTTTCAACCTTTTCTCTCCAACATGCATTTTGATAAGTTGCCTTTGTTTGAATATCTACCACAAAATACTGTGGTTCTGGTATTTTCTGCTTTAAAGATGTTTCAATCACTATTTCTGTACCCTTCTCACCTTTATCAGACTGGAATGCAACCTCTTTGATTATAGAGAAGAGAGTTTAAATGAACATAATAGTCTGCCCACATGTGCCATTTCTCCAAGGTTTGTCTTATAACTCGAGTCAAATTCCATTTTTAATTTAAAACAAACAAAAACCCCTATTCCAATGTATTCTCTTGGGTGCTCTCTTGTCACAGAATTATTTTGTCATACAGTTGTTCTTGTAATATGCCTTTTCTTGGTGTGTTCTCTTGTATGTGTTTCTTATCAGTCAGTATTGTATTGTAGTGTCTACTAACCTGGACACCAGGGAGATCCCAGAGACTAAACCTCCAATCAGGCAGCATACACAGACTGGCCGAGGCTTCTGGCACATATGTAGAGGAGAACTGCCTTGTCTGGCTTCAGCAGAAGAGGCTGCACCTGATCCTGTAGAGCCTGATGCCTCAGAGAAGAAGTATGCTAGTAGGAGAGGCACCTTCTCAGACGCAAAGGGGAGAGAGAATGGGGTGAAAAAAATCTGAGAGGTTGACCCAGGAAGGGGGCAACATTTGGGGTGTAAATAAATAAAATAATTTATTAAATAATTCTTATCTAAAACATTTTAAGTTAAAAAAATCCCTCTCATCTCTCCCCACCATGATCTGAGTAGGAAGTACACCCTAAATTTTGTTTGTGAGGTTTTTCTCCTTGATTAAAGAGAGGTTAAAATGAAAACAAGGCATGTAGTACAATGATGGAGTTTCTTGCTCTTGAGTTAAGAGTAGTTGATGATGAAATTGACTTGCAATAACAGTCATATTTTTACCTAAGTAAAGCATTGAGAAGATCACACTATCCATCCATCTACCCATCTATCAACCCATCCATCCATCCACCCATCCATCCATCTATCCATCCACCCATCCATCCATCCATCCATCCATCCATCCATCCATCCATCCATCCATCCATCCACCCATCTATCCATCCATCCATCCATCCATCCATCCACCCATCCATCCATCCATCCACCCATCCATCCACCCATCCATCCATCCATCCACCCATCCACCCATCCATCCACCCATCCATCCATCCACCCATCCATCCATCCATCCACCCACCCACCCACCCATCCATCCACCCATCCACCCATCCACCCATCCATCCATCCATCCATCTATCCATCCACTAATGTCTTCATATATCCATAATAACAGTACTTTCCACAAGAGGTTGCTTAGAGGAGCACATTGTAACTATCATAAAGAGCTGTATACTATAAAGCAAATAGTCTTGCTCCTCTGTTTGTATAACCCATTGCATAATATCTGGGGAATGTTTATGCAAAATAACTGTCTATACACATATAAATATACATGCATAGACATACATAAATATTAATGCATACATATATATGTGTATATTATATATTTGTATGTATAAATTATGTATATATGAGTATATTGTATAAGCAAAGGTATGTGCATATTTGATTAAATATTTCCCAGATATAATACATTACTATTATATTTATCACTTGATATATGTATGCATATACAATCTAAGTATATTTTATGCAAAGTTAGGACAGTAAGAATTTGCTAAGTTATTTATGATAGGAGAAGAAACAGCATAGGACCCAGAATCCTTTCAATTATGTTTTAGAAGTAAGTTTGGGCATACAAAAAAAAAAGACATAGGCTTTCTCCTTTTCTGTTTGTTTTCTGTTTTGTTTTTTGAATTTTTGTATGTTTAAGTTACAGTTATGTGTACTGGCTCGATTTTGAGCTGATAGTGATATGATGAATGGGGTAAAATGATGTTATCATTTGGCGCACAGCTATTCTTTCGTTTAGCAATTTTAATGAGTTGCTTTTGTATGCTTGCTAGTAACTGCTGCTCCATCTATATATGGTATCTTACTGTTCTGTTCATAATTGGTTTGAAATTGCTGGTTCATCTACATATGGTATCTCACTGCCTTGTTTATAATAGATTTGAAAAAGTTAGAATGTGTTAGTTTTCTAACATTTTCCAATGTGTTTACTATTCAAGTTCTTTGCATTTCCCTATGAGGTTGGGATATCCAACCTCTGCCAAATTTCCTCTTCAGTTTATTATCTTTTAAATTTCTGCTTGGGGATAACATGCAGCTAAATATTGACTAACCATTCCAGGAAGAAGGCAGATTTCTCTATGCAGGTCACTAATTTATCTCAGTAATCTTTTAAAATTCAGATCCATTACATTCTTGCCATATTTGCTCTTAAATATTCATATTTATGATGCTATTACTAATAGAATTGTCTAGAACATTTTAGCCATATTCAAAAGCAGAAAAAAGCATAGAAGATAAATATGAATTTATATATAATGAATTGATATATTATTATATACAACATGGTTTGCCTACAATATATTGTATACATACATACCTACACACATGGTAGTTACAAATAAAAAGGAAATAAATTATCAATTCATAGTTTAAATTTAAATAAATGTAAAAATAATTGTTTAATGAAAGAATCCCAGCAAAGAAAAAGATGGTCTGTATCATTTAATTTATATAAAATTTTAGAAAATGCAAATTCTCATGTTATAAGACAAAACTTTGTTTCTCTGGAAACTGGTTGAAGGCCAGAGGGATTACAAAATGGCTAAGAAATTTTTAAGAGTTTCATTGATCTTCCTAGGCTGCTATAGAAAAGTATTATAGTTTGTATATCTTAGTAGCCAGAGTCATTCACTCATAGTTTTTGGGACCCGAACTTGAAGACGCAAGTGCTGACCGACAGGTTCACTTTCTACTGTGGACAATCATCTAGGTTTGAGATGACTGCTCCATTCCTTCCAGGACACTAACAATGTCCTTCCTCTGTGCTCATTTGTTCTCCTGATATCTCTCATGATGGTAAAAGCCATGCTGAATTACTGCCCCCTCATGATATTGGTCCCACTTAATGACACTTATAAAGGTCTTATTTTCAAAATATATTTGGGAGTTATAGTTAAAGCATATGAATTTAAGGGGACATAATTCAGGCCATAGTATTGTCCCCTCTGATCATCCAAATTATTCTCTTTACATGCAAAGTATACTTATTACCTCCCAATAGCATCAAAAGTTTTCACTCATTCTAGCACTAACTCAAAGCACAAAGTTGTTTAGAGGGATTCAAAACAGTGTGTAATGACAATTAATGTAAAAGGGGGTCATAAATTTGAAAAAATGGGGAGGTATATGGGAAGTTTTGGATGGAGGAAAGGGGAGGAAGAACTAGTGTGATCTTATGGGGAAATTTTGAGGCATGATTCATCTGGAAGCAAAATTCTCCTCCTGGTAACTGTGAGACAATTAAGCCATGTGCTTCCAAGATGCAGTGATAGTGAAACCACAATTGAGACATTGCCATTTAAAAGACAAGCTGCAACGAGGAAAAGCTAACAGGTGGCAGGAAATCCTCCAAACTTTCAGGACACACTCAGTACTTCCTAAGACTCAGAACACTTCTGGTTGGCTCTGTGTTCTGTTCTCTAGACCAACTGAGGTTTCAGGATTTTCCTAGAAGGTAGCCTTCTATTGAGACTGGAGAGCGAGCTGAGATTCTGAAGCACTCAGGCAGCAACAGCCTGAAAGGTCAAGATCAACCTGCTACCTTTGGAAACAACAGAAAAGGTACTTATAGTGACTCGTGCATTCAGCTCCATCCCTACCATAGTGCTAAGAGCTCTGTAAGATTTTGTTTATCATTTAATTGAGCAATACTGGGTCTACAGTTTGGTGTAGATAGACTGCTAACACAAATGGCAGTCTGATTTAGATGGGAAAAAAAATCGTACTGATAAAGTCTTAAAGATAAAATTAGTTCATGAAATAAATTTAGATTAAAAACAAAATGTAATGAGCTCTCTACAACTGGTCAAATACAGTTTTTATTTAAAATACTGTAGTTTTAGATCTAATCTAGTACTTTTAAATTTATTACTTTTTCCCCCTACTAGAGTACTAAAGAGTGTCTTAGGGTTTCTATTTGTGTAGTGCAACACCATGACCAAGAAGCAAGTTGGGAAGAGAAGGGTTTCTTTAGACTGTACTTCCATGTTGCTATTCATCACTTTTACTAATCATTCTATTCGTTTGCATTTCAAATGATATCCCCCTGCCCAGTTACCCCTCCCTCATCACCCTCATTCCATCCCCTCCCTGCTTTGTCTCTAGGAGGATGCTCTTCCACCCATTCACCCACTCCTGCCTCACCCCTCTAGCATCCTCCTTCACTGGGACATCAAGCCTCCCTCCCTCCCATTAATGTCAGATAGGGCTATCCTCTGCTACTGGAGTCCTGGTTCCCCTCATGTACGCTCTTTGGTTGGTGGTTTAGTCCCTGGGAGCTCGGGGTGGTCCAGTTAGCTGATATTGTTCTTATGGGGTTACAAAGCCCTTTAGCTCCTTCAGTCCTTCCCCTAGCTCTTCCATTATTGATGGAAGTCTAGGAAGGAACTCAAAGAGACTATGACCCTAGAAGCAGGAGCTGAGGCAGAGGCCATGGAAGGGTGCTGCTTACTGGCTTACTTCCCACGGCTTGGTCAGCCTTCTTATAGAACCCAGGAAACCAGCCCAGTACTCCCCACAGTGGGTTGGGCCCTCTCCGATCATTCTCTAATTAAGAAAATGCCTTAGAGCTGGATCTCATAGAGACATTTTTTTCAACTTAGGCTCCTTTTTTGAAGACTCTAGCTGTGTCATCTTGACACACAAAACCAGCCAGTTCAGTTATGTCATTCTTACAAGGCCATCAGTCACCTGAAAATTCAGTAATTAAACGAATGTGTCACAAGATGCTGTATTAACATGGCACATATGATGACTTTCTTCTTTTATAGACATTACCTACTTTGCATTTAAATGTCATCTGTGTTTATCAGATTACATGGTTCTTGACATTTTGCATCTTTTAAAACCATATTGTAACTGAAGCTTGGACCACAGGAGCTAATTATTGAGAGACCAAAGAGTAATTTTTTCCCCAAGCAGTAAATTATGGAGAAGGTGTGAATTATCAGTCCTTTGTTAAACTTTGCAGTTGAGAACTTTTATTCAGTATCAGAACGTAGTGAACTCTTTCTCAAAGTACTCATTCGTATTTGAAAGTTCATGAAACATTATAGGAATTAAAATTATAAGACAGCCTACTATGTCATTTTTGTCTGAAAACATCTATACACATAATATTGGGATAATGTTTTCAAAGTCTTCCATAAAATGAAAGTATTACTTGAAAAGATATCTTTAATGGAAAAAAAGTATCTTTTTATAAAAGAGTATTGAAACAAAAGATTAGATTGTTTAATGTAGGATTAAATTAATGGTTTAAAGTTCTTGTTTCAAACTCTATTAATGTCATGTAAACGGTTTATGAATTTTAATATTTCTGCAAGATCTTTTTGCAATCTATTGATTAGTGACCACACTGTAAGCATTTTTGCTGTTCTATAGCTAGTCTATGCAAATAAATTTCATCCAATATATGTTCAGAAATGTCAGTGATTCTCACAGGAAAATATTTAGTGGGAAAATTTAAAATAGATTCATTGGAAATTGTGAAGGTTATAGGATATTACATTATTGAAAATGGCCAGTTAGCTTATGGATTTTATACCCATTGGTAAAAGACATGAGACTCCTGGAACAGAGATTATTTACATGTATTTCTCATACAAAAAGCAATGGTTCTCAGCTTGTGCGTCGTGACCCTCTTGGGGCTCAACCCACTCACAGGGTTGCGTAAATCCATCAGAAAACACATTTTCATTACAATTTATAGCAGTAGCAAAGTTATAGTTATGAAGTGGCAAAGAATAATTTTATGGTTGAGGGCCAGCCCAACATGAGGAGATACATTAAAGCAGCGTCTCAGCATTAGCACGGTTGAGAGCTATTGCAGTGAATTCTTAACATTTTTGCTTTGTTTTCTGGGCCTCGACTTTCACAGTCTCTGTGAAGGAAGACTTCATGTAGATGTAGTGCACTGTCCTATAGCAGAGGAACACGGGACCTGAATATTTCATAATGGGCAGGAAGTATGCCTGATCTTTACTCTGGATAAAGATGTCAACTTCATCTTTCAAGGATGTTTGGTTCCCTGGCAGATTAGTCTGGAAATGGTGGTCAGTAACTCAGATGTCATTGCAGAAACACAGTAAATTCATAGAGAATTGTGTGTAGTACTTTTCCTAGGATATTTGTTTACTCTAAAATGAACTTTACTAATGACAGTTGGTTCTGTGATTGACACTGAATTAATGTGTGGTATATTAACGTCTACTCTATTAACATTCAGTATATTAACAATTGCCTAATTTGATTAGGCAAATTCATTAATTTACTTACCACTATTTGGCATGATGTGCAAAGAACTTCTCATTTATGTGTCAATAGAAGGAAGGAAGAGGAAGCTGCAGCAGGCAGCCTATTACAAAGCTGGGATTACACAGGGGGGTTCATTTTGGGGGAGCTAAGGGTGAGGTGCAGATCTGCATCTGCAGTGAGTTACAGTGCGTTGGTCAGACGCTGCTTTCATTCTGACGATAAATACCGCCTCTCAGGTCTGGTTGCCCCGCGGTCCTCCCATACACAAATGATGCTTTGTAAAGCTTGCCCCCCAATTTAGCTGGTCAATAAAAGGGTAAAGCCTGTGACTGAAGAGTAGAACAGAAAGGCGGGACTTGAGGCTCCAGTGAGGGGGTGGCAGGTAGCCATAGGAGAAAGGAAAGGGCATGGCAGTGGACGAGGCTGCCATGAGAGGAGATGGACCTTGAGCATGTGACAAAAAAAAAAAAACCCAGTAAGTAACAAGGGCCATTATGACTGAGAAATAAATTGCAAAAGTTCCAAACCTGCCCAGTCTGAGTTTATGACTGGTAAATAAAACATACCTGGATTGTGTGTCTTCTTTTGTGGACTAGATAGAATGATTGATTCTGTTTACAGTTAGCATACCTATTTCCTGGGAGGAGTGGCCTGTGGGCTCTCATCTTATTTTTTAAGCAGTCTTTCACTGGCCTACCGCTTAGCAAATAGGTGGGGCAGGGTAAGCAGCACGCCTCAGGGATTTTTCTGTCTCCACTCCCTAGTGCTAGTGTTACAATAGTCTACCATCATGTTTGATTTCTATGGATTCTAGACTTTGAACGAGGGTTCTCAAGCTTACAAAGTGGGCGTTTTACTGACTGACCTATCTTCCTTAGCCCTCCTGGAAGAAATACTGAGATTCTAAGTATAAAAGTTTTGGGCTATAACTAACATAATTGATTAAAAGGAAATAATACAAAATCAATAACCATGTGCATGTTAACTAACTAACTAAACTTTATAAAAATATTTACTTATACTGATTTATGCTGATTAAGGTACCCAAAATATATATAATTTTCACAGGAAAATTGTGTTACATTCATTTTTGTAATGAGTTATTTTATTTTTTCAACAAAATAAAATAAGCTAAAGCCAAGCCCATCACAGCTCTGAGTATTCTGTTGTGATTTCATTCTAAATACCCAAAATACAAAGAAGCTTCAAGCTCTTCAAGACAGTTCTTAAAATATGATGGGTCAGCTGCCTGTTTTCACACATATGCCAAGGCTTGTTGCTTGCTCCTTTTAACACTAAATTTCTGTTCTTCATCTCTCTATATATACTTAGCCTATATTTGTATATTCACTATAGCAAGTCTTTATTCCTGTAAATCTATTATTTAGCATGCTAGTGTAGAAGGCGTGAGGTAGACTTTGTTCTCTATATACAGATATACATGTAAAATATGTAAGTGTGTATGTATATATACACATGCACATACATAAATTTGCATACATATATGATATACAAGTATATGTGTACAAGTATCAGCTATCTATATACATTCAGATATTTACAAGATACATAAGTACACATTTATTCATACATATATAATTACATACATGTTAATATATGCATGTAAAATATATGTATACATATAAAATATACATATATAAATGTATATAAATATGTATGTGCATAAATATATACATGTACATAAATACATAAACATATATAAGTAAAGATATGTGTATATACATAGATCCTTATTTAAAGTTATCAAAATCAGGTTAAATTTTAGTTATGCACATGCTCTGAGATTATCTGACATTGTGGTTGTTCACATGAACTCAAAGTGGCTATGATTGCACAAAAGCAAGTCAGCTCAAATCTTACTAGGGATGGGGGAGGAGCTAATGAAGTCCCACCCCTAGCAGAAGAGCTACTGTTGTCTTCTGGGGATCTAAGAATCAGATTTCTTTAGGATGTGACCTCAGAGAAGCTGTATATGATACAGTAGACTGCCCTACACACGTGTACACACAGAAAGCACTAAGTGCACTGATTGGCTTTGAAACAATAGAGAGTCCATGAAGTTGAGAGAGGAAGTGGTGGGAAAGCTTGGTGGGAGGCACAGAGGCAGAAAACGGAGGTTGCATTTTGCCAAAGTTCAAGATATATGTGTATGAGATTTTCAAACAATAAAAAAGGAAAAATAACTTAAATCCAACAGTGATTGCTCTTGAAGGAGAAATCGGAAGTGTAATTAGGACATTAGTTCTTTAAATATTGTAAGTTCCTAAATGTGGGCCAATTCTTGCAAATTCCTTCCATACTGCTACCTTTTATCTAATTTGTTAATTTCTAATATTTTCTAATTATTTGTTAAAATTAGAAAGCAAGCAATATATTTTAGTAAACAATACATAGACTCTGGAGTAAGACCAATTAAAACTAAAATTTTGGCTCTCTGATTCTTAGCTATGCAGTTTGAGAACATGAGCTTGCTACTCAGGCCTATTTGTTCATCAGTAAAACAAGACTAATAATACTAAGTTTAAGGACGTTTGAAGATGTTTGCTATTAGGTATAAATGCTAATAGTACATTATTCAATTTTCAATAGGTAAATAAAGAAAAACAGAAAATACCCTGATATGAAAGTGGAATTTTTGCTAATACTATACATGTTGTACATTTTCATTTCTAATAATAAATCTCCCCATCTCACTTATACTTAATATAAAATCATAATATTATTATTTTTCCAAAAATATTTCCCTCTGATATGGCTGGTATTATACATGCCATAAATTTCCATGATAATTTGCTCTTATTCCTGTGTGAATCATCTCTTGCATTATTAGTAAATTTACTTAAAGTCTTAAATACACAATATAATTAGCTAACCCAGAGAGAGTTAGTCATATACAAAAATGGAAGATTTTAATTTGTATTATTATTTGATAACCTCACAATATACATAGATCTTCTACTAGATTCCTTTACCAAACATCTGCATCTTTGTTCTTTCAAATAACCCACCAAGTCCAAATAGTAGGTATACTATCATCCAAAGGAACGTGGTCAATCTAATAGGGAATATAACCCTATAAAAAATTGACTCTCCTTCCCCTAATTGCCATCTACTGCCAATAGTTTCTCAGCCAGGCTCATGAGCCCCTCCATCGTGCATGCTGGACTGTTGGATCATTGACTGTTGACTGGTAGGTCTCATGCAAGCTTCCACAGTGCCTGTGAGTTTATGAGTACAGCATTTCTGCCATATTCAAAAGATTCTGCTTCACCCCAGATCTCCTCAATGCTGGCTTTTAATGATATTTTCTGCCTGCACTCTCCCTTTCTTATGGTAATCTCTCTTGGGGATCAAATATCCAATGACAGAAAATGGATGAATATCTTCATAAAAATTATGACACCACTGTAACTATGAATACATCATGACAGACCAGTCATTACTGTAGCTAACAGGATCACAGGTACATACAACTGTTGGTGACTATTGATGGCATTTCTCTCACCATCCCCAAGAGCCTGCACAGTGCTTTTCTTTCTCCCAGCACCTTGGAATCTAGCCAGTGGAGGACGCTTCCAAGTCAGTCTGACCTTGATTTGTCCAAGTTTTTTGACAAGCAATTGGGCTCACCATCATGTTCTAGTGGACAACAAAGAACAATGCCAACATCCTGTATTGTCTTGGTTGTCTTTGGGACCTCCTGACCAAAAATTGGAAGTAAGGGATTCTACACCTGACACTGGGCTCCTTATTTGTCAACTTGTGGTTTTTATGAGGAGCATTATTCTTTTGTAGGTAGCTCTATTTAATTCGTCTGTGCCTGTTTGTATGTGCATGTGTGTACATGCACGTGTGTCTACCGGTTTGTCTCTTGCTCTCTCATGTTTGTGTGCTGTGTGTATGTGTGCAGTTTATAAAATAGTAGATTTTATATGCCTTTTTTTCAAACATCCTTAGTATTATTTATCTCAAAATTTCTTATATTGGCAATTTAAGAATATACTTATGACTATTTCAGATGTTTAAAAATTACTATCGTTGATGGAAGATTCTTACATAAATACAAGTGAATTATGTAATCTCACATCAGTTCAGAATGAGTAAAATGAAGTCATGCTATCCACTCTTTCAAGATTCTGGTTGGTTTAGCTCCTTCAGTCCACAAAATAATTTTAAGTACCACACACTAGTAAATATGAACATAAAACTCTTCTACTAACCTCCCCATGTTTTTATTTGAGAAACAATGGTGAGCAAAGCATAGGATCTAATGGCCCTGTTCCATGAGTAGGTATATTCAGTTGAAGAAGTAAGTCTTAGTCTTCATATAAGTGGACTTAATTACCAAATGTGTGAAATTCTGTTTGAGATATACTTGCAAGTCTCAGGATGCAGAACTTTCCAACTATCCCCATGATAGCATGCACACCTGTCCAGTATATTCAGTAAATGGGATGTGGCCCAACCTCATAAATACAGTCAATATGAATGTCAAACTGTCATCCCTTGTGTGTCCCCTAATGGAACTGGTGATCATAAGAAACTTTCTGATATGCTTAACAGGTTTAGCTGAATGAATATGTTTAAAATACTTCAAACTGTTTTTACATGAAGTAAGACTTACTGGATATTTGATGTTGTTGACAGTCTTTATAATGTTCTAATCTTAATACATTTTTTATCAAAGAAAGTTTTATATATATATATATATATTACTAAAATATTTTAATTTTATTAATGCTTTGGAGGACAGTTTAGAAAACCTTTTGATGATAATCATTTTGTCATGGAAAATTGTATTTTCTTGATATGGTAAAAGAAGCATAAACAACATTGAAATTAACCAGCAAAAAGACTTAAAAGTGGAAGGCATGTTGGGATTTTCAAATTATTTGACTTAACTTCACTTGCAAATGAAGACTCTAAGCGACAGAGGATTTGAAAAACTCACTACTGGCGAAAGATTATGCAAAATAAACTTTCCTAATCTAAACTATCCCAACTTCTTTTTCAACCTGTACCCACCATGCCATCTGTACTCGCACAGATCTAAAAGGCATTTGACATTTGCCTTAGAAATAAAACCATAATTTAATACACAGGCAATTTCACATAAGGACATTTTGGGATCAAGATACTAAATTGGAAGGAAATAGTCTAGAAATAGGAAATTTAGTTACAGCCTTTTTCTGTTTCTCTCGATGGCCATCAGCATTCTTTTTGTTGTTGGTGTTGGTGTTGGTGTTGGTGTTGGTGTTGGTGTTGGTGTTGATGTTGGTGTTGGTGTCAGTGTTGGTGTTGATGTTGGTGTTGGTGTCAGTGTTGGTGTTGCTGTTGGTGTTGCTTCCAAAATACAGCAGAAAATTGAACGGAAGTTTGTGAACTTTAATTCACAGAACCTCAGAATGAACACACAGATTAAACACCTGCACAAAAGATACAAGTGATGAGATTTGGTTCTCCAGCTATAGGGTAGTAACTGAGGAAAACACGGTTATTTATTGGTTTATAATTCTGTACTGGGTTTAATTTTTCAATACTGTTCATGTTAACTGCTCAACTGATTCCTAAGCTAATACAAACATGCTCGCTATTTTGCTTCAGTCTTTGGCTTAATAAATATTACATTTATGAACTGTTACCTATCTTTGAAGCAATTCAGGAAGATCTTTGTTCTGGCCCCAAGCCCTCTGTGGCACTGACATATGTTAAACCAAGATTTTTGTCAAGAGACAAAAATCATGTTGCATTATACTTTCCATTACTGTCTCATGCATTTTTGTGTGTCTATTGGGACATATATTAAAACCATCACCAGAGAAATTATTATTAAGAAAAAGAGTACATGATGCTCAGACTATAGCGAATAGTGAAGTTTATCATGGTAACAAGCATAGTAACAAGCACTATGCAAAAAAAAATGATTTTCTTTATTTGGATTGCATGTGGTCATAAACAAGGAATTGATCATGCACAAGCCTACTTATATTTCCTACGAGTCCACGGAGACATTGTAAAGCAGCTGCGGCGGTAAAAATGGTTCCAGATGCAGTGTATCTTTCATAACATATTGCAGTTTCATGATCTCCAAGGAGCCTTTAAATAATAGATTTTCTTTATGGCAGGCTTACCTATGCAATTCTGTTTTGATTACAGTGTTATTTCTCTCCCCTTTTTCAAATCCTTCAAAAGCGGCAACAACTCAGTTCACAAAACAATGCCATTGTCAGTCTATTAGGGAAAGTAATTTTATAAACAATGAGCTTTTTATTCGCCTCTCTTACGACTAAATGATGTATGTTCAAGGGAAGATGGTTGCTTAGCTCAGGTGCATGTGCAATGATGCTAGCTCTGGTAGATCTTAGGATATTTGCACATATCTGAAATAGTTGATAAACACCCACAATCCCGGGTCCACCCAGCATCTTCCCTGCATTCTAGTCATCATGCTGTGATTAAAGCAAGATCCAGGATTAATAAGGCACTTTTAAAATCGTGGGTTTCCATGACCCTCTTTTACCTGTTGTTGATTGGTTCCATAACCTTTGCTAAGTATTTCAAATATCAAAGGATCCCAGTTGCCAGTTGGAATGTAAATATAGATGGCATTTTTTTTTGTATTTTTTATAGCAGGAAGATTGAGACAAGAATTTCACATATGTAGAACTTTGGATATAATTCCAATAATATGAGTTATGACATTATAAGTCTGATCTAGGTTATCAGTATAGGCTGGAATCATTGAGATTTCACTATCCATTTGATGATTTATTCAACACTCTAACTGAATTTATATTAAGAAAATTGGGATTTAGAGTTTGTCTGGACTCAAGTTGTCACACCACTAACTTTGAAGTCTTAGATGAGCTTTTAGCTTCTCTGCTCTAAGTGAATGAGTTAATACTAACCACCAATAAAGGTATATTGCATATATTATATGCTTTAACCACCATTCTTTCTAGGAGAATTAATTGTAATTGTCTAGAATGACCAGTCAAGCCCCCTGGGAATGTCTATAATAAGTTGCTTAGATTCAGTTCATCTGGGGTAGGGAGACTCACCTTGACTAGTACTGTCCCATAGGCTATGGTCCCAGTCTTCATAAACAGGATTGAGCATTCATCTAGATACAAGCATTCATCACTCTCTGCTTCTTGACTACGTGTACAATGTGTCCAGCTCCTTCAAACTCCAGGTGCCATGATTCCCCTCCATAATTGACTGTACCTTTCACACTCTGAACCCAAATAAACCCATCTGTTCATTAATTCGCTTATTTTAAGGAATTATGTTGCAGTGATGACAAAAAAACAACTAATAAAATCAGTCAGGTACATAGTCAAGGTTGTTATTACTAGGTTTTATTGCCATAATTCAAAGGGCTAATTGCCAGTAATACATAGATGGAAGGAATAAACAATTACATGCATGCTATACTGACAGGGGCACACTGATATAAAAATTCTGGTTTAGTCTATTAAAGCTTTTATGTGAAAGGACACTCATTTATCAAATAACATTTAATTTAATTAAGTATCCTAATAATACAACCCTATGGCTGTGCAAGCTACAGTTTAGGCTCAGTGTGCACCCATTTCTACTCATCCCTGAGTGGATAAGACATATTTGATGAGCTTCTGTATTCCAAATAGAGAACAAATAATATCAATTAGAAGAATCACTATGTCTTTCAAACCATATATTTTAACACATTATCTTAATTTCTCAAAGCATTCCTACAAGATTTTTATAATTATTCCCTTTTTATACATAAGGAATCAGATATTTCGAAACGTGAAATACTTTTCTAGGATTATAAGTCGTATAAACACATTCAAAATATCCATGCTCAGGCATTTAATGCATTTTTATGTATTTAATTAGTAACTAGCTAATAATTTGAGTTGGGATGATTAGTGTCTTAGTTTCTCTGCCTGTCGCCGTGATAAAGGACCTTGACAGAGGCAACTTAAAGGAGAAGGGGTGAGTTCTGGCTCACCATTTAGGTTACTGTCAGTCATGATGAGGAAGTCGAGGGAGCAAGACCTTAAAGCAGTTGCCCATATTGCATCTGCAATCGAAAACAGAGAATAACCAATACTTGCTGCCGCCCAGTTTCCTTTCTCCAGCTGTACAGTTCGGGTACCTAGCCAAGGAGTGGTGCTAACCAGTATGCTTGGTTTTCCGACCGCGGTGTGTGTAAGCATGGTAATCCTCCACACGCATGCCAGAGGCTCCTCTCCTGGTGATTTTAGATTCTGTCAAGTTGACAATTAGCATTAATCACATCTGTGATGATGGTCCTTCAGTATCTCTTCCAAGCCATAGACATCGCGTTTGTTATAAGTCCAATGAGATTTTTATGATGAACTTTTTTACTCCCAAACTAACTTTTGCGTAAAGACTATACAAAGTACCTAAATAAGAAGTTTGTCAACACCCACATATTTTATATATTAAGATATACAATCAATCAGTGAGAAAAAATGTAGTTCTTTTGGCAAGACAAAGTATTCAACTAAGGATTTAGTATAGTTGTTTTCTTCAGTTCTGGCACCAAAGTCAATTTCTCACAGTTTTTTGAATGCACAAGAAAATTGCATCCTTAGAAGTTTTGCATGTGGATGTGTTTGTTTGCATGTTCTCTCTCTCTCTCTCTCTCTCTCTCTCTCTCTCTCTCTCTCTCTCTCTCTGTGTGTGTGTGTGTGTGTGTGTGTGTGTGTGTGTGTGTGTGAGAGAGAGAGAGAGAGAGAAGAAAGAGAGAGAGACAGACAGACAGACACGCATGCATGCATGTGTGCTGTACAGGTTTATGTGTTTGTCTCTGTCACCAAGAGATGGAATTACCTGTATATGCGGCCATGCTTAGCTTATATTTATGTATTTTGTCCTTTTTACCGAAAATACATTGTTTTCCCTCACATAATATAAATTGACTACATCTTGCCCTCCCTCAACTCCTCCCCACCTCCCCTCCAAGTCCAGGTCTACCTCCTTTCTGTCTCTCCTTAAACAAATAAACAGGCTCCTAAGGGTTAGTAATAAAAGAAAATATAATGAAAAAATACCAAATCACATCAGAATAAGACAAAATAAACAAATGAATAAAGAAAAGAGATCAAGGAAAGGTAAAAGAAGCAGATACGAATTAAGAGACTGTCTTAGTTATGGTTTTTCTTGCTGGGACAAAACACCATGATCCAAAAGCAAGTTGGAAGGAATAGATTTATTTACTTATACTTCTGCAGCACTGTTCATCATCAAGGTCAGGACAGGAACTCGCACAGGGCAGGAACCAGGAGGCAGGAGCTGATGCAGAGGACATGGAGGGTGCTGCTTACTGGCTTGTTCCCCATGGGGCTCAGCCTGCTGTCTTATAGAACCCAGGACCACCAGCCTGGATGAAATTACTCACGATGGGATGGGCCCTCCCTCATCAATCACTAAGAAAGAAAACGCCTTACAGCTTCATTGTATGGAAGCATTTCTCTATTTGTCCAGTTGGGTGAACACAAGACTAGCAGTCACAGAGACCCAGTAGCTCACACACTCAAGAACTCTATAAAAACACAATACTGGGAGCCATCAATATATATGGAAAGATTCTGTAGGGTAGAAAGACAGTCTCTTAATCCATATCTGCTTCTTTTACCTTTCCTTGAGCTCTTTTCTTTATTTCTGTTTGCTTGCTTTGTCTTATTCTGATATGTTTTGGTATTATTTCGTTATATTTTCCTTTATTATTAACCCTTAGGAGCCTGTTTATTTTTAAAGAGAGATAGAAATACATAAATAAAAAATAAGATAAGATAAAAATTTTTTAAAAAGGGAAGGAAAAGCCCTGAGATGTCGTTATCAGACAAGGTTCCTCCAAGAATATTCTTGAGTTATTTCTTTGGTCATCTACAGCTGGGCATGAAACGACCCTTAGGAGTGATTTTTCCCCCCCCTGTGATACTCCATTGGAGAAAACTAAATTTTCACTTGCAAGTTGCTAACCATTGGAGATCGCTACTGAATTAAGGATCAGGGCCACTTCTCCTCTCAGCTTTTAAATGGTACATAATGGAAATTTGAACTCAGACCCTCATGTTTGAATAACAAGCACTCTTATCCACTGAGCCAACTCCTTAGCACTGGATACTCTTTTAAAGCTTATTTTGTAACTTCGGGTTATTCTTGACAGTAAACAGAACCAAAAGATGTAGACAGAATCCAAACGATGCTTTGATTCAGAGAGAAAACATCATAGCTAACAGTTCTAATAGTTTTTATATCAGAGAATGCCTTGTAAGATATAAAACAATAAAATAAACTGCTAGGGTAAATATCTCTCTCATTCCTCTGATTCTCCCTTAGCATTTCCTTACCTCTATCACCTAGAGTTCTTCGGCTCCTTTGTGTTGCTTCGTTTTCCCTACATCCTCTCTCTCACTCCGTGCCTGCTTGTCCTTCACCTCTGCTTTTCTGAACATCTAATGGTGCTTTGTTCTGTCTGGATTCTGTTCTGTCTTGTGCTGTGATCTATCTTTGGACTAATTTTGACAACCTTGGGATTTCTCACAAGGCTGAATATAATTCATCTTTCTCTCTAATAAATATAAGAGTTAATTAGGAGCAAGGGAATAAGTCTAAAGGGAAATGTTTGGAATGTCAAAGTAAAAATGTTGTTTTCATCCCTGATTCTGATGATATTTTATGTTGTTGTTGTTGTTGTTGTTGTTGTTGTCATTGTTGCTGTTTTACTCTCTTAGAAATAGATTGTAACCACAATAGATCGCATAATATAAATGATTTTCCATGTAATACGTTAAACAGAAAGATACCAAACAGAAGATCAAACCCAAATGAGAATGAAAGTCATGAGAGTTATCTTCCCCTGTCACACCATGGGAATAAACATAGGTCTCCTTTCCAGTGTGATGTAACATATTTGGTACGGCAATCACGAGTGGTCATCATCATCTGTAGGGAGAGTCTGCCTTGGTAAACTGAACAGCTCCGAAACAGATCCCATCCATTCTTGCTTCAGAACGACTCAGGATAAGGGGGAAAAAAAACACTGATGCTTCTGCAACTGTAACTTTAGTAGAGATTACAACCTCTGAAATTTCTCAAATCTTTAGCTGCTTGAAGATAAACATTCTCTCAGCTGCCAAAATTGAGCCTTATGCTAAGCAGTAGAGAACAAAATCAAATGCCATTCTCATTTAGTCGCCTGAGAAGAAGAGCCTGTCTTCCAGAGTAAATTAAACAAGAGACTTTGACAGGCGAGCATCCCTGAGAAAAATCCCTGAACAAAAGCATGCACAGTGTTACCTGGTAAGTCCTGGAAAGCCTTGACCACGGGCAACAACATGCTGTAGTCTTTTCACATGCTACTGATTTTTCCCCATCGTATAGAAATGTACTGTAAAATGTCTGAACCTTTCTTCCTCCAATAGCTTGACTGTGAAAACAATATACAAAGGACTTGCACATCCTTGTAAAATGTACTCTTCTGCAGACCTTTGAGACTCTACCAACCTACGTTTCTCAAACACATTGGAACTGTCCAGGCTGGAGTCCTGCACAGAGAAGATATTACTGCCACATGGTTGTTCATCAAAGAATGCAGTTTTCCCAGATGACCAATGATGTGCCCATAGCAATGCAATCAGGGAGAGAGGAAAGACACTACAGTATTGCTTCAATAGTCTTTGTACTCTCCAGCCTTTCCATTTGATTTTATAACTAGGAATCAATAGATAGTGCCGAATTATCAATGTGCTTCGAAGATTTACAATGACTCTAAAATTATCTAACCCTGATGGTTAGAGTTTAATCTCCAAGTGCTTATTACTCAGCTCCAGATGTGACTCCCATGTACTCCACACCCCCCCCCTTAAATAGTATCTGAAAGAAATGGACTAAATGACCTATTTTTATGCTCTTCCCTACATCCTCAAGTTTCCACTTATACCAGGTAAATTCATCCAGAATGGATTCAATTTTCCTTTTTTATATAAAGAGAGGACGTAAGCGTCCCCCTGTTACAGAAATTTTTCATCTTTTGCCTCCTACGCAGGTCATCTTCTTTTGTCTTCTGAGAACATTGTCCATTAATTTCTTTACTGTCCTTGGAGACAGTGTTGAATAGCAGGAATTTTAGTGAAGTGTGTAACAAGGAAATTTATATTCCTGTCCCAGCTCTGGCACCTGTAAGTGCTCAAACTTTTTACAAGCTACTTAAATCCCTTTCAGCCCTTGTTTTCTTGTTTGATAGAAAACAGGCTAGACCATGTAGTTAGTACATTATCTAGTTCTAAATCTTCTAGAATTTCTGATTATATTCTTTCCCATATACTGTGAGTAGATAAGTCTGTCATTACTTATTTGCTGTCTTTCACACCCAGCCTACTTAAACCCAATGTTTTGACATGCAAAGGTCAACTTTAAGAAGGGAAATTGCATGCTTTCTTTCCCCTAGGGATGTTGTCTCAACTTCCATCAGTAGGGGGCACTAGACCAATCCTGTCTAGCAGAATGAAAGCCTGGGACTTGCTCCATTCTTGCCTTAAGTTCTGTGAGCAATCTCAAGCAATTTAAGTTGCTCTAGAAATTGATTTTAGACTCTGAATACTTTCAACACTCTTAATTTTTAACCCTTTAATACTGTTTGCAATTTTCTACATAGTCCTAGACTGGCATTTAGAGCAGAAATCAATGAGCAAAGTGCTCACTCGTGAATTCAGAGACTAAAAATATACTAAGTCAAAACAGATGACATTCACAGAAGTCCTCTCTTTACCATTTAACATAATCATTTTTTTTTTAAATTTTGTTGTGTATGGGGACGAAGACTTCCACAGTTAAGAACTTAACTTTCTGGTGTTCAAAACTCATGCTTACAGATTATTAGCAAACAATATTTCTCCTCTAAAAACACCCCAATTTTATATATAAATGGAGGCATTTAGTAGTTTCAATCCCTAGAAGAGTATTAAATATTAAATAAGTTGCTATAATGAAAGTTTTTAGAGTAATGTCAATTGTACAGTAACCATCAAGATTGTCAGCTATTGTTATAAAAGCATACACTTAAAAATATAAAATCTCAAATGTGAAAACGTATACAGCAAGGACTAAATAATATTTTGGAGTTATTTCAAGTAGTAATTAGTATCTTATAATAATACGAAAGATATATTAGTCCTCATTTGTATGGGTATTATTTTATGTAAAATGAGAAAAAAATGAAAATGAATATTTGGTTTATTTGAAACCTTTGAGAAAGGAAATTTATTGTCCACATTCAAGTGGAGACTAATATATAAAATTATAATTCCCACTTTGCTATAGCCAAAGATCAACATCATTGTCCTCAAAGCTGCTGTCAAATCCATGTATCTCTTTCCTTAAGCAGTTTATGAAGAAACTTTCAAACATTATTTTGAAAAGATTTAAACTTACATAAAATACATCACAATAATTTAAAAATAGGCCTGTGTGACCTTTAAACAATGTCACTTGTGTATAGCATAGTTTAAAGGACATAGGCCTTTTAAAAGTTTCAAAAAGAAAAAGAACAAAAATGATCATTTATATCAATGTCCATGCTTCTCTGTCCATTCTGGTAAAATATGGATAATCAGGTGGTAATTCTTTGTCATTTAAGAATTCATAAATCAAGGGGTTGGTGACTTAACTCAGTGGTAGAGCACTTGCCTAGCAAACGCAAAGCCCTGGGTTCAGACCTCAGCTCCGAAAAAAAAAAAAAAAAAAGAAAAGAAAAAAGAAAAAAGAATTCATAAATCAAGCCAGCAAGATTGTTCAGTGGGAGAGGAGTGAGACACAAACCTAATCATCTTATAAGTCCCATGGCTGATGAACTCCCTGAGATTGTCCTTTGATTTCTATATGTATATCTTGGCATGTATGGATATGTGCATATGTGCATGTGCATACACACACACACACACACACACACACACACACTGTATAAACAAATAAACTTTAAACATTCTTGTAGCAGACATCCTCTGGTTTAATAGCCTTTCATCTCTCTTCTTCTATGATCCCTTAGCCTTAGGTAAAGGAGTTGTTTTGGAAAAATATTCACTGGGGCTGGGCACCATATGGTCAGATGCATTTGACTGGCTGTTATTTTCTGTAATATTTCCTGTCTCTTGCAGGAGAACTTTGATGGGAGGTGAGACCTATACAAATTTGTAGATATACAAATAAATATTTATAATATAGTTACTTTTGCTGTATTAGCAGTGGCAGTTGTAGATTCTCCTCCAAGATCAGCAATTTTACCAGACCTCAAGTGGTATACTCATGTCTCATCAACATGGCTACTCAAACAATACTTGAACAAGGACAGCACAGACATGCTAAATGGAGAGGCAAAGTTTCCTGGGGCATCTGTAGGCAACTAAGAATGATGAGGGAGAGAGAAATTGCTTTCTCTGGGAAAGGGCCTCAAATTATTTAACCAACAACCAGTGTTCAATCTTGAAATCATATACATATAAGTAAAATTACAGGGACTGAGCAAGTTGTCTTTATATATTTAATAACATGTGAAATTAAATAATTGTACATAATGTATTACACCATATATATATATATATATATATATGCCATGAATCTAAGAACAAATAGAGTGTATATGATGGGTTGAGAAGAAGAAAATAGGTGAAAAGTGATATAATTATATTTCAAAATATTTTAAAATATAAAAAAATTTTAAATGCAAGAAAAATATCTTGTCAAATCAGTGAGTCCTCTGTGCTACAAATTTCTCTAAAGCACATAAAGTTATCTATCTTGACAAATTCAAATTTCAAAGCTATGCCCCAGTCTTCGGTCATTTATGCAGCATCCAAATTCTAATATCCATTGTGTTTCAGGCTTAGTATTTGGTGCTGTTTTTATGATAGGCAGAATAGCTTCCTGAATTTAAAAAAAAAAACAGCTTTGGTTTGCTTGTTTATTTTTAATTGATTTTTTAGGCAGGACACAAGCAAACAGCTAATACTGGAACCATGAATACAGTTGCATTCAAGTTTTAAGAGATTCTATTCTTTTGAAGGAGTGAAATTTAGCATTCTCAGGTAAGTGGAGGGAAATGTGGAGAACTGTGACCTCCATTAAAAAGAATTGCCTCAAAGATTAAAACAGACACAGAAGGAACACCCATTCAGAGCCTGCCCACATGTGGCCCATGCATATACAGCCATCCAATTAGACAAGATGGATGAAGCAAAGAAGTGCAGGCTGATAGGAGCCGGATGTAGATCTCTCCCGAGAGACACAGCCAGAACACAGCAAAGACAGAGGTGTATGCCAGCAGCAAACCACTGAATTGAGAATAGGACCCCCGTTGAAGGAATCAGAGAAAGAACTGGAAGAGCTTGAAGGGGCTCGAGACCCCATATGAACAACAATGCCAAGCAACCAGAGCTTCCAGGGACTAAGCCACTACCTAAAGACTATACATGGACTGACCCTGGACTCTGACCTCACAGGTAGCAATGAATATCCTAGTAAGAGCACCAGTGGAAGGGGAAGCCCTGGGTCCTGCTAAGACTGAACCCCCAGTGGACTAGATTGTTGGGGGGAGGGCGACAAGGGGGGGAGGATGGGGAGGGGAACACCCATAAAGAAGGGGAGGGGGGAAATGTTTGCCCGGAAACCGGGAAAGGGAATAACACTCGAAATGTATATAAGAAATACTCAAGTTAATAAAAAAAAAAAAGAATTGCCTCCTTTAACGATTCTCTGTGACACAGTTTTTAAGGAACCATTGACATTGCCTAGAAAGTGACCGCAAAGGAGACGACCCTATCAGCAACTCAGGTTTTAACCTAACTGACCATATAAATGTAAATTAAAAGCAAAATTTTCTATGCAGAAATACTTTCTTGGGTTTGGCTACCACGTTTAACATAATAAACTATATCTTCACAAGTTTAGAAAGGTTTTATTATGAGAATTAGAAAACACCATAACTGTTCCCTTTTGCTTACATTTGTCTTTGTGAAAATATTCCTAATGAGGCAAGAGAAAGAGGAAGAAAGGGCAGTGTAGAAAGCCTTGCAGAAAACCTTACAAAAATCCTGTACTGATAAAATCGGGTTGACAAAGAAGAAGAATGAACTCCAGAGTAAAGATGAAATAAAATCAGCTGCAGAGTGAGCTGGGGTGGGCTTCCCAGTCACTCCTGAGCGTCCAAGAACACATTCTGATGTATTATAAGCCCATGGCACAATGTAATAGTAAAATGCATACCTCTGGTAGGCAAGTAAAGAAGATACATGAACCACATGTATCAAATAGAGCAAGCAAGGTAGAGCCCACACTAAAGCAAACCAAAAGCTCCCACCCTGGGGACTGGAGATGCAGCTTAGCTAAATTGGTAGAGTGATTGCTCAGTATATACTGATCCCTTGAATGGAACCCCAGTGTCATCTGAAACATGGTGGTGAGTGGCACTCTGTCAGAAACAGAGGGACCAGAAGTTCAATGTCATTCTTATCTGTATAGGAATGTTGAATCCAGATTGGGTTATATGAGACCCTATCAAAATATCCATATGTATATACACGTACACACAAACACACACACACACACACACACACACATATGGAAAAGGATTCTGAATAGCTTTTCTCACTTTGTTTCCTATCATCTAAGTGTCTCCCTCCAGTTCTTTATTCTGTGACACATGAATTTAGAACATCAAGTCAATATAAAAAATGTATGCTCTATATAGAGTAAATATGAGAAAAGATTATGTGTCTAAATGTGTTTATCTGTAAAGTGATAT
Organism: Rattus rattus; assembly: GCF_011064425.1. Taxonomy (NCBI): domain Eukaryota; kingdom Metazoa; phylum Chordata; class Mammalia; order Rodentia; family Muridae; genus Rattus; species Rattus rattus. The sequence goes on along the minus strand of NC_046154.1, from coordinate 187,377,895 downwards.
CTTCATCTTTATACATGGTGATGGAGAGTATTATATAATCCAGGTAAAGTGCATCCAGTAGTGTGTGTTATGCAATTAACATGCAATAAATCTTTATCATCGTGTCAGTATTCCAGACTCCAGCGTTTCCATGACTCCCTCAATAAGAAAAATATACTTGCAATATTTTCATGTTATTTTACTGTCATTTATTATCATCTTGATATAGAATTAATAGTTGCAAACCAGTTAGATATATTGGTTTTATTTGTAACATGATTGGTGAGGCAGTTTAAGATGATTTGTGCCCAGCCTGTAATTTCAGATAGGCAGAACTGAACATGAGAGCAACATAAAAATAGCCCCTAAGGCCCCCCAACTCGTGACAGGAGTAGAGCGGAGGGAAAAATGTACCTGGAATAGAGGAGCCACAGACGAGTTTTGAAAAGTCTTCTGGCGTCATAGCACATCCAGAGAAGAACTTGACAGATTGTTTTGAATTGAGCAGTGACTGTAAACCATTGTTTCAGACAGTCTATGGCAACTTGTAAATACAAAGCAATTCTCTCGAAGTTATTATGTTCAATATAGCATAGCAAAGAACTACATTTCTCTATATTATTTTAATCTTATATTTGTTGGATACAAAGTGATTTAAACAGGCTGGAAAGATGACTTAGCAAACAAAGCACTCAATGCTGAGAAGTCAGGACTGAAGCTGGACTCCAAGCAATCATGTAAGGGCTAAGAACGTAAAGCTAGAAGACCGATCTGCAGAGAAAGCTGCCTGATAAGGCTAGCCACATCAGATACTCTGGGTTTGGTTGAAAGACCAAGCCTCAATGAACAAGGTAGAAAAGCAATGGGGAATGATTCCCAACATCAATCTCAGGCTTCTACATGCATGTGTATGGAGACACACATGCAAAGTCATGTACTAGCACACGCACACACATTCACATACAAACATAAAACGGGGGAAAAGAAAGTGATTTATAAATTTGCTATCAAAGACAATCACCCAAAAAGTCAATGCCTAAGCCAAGAAGGAGGAGGATATATTCTGAGGGAAATCTCATTTAGTAAATATAAATACCCCTTTATTTCCCCCATTTTGTGGGTTTTTTTTGTCTCATTTAGTTTTCGAATAAATTGTCATTTCCCATACTTACCATATCATTCCCATCTTCCTACATATTTTTATGTCTCTTTTAACTTTTAACTTTATGTTACTGACCTTTTTAAAAGATTCTTTCAAATTGCCAAAGCTCAGGCCCTGTCTCTTGATGATTGTCACCCCCTCAGGTTGATAGCAGAGCAAACTGAAACCCAGAAACCCAGTCATACAGCTACTAAGTGATTTAAGGAGAGCATAATTCTGCTAGGTTCAGCGTGATGAGAAATACGGTGCCTGTAACTGTGGAAAAGGAAAGTGGGGTGAACAACTAAAAAGTCCAACACGTTGTATAAAAGGTAAAAGAAAAAATACAGGAATATTTTATGATTGGAGAAGCAGAGGTTTGTATCCTGAACAGACAGAGAAGCGAGGAGGGTACACACAAACTTCACAGACTAGCATGGAGATTCGAGCATTATAAAAAGAAGCAGGGAATCAAAGCTAGAAGCAGAGAGGAGAGAACACAAGAGAAAGACAGAGAGGAAGGGAGACAAAGGAGGAAGATAAGAGAAGCTTTCGAGTCGACTGAACAATCTGTTAGTTCCACCTCCGAAGAATACACGCCTACTTAAAAGTTTGTTTGTGAGTAACATTGTGTGAGGAACATATGTGAGGTATCTAGTAAAAATTTATTATTTGGCACAGATAATGTTAGCTCACAGTTCAGAGCACAATAGTAAAAATAAAGAAAATTGAGCATACGAAAGCTATTAAAGCAGGAGTTATTCAAGATCTGAAGAAAAATACAATCACATAGCATCGTGGAATGCACAAAAGCATTTCGGCTTAGTACAAATTTTAAAATCAATTACTTGGCTCTTGGAAAAGCTTTGTTTGTATTGATACTAAAATCAGACTTAAATGATAAAAAGAACACTGAACAATTATAGCACAACATAGTGCCACCAAAATGAAAGTAACATGTTGAATTTGGATCATTTAATTAGTGGTCACTTGTTTGTCCTAATTTTTCTCTGCATTCAGTGGATGCAAGAACCCTATTTTAGTCAAAGGCCATGCCACAAACTAGAAAGCTATTTTATCGATAGCAATCGTTACTTCATTTAACCAAGTGTCAGTATTGACTGTGATCTAAGCGTTGTGTTTTTACTGTACAGAGTCCTAAGATAAGCAAAATTATTAGCAATCACTTCCATTGAGGAATGTATCTGCAGCTGATCAGGTAGGTGTCTAAGTGAGATACAGATGCACTGTAGAATAAGGCAGTATAGAAAAATAAACAAGAAGTCACCCCTGAGGGTTCTGGTTATGGGAAGCAAAAGTGATGGAAAGAAAGGACTCTCCATAAGGAAGTTGTCATGGTATCATCACTGTCTTAACTTGAAAACAAGGAAAGTAATTTAAAGGAGGCTAATGAATCAAAGTGAGAAGTGTGTGTGAAGAAACAATGTTTGTAGATGACAACTTAAATGATTCAAGACAAAGAAAGATAATAAATGTAAAAGCAGTACTAAGCATTGGTTAAAGGAGAAATTGTGATGGTGGCCATTGCCATGAATGGCTCTCAAATTTCTAGGTTGTGCTTCTGAGGAGAGCATTCCTTTATTTGGTGTACTGGCTGGTTTTGTGTGTCAAATAGACACAAGCTGGTTATCATAGAGAAAGGAGCCTCTCTTAGGAAATGCCTCTATGAGATCCAGCTGTAAGGCATTTTTTCAATGAGTGATCAAGGGTAGAAGGGCCCATTGTGGGTGGTGTCATTCCCTGAGCAAACCAGGGGAAGCAATCCAGTAAGCAGCACCCCTCCATGGCCTCTGCATCAGCTCTTGCCTCCAGGTTCCTGCCTTGTGTGAGTTCCAGTCCTAACTTCCTTTTATGATGAACAGCAATGTGGAAGGGAAGGTGAATAAACCCTTTCCTCATCAACTTGCTTCTTGGTCATGATGCTTTGTGCAGGAATACAAACCCTGAAAAGACATTTGGTTTGTTTGTTTTGTTTTAAGTAGAAAATGCCAGAAAAGATGGGATATATGCAATGAGGAGCGGAAGTAATAGAACTAAACTAAACTAAAACTACTAATGAAAAATCTATTGTCCCTACCATTGCCAACCCTCTAATTTGTATTTGTATGTTTGTTTGCTATTGTTGTTTTGAAACACAGTCTCATTATGTCAAGACACTGGACTTGAAGTTTGTATCCCACTGTATCAATCTCCTTAGTCCTGGGGTCATGGATATACAGATCCATGCTGTCCTCAAAAATGTATTGTTAATGTGGGATTGTAATGGGACTTGATGATTGTCTGCATCCAGCCACAATTACCTGTAATGATGAATGGTCAGATAGTCATAAATCACTTAGTAGTGTGCAGTGTTTCATCTTCTTCATAGATAATCCAATAATAGGGCCAGTAGAAGCGAAATAGCACAAATTACATTTTATTCTTTAATTAGATGGCTTCTCATGGCTCATGTAATTGTTGATTTGGTAATAGAAATGAAACAGAACATCCAAACATGTATACAAGATCAAACCTGGCCTTTAAAAAAAAATCTGTAAGCTTGTTTCTCTTTACATTAATCCTCAGCAGAGTTTTCTGGAAAATGTGCTCAGTTTGCTATAATCAATTTATTGATCTTATCCCCAAAAGTGACTTAAAATGGAGGACAAGTTTTCATTAGAAAACAATAAAATTCTATGTACTTTTCACTCTTGGCTACAAGTATCTTTATTTCTGAAAAGAACCTTGTTAGGAAAAGTACCCTTTCATTCTTATTTCAAGTTGCCTTTATATATTCTTCATATTTTCTTTAGTAATTGACATATATAAAAAGATCAAACTATTTATGACAAATAGTTATACCTTTTAGACTTGATCAGAAGAACATATCCAATAATGTTTCCGGATATAATTCTATTTCCATACTTTTCAAACTTGATTCATTCTTTAAGTAAACATTCTAAGAATGCATGTTGAATAGATGTGCGTTATTTAGGGTTATTGTTGCTATTATGAAACATCATGACCAAAAGCAACTTGGGAAGAAAAGGGCTTATGTGGTATACATATCCTGAGTGACAGAGCACTGAGGGAAGCCAAGGCAGTAATTCAAACAAGGCAGGAACTTGGAGGCTGTAGCCAACACAGAGGCCATGAAGGAGTGCTGCTTTCTGGCTTGCTCAATCTGATTTCACATAGCACCTAGGACTTCCAGCCCAGGGTGATGTCACCAACATCAATATCTCATTAAGAAAATATCCTATAGGCTTGCTTCCACCCCATTCTTAAGGATAAATTTTCTCATTTGAGGTTCTCTTTTCAGATGACTATAGCTTGTGTCAAGTAGACATTAAAATAGTCAACACAACATAACAGATTTGTATTTAATCACCTTTAAAAAAAAAAGAAGGCTTCCTTTTACCCCAGTAAATGGACAATAGCTCATGGAATTTTAAAACATTAAGTTGACTTCAGACATGTGGAGCGTACCTTACAGAGTCATGCAGAAGCCCCTGAAGAAGTTAGTGTTAAGCTGTAACAAGCAGAGTGCCATAGAGTTATGTCACTTCATAAATGTTCCGTCTTTCTGAATACCAACTTCTGAAGTTATTTCACTGAATACCTCTCACTTGGTATTCAGCCACTTGGGAGTACCATCTGGGTTTGGCCATCTCTTTTCTTGCTACTTTCACAGATGACTTACCCAAGACCCAAAGAAATAAGTGACTTATTCCAGTACAGAGAGAACTGATTTCCATACCACCCTGTCTGACTTCCATAACAGTTCAGTTAACTAACAGCCTATGTTGCCTTTCAGCAAAGCTCTCAGGAGAAACCAATCTGAAAATGCAGTCCCGTTCTAACGATTTTTATTAATTTTATATAAAAATATAAAAAATGCATGCTATCTTCCATTAGTGTGAATAATTTATTTTAAACATTTTTGCAGGGATATTTTTCTTGCCAAAATATAAGAAACTCTTATGGAACTCTAGTCAATAATACCCCACAAACTTGATTTAATATATCTACCTCCTCATAGAAGAACATTCTTTATATTCTATGGAGGAATTCTCATTAATATGGCTATTGAGTCAAGTACAAAGTCAGCATAGAATTCCCTAATAGCCTTCAGAAATAGAATAATTTAATTCTACAAAGGTTCCAGTCTGCTTAGCTTCCTTCTTTCCCAAAGTAAAGGGGTGAAGTCAGTCCAAAATGCCTTCATGTTCTCATTTCCAGTTTATAATAAACTTATTTGCACAAAATGTTGCTCTTTCCCCTTAAGCCTTTTTATTAGTTAGACATCATTTTTATAGCTGCTGATGCAAATAGCAAGGAATATTGAATGAACTACATTAAACATAGTGAATGTTTGATGAGATTTTTTCTCTTGTGCTCCTCTCTACAGACATTAATGTTCCACTGGAGTTATGGAGTGATTTGTTAAGGAAAAAAAATGGAATAGCATGGTTGAACTAGGTGCTAGGCATTTTGCATAAATAGTCTACCTAATTTATTGTCATTAAAATGTAATATGCATGTGCTTTAGTTTATCAGTTAAAAAAGGGAAAACCCCTAAAACACAAAGAAAAATATTACGGCCCAAAAATATTTATAGGCAATTTCTGAAGTAAAATTCAAGAATTATTTTGGCCATACCTTCCTCATTATTTTTCTACCAAAGAGTTTGAGAGAAATTAGATACCCTCTAAACTTCTCCAGAAAAGGGAAAATTAGAAATTATTATATGGAGTCATAGCAATGGTCAAGTCATGTAGAAGGAAAAGGTGGTGAGGAGAACCATGAGTGTTAGGAAGAAGATGGATGGGGAAGGAAAGGAGGGAGGGAGTAATGGAGGGAGAGAGGATGAGGAAGGAAAAGAGAGGGAAAGAGAGGGAAGGGGGAGGAGAGAGGGAAGGAGGGTGGGTGTTTGTGAGGTCTCTGTGTGAGAACTGAGACTGGATTCAGAATAACAAGGGAACCAAGACAGAAGAGAGGGCAGAAAGCACATTTGAAACTTCCGCAAGATCTCACAGAGCAGTGCTATGTAATAAAGGAAGACATGTAAAACAAACTTCAGAATGGCCTTTTATTGTGTTTTAAAAGCTGGCACAGTACTTTGATTTCTCTAATGACACGTTGCAACTTCTTTTAATGCACTTTACATGAAGTCTGGGTGTCATGGGCTCTTAATGTGATTAATGTTATAATGAAAAATCCGTGTGGATGCTCAAATGAAGCGGTTTATAGCGGTTCCTGCATACATGCCCCTGCCTTCCTGCCTCTTTCTGTTTACTCTGCAACTCTGCAGAAAAATACAAAATGCTACCTTAGATCCCATACAAAGGTCAACAGTTCTGCACTGCAAACACCGATGCAAATATGGACTGACCACACTCAGCACTCTACCTAAAGTGAGGAATCCAGTCCACAGTAAGTTTAGCCGTGTAATTTAGGTAACTGAAAGTGAAAATAAGAACATTAGATACTGTAGTCTACCTGGATGCATCCATATCTGAAATGCATGTTTCTCCCATTCCCTTACCCTTACGTCACTTTCAGACATCTATGTCTACACAGTTATTTCTATTTCTTAACGTTTAGATGCTTATCACTTATCAATTTTTTAAAATAAAAATCCTCCAGTTTGCTCATCTATTCACTTAGAAATGGAATGAACACCTATCTTGTATTAACTTGCCTCATACTCTTACCCCCATTCCCATGCTTCAGGATGAGTTGGCGATGTCCTGTGTTTACCTACAGAATAAAAAAATGACAAGAGATCTTAGATCGTCTCCCATATTTTACCACCAGACTACCTCCTACATCATCCCAGGGAAACTGTCAGTGCTTCAGCCAAGGGAGCTGTGTCCTATTTTACAGCTAGAATTATAAAGTAGCTAAGAACTTAGTCAAACTGCCTCCCTGGACTGTGGTCTGAAATTTGAACAGAGGTATGCAGATGAAGAGAGAAATGTAGACGGTTAAATGTCCTCATCAAATTAAGAATTATATGATGAGGAGAAATATTTGGGTCAGAAGTTTCCCTGCTCTTGAATAATCTCATTCATTGTGTCAAAGAGCAAATTGCATAATCTTTCCCCCTCATCTTTGGAAGGTACTACAGGGTACTACTAGTAAGTCAACTCTTATGTAACACACACACACACACACACACACACACCCACACACACACACACAGAGAGAGAGAGAGAGAGAGCGAGAGAGAGAGAGAGAGAGAGAGAGAGAGAGAGACAGAAAGAGAGAGAGAAAGAGAGACAGAGAGAGAGAGAGAGTGAGGGAGAGGGTCAATAAAATTAACAGCAGTCATGAAAACTATAAGCTATGGCAATCAACTTTCCTTTTTATTGAAAATTTTTTTCTCATATAATATATCCCCATTAGTGTCCCTCTCTCTACTCCTCCTAATTTTCCCCTCCCTTCACCTCCAGATCCACTCCCTTTCTGTCTCTCATTTAAAAAGAAGAGACATATTAGACATAAAACAAAACATAACAAAATTAAAATATAATATGACAAAAATTATTTAAAATATTAATTGCTCATTGCAAGCCACCCAAAATATATATGTCTCAGGATGATAATATGAATTAAGTCTTTTTTAATTTAAATTTTTGTATTCTTTAATCCTTTTACAGTCCAGACCCCTACCCCACCAGGCTTCCCTACTCCCTGGGGCCTCAAGTCTCTTAATGGTTAGGTACATCTTTTCTCACTGAGGCCAGACCCTGCAATCCCTGATATATATATGTTGGGGGCCTCATATCAGCTGATGTATGCTGCCTGGTTGTTTCTATACTACTTTTAGAGCCATAACTGTTTCAATATGGAAATTTAAAATGCTAAACCTATATTTAAACATATCTTATTAAAGGAACAAAACTCCTAAAAATGTCTTTGAGAGTTTCATATGGCACAACGAAATATCATAAGTAATTTGTATTGATTTTAGAAAGGGCAAATTTCTCTGAAAGTGAAAATCCTTACAACTCCACTATAACAAGAAATCCAACTATGTTTAAAGCTATAATTTAGCTGCATTTTTGTATGTTTTTTATGTTTTTAATTTTTTTCATCTTTATTGATTTGAGTATTTCTTATTTACATTTTGATTGTTATTCCCCTTCCCAGTTTTCTGGCCAACATCCCCTAACCCTCCACCTCCCTTCTATATGGGTGTTCCTCCCCATCCTCCCCCCCAATACCGCCCTCCCCTTAAGAATCCCGTTCACTGGGGTTCAGTCTTGGCAGGACCAAGGGCTTCCCCTTCCACTGGTGCTCTTACTAGGATATTCATTGCTACCTATGCAGTTTGGAGCCCAGGGTCAGTCCATGTATAGTCTTTGGGTAGTGGCTTAGTCCCTGGAAGCTCTAGTTGGTTGGCATTGTTGTTCATATGGGGTCTCAAGCCCCTTCAAGATCTTTCAGTCCTTTCTAAGATTCCTTCAATGGGGGTCCCGTTCTCAGTTCAGTGGTTTGCTGCTGGCATTCGCCTATGTATTTGCTGTATTCTGGCTGTGTCTCTCAGGAGAGATCTACATCCGGTTCCTGTCGGCCTGCACTTCTTTGCTTCATCCATCTTATCTAGTTTGGTGGCTGTCTATGTATGGGCCACATGTGGGGCAGGCTCTGAATGCGTGTTCCTTCTGCCTCTGTTCTAAACTTTGCCTCCCTATTCCTAAGGGTATTCTTGTTCCCCTTTTAAAGAAAGAGTGAAGCACTCACATTTTGGTCATTGGATGGTTTTAAGATGTTTCCTATTAGCTCAGGAGCACCATTAACACTGTTTCCAGATATGCCCTCCCCATAAGTTGTTTGAAAACTTTTCCAGTTATCAACAGTGAAAACCACAGTTTATGGAAGGTTAGTAGTGTTACCCATGAGAACTTTGAACAATGGTTCTTCCTGCCCAGTCCCATGTGGAGGCTCCACTCAAACACAGTCATTGGGCAGACGAAATATTATTATCGATACTGAGGAACTGAGTTTTAAAATATTTAATTCATCTCCCCTCCCACTCTCCACTGTCTTCTCCTTCCTTTTCTTCATGTAGTAAGTGGTGCTCTATTAGAAGTTTGGTCCTAGCACAAGTGTCATTAACTCAAAGACTATCACGGGACACCTATTTTTATCCCAATTTTTAACATTTGTTGTGGAATTTTGGACAGCATAATGAAGCAAGAAATTGTGAATTTTCAAAAATAAGAGGAGTTTAACAGTGCTATTCTTGTATGTGAATAATCAATGAGGCACAGAAGCACATTTATAATAATTATGTGACTCTTAGTTACCTTCATCGGTAAAGAAACACTTGAAGGTTCACTAAACGCCACCAGCAAAACTGGTGATCTACTTGGAAATGGATGTTAATAGGGCATCTATACCATATTTTATAATGGAAATATCGACAAGAGCCACAGTTGTTGAGCTTTTGCCATTGATAAAAGTACCAACTCGAAGCATAGCCATGTGATAAGAACCTGTTCCAGAAACTCTACTTCTTTCTGAGGAAACCCTGGCAGGTGAATCAATGCTATTCCTTCCCTCATAACACTAACTTTTAACTTAATTCAAAATCATCAGTATTATTACTAAAGGACCCACAGTTCCGCTCCTCTTTAATATAAATAAAATCCAAATACAATAAAAGTTCCTTGAAAACATTGTGTGTGAGTGTGTGTGCATTTGTGTGCATGTATGTGACTAAGTATACCACCCTGTGGTCATTTAATAAATCTTTGTGAAGAGAGAAGCAAAGAAGAAAGGGAGGGAGAAAGGAAAAGGGGGGAGAAGGGGAGAAGGGAGGGGAGAGAGTATAGTGAGTTTCCTATAAAATCTCATAATATTGGAAGATGACAGTGATATTCAATTATCCTATCCCATTGATAAGATTGATAATAAGGTAAGAACAGATGTAGTATGATTCCCTTATCCCTGATCCATACATAATGTAAATCATATCAATTTGGCCCACACAGGGTTGCTGCAAATTTTTGATAAGGTGTGCTGGAAAAAAAAAAGACTCTTCTTTATAGTGTCACAAAAACAAACACATTTCATACCTCTCAACCATTGCTAATTACATAGCATTCTAACTAAAGTGACCAAAAAAAAAAATCAATGGGAATTATGAGGTGCCTAATATCATTATTTTTTAATTGAAAGAAGTTTTCTTTAAGAGGGATTAACTGATAGGATGCAAAAAAAATAAATAAAATAAAATAGAGGAGAAAGCAGATGGCGTCAGATGGTGGGGTTGATTGTTCGGAAGGCAATCTGAGCACTAGATGGTGACCCAGAGGTTGAGTCTCGCTGAGGCTGGGTGATACTGAGGGCAGCAGCGTGTTCTGGAGCACACAGCACAAGGATAGGAATCGCCCCTTTGAGTCCTATTGATCTGAATTCTGACTTTCTGTTCCAGTCACTTACTTTGTAGCTGTTAGTTTTCCCGTGTGGGAACCATGTGACACTCCACTAAAAGAGTAAGGATTTAAAATGAAAGCAATACAAAGCTCTGGCCCTGAGCCAGCTGCTTCCTGAGTGCACAGTGTCAATTCCAACATGGCTGCTATTGATTCTTGCCTATAACTGGTCACGGTTTGCAGTATTGTATCACGAGCATTTCATACAGTCCCAAAGATTCACCCAAAGTACTCTGAAAGTGCCAGTATTTATAGAAATACCACATTTAGTATCACACTGGGATTTTCAACGCCGTAGGGTCTTTTGTTCTGGAAATGTCTTCTTACTGAAGTTATTGCCAATGAAAATAAAATTGGGTCTCATTGAGTCTCATAAACACAAGTGTCTTGGCCACTCATGGGCAAATTTCTTACTTTGTGTGAATATGAAATTAAAATTTATGCTCCAAATGCCTCTAATAGATGCAAATATTGTACTTTCCCTTTTTTGAAGATGAATTTATTGATCTGTAAAGAAAAGGGGCATCCTCTGAGAGGCAAAGTGGATTGGGGAGTGGGGGTAAATTTCAAAAGGAAAAGAAAAATCACACCTAGTTAGATAGAGTATGTTGAATTTAAAAAGCAGTATGTCCATGTAATCCAGTCATCACAAAACAAATGAACCATATAATTATCAGTATTATGTATCAGCAATGTCCTGTCGAGGCTGGATCCTTTAGAAGAATCCTATGTCTACTTTGAGTGTCTCTTCCATTACTCCTCTGGTGGTGCTTAACTGATCACAAGGAAGTATGTTTGCGATGAAAAAAGAATGAAAGGCACATAGGACTGGGGATGGGGGGGACATTTCAACCCAATTTTCTTTTCCAACTCTAAAAGCAAATTTAATGTAATGAAGAGAACAAGCTGTGCTGACTTCACACTGAGGTGTGAGGAAAGTAACCTAAATATTCAAAGTGATCCTGGGTAATCCCCGACTAGCTCTTTTATCTCCCTCTCTGAGGATGACAGGAGCCGGAAAGTAAGATATCTTCTACATTTAATTCTAAAAGTGTGCATTTTATTCCAGCCTAGATTCTACTTTGTCATAAGATTGACAATATCATATAACTTCCTAATGCATCGCTTCCAAAGCAGTGTGCTGGAACAACACTGGGGCATCGATTCCTTCTCCACGGCTGATAGTGCGACTGTATAATTAGAAGAACTGTGAAGAAAGCTTTCACACTTCTGCCCTGGTTGAAGAAATAAACAGCTCCGTGGGATGAATCTTTAAAACATTAAAGGATTTAAAAATAAGTGTTATGTTTGTGATTCATACAGCCCATATTAATTTGAGATACATTTATCATTTAGCTGAGCAGAATGATACTTGGGTGAGCAATGCTTCCTGCCGAATGACTGGCTTCGTGCGATCACTATCGAGAACAGCAGAAGTTGGCAAGGAAGAGTTAAGAGAGGAATTCTCAAAACTTAGAATGCATATGAAATAGCTAGACATCATCAAAAAGACTCAAGCCAGTTCCCTGATGTTCTCTTTTAATAAGCAGAGTTTTATCCTAGAAATCTGAATACTAAATAAGACTTGAGGCTATTTGCTTCAGATAATCTTAACATAACACCTGAACACAGCCCAACCTTCTTTGAACCATTCTAGGAAGGCAGAAGCCAAGAGCAACTCGGTTATTTGGGTGCAAGTCTGCCTTACATCGTCAAATACAAAAATTATAAATCTTCCTACAGCGTACCTTCCTATCAAATTTCTTAGAGGATTAAACCATATATATGTGCACATATGTGTGTGTTTATATGTAATACTATAATATCTTATATAATGCAAATAATGCATCTGTAATATATAAACCATAATGGTTAATATTGTCGACTGGAGAATGCAGAATTGCATAGGATACAAACTGAGTGTGTCTATGAAGAAGTTTCTAGATTGGATAACTGGGTTGGAATATCATCATAAATGATAGTAGCACCTTTCTGTAGGTTAGAGACCTTCCCTAAATAAAAAGAAAGTGACACAAAGACCAGCCTTCAAGTCCTCTGCCTCCTGTCTGGAGATGCAATGAACTCCGATGCTTAAAGCTTATTTCAGCATGAATTCCTCACCAGGATTGATTGTACCTCTCCTTTCTAATGTTGTTTTGTCAGGAATTTGTCACCTCAAGAAGAAAAGTAGCATACACATAGGCAGACACATATATACACATACATACATACATACCTACATACATGTATATATACATACATACACACATATATACACAGATGCATACACACACACACACACACACACACACATATATGCACACACAGGTACTTGAGTCCAACAGATATTCATTCTTATTCACTGATTGCCTCCAACACTTCACTGAGGTAGCTATTTCCTTCACCAAGGAAACATATTGCAAACATGTTCTGACATGCCTCTGCCTCTCCAGGTTTCAGGATGATAGTTTACTATTTTTCTAATGGTTCCAAGAGAAATTGGTGATAACACAAACATGGACACACAAAAGATATTCTTGCTTATTAGAATATTAAGCTGAAAGATATACATATGCACGTACATAATATATGCATAAGGTATATAGAGAAATATGCATGCATATGTATATAGAGAGTAATAATCTGATGACACAAAGACCTCTAAAGACCTATAATTTTCCATCTCAGCAATGAGGAGACTTGAAACTTCCATCAGAACATGCCTAGACTGGTATACAACATGGCATTCCTCATACCACCTGAACTTCGGTCCACTGATGCATTCTGAAGGAGGGTAATTGATCGTCTTGAGTTGTATACACAGTGGGAAGTCTACCAGGCTTCTTTGGATAGCTCCATCCCCATGGTTATACAGACATCCCTGTCGGGTTATGAAAGCAAAATAAATCGCATGAATATAGGAAAGGAACTCATAGGAAGAAGGGGGGGTTGGCAGACAGGGTGTGACGGGTGGAGAGAAATCAAAATGTACTGTATTTGAAATTGTCAAAGAAAAGGCTTAATCACTAAAAGATATAAAATAAAAAATAAAATTAATTATGTAAAAGACAAGGGGAACAAATCAGAGTTCTGAGGCAGGGAACACTAATCTTTTCTTTGTTTGTTTTTTTGGGTTTTTTATTTTTGTTATCTTTATTAACTTGAGTATTTCTTATTTACATTTCGATTGTTATTCCCTTTCCCGGTTTCCGGGCCAACATCCCCCTCCTCTTCTATATTGGTGTTCCCCTCCCCATCCTCCCCTCATTACCGCCCTCCCCCCAAAAATCACGAGGGAACACTAATCTTAGAAGCCACAAGTCAAATCATCATTCCAGGTAATGGTATAAAATAACTGCAAGGCTTCTAGAATATTCTACATATTCTTCATTATGTAATGATGTACACTAGCAGATTTACTCATCAGGATGCCATAGCTATTATCCAGGCACTGTTCTGCTTTAATAAACAAATAGAAAAAAATTAACAACAAAATAGACCTAAAGAAATATGAATATCTAAATCATATTACTGAGTTTCCTGTTTTAGTCCTGACATTTCATGAGTTTCCATCCCCACTCATAAAAAGAAAAAAATATTTGACACATAAAAAAAATCAAGGGCTACCTCCCATCCCCTGCTGTGGGCACAGAGAGACCCCTTATTGTTGTTCTTCTACCAGTCAGGGTCAGAGCAGTTGGTGGTCTTTTGCTTATCCTAGCTTGATGTCTGGCTTGGTGGCCAAAGCTGTTTACGCCTATGACTCCTCAAAATCAAATTGAATCGAATCAAATCCAGGCAGCACAGTGCAGGAGGAGAAAGACATGCAGACTGCCATGCCACGCACAGACCTGCCCTCCAGTGCATGGCACAAGCAGACCATGGATATGGCATGCTGCTCTGCCTGTAGCATGCATGGAGGATGTCACCCAAGGGCCTGCCTTGGGGCCAGCCTGCAGCAGGAGATAACACAATGAGCAAGTGTGTGGTGGTCAGATGGGAGAGAAAGAGAAGCGAAGCAGTTTGAACCTTATCAAGAGAGATGGTGGGGAGGAATATTCTGTTGTATATAGCCTGCATTGCCACCTGAGGCCATGGTGAAGCCCCAGTTTGAGATGCTGTCTCAGTCAATGGAGTAGCAGGGGCCAATGTCCATATTACCACTAGAGAACATGGACATGTCCCTGGCTGGGACCAGGAACCGTGTGGATGTACAGGGGATGTGCATAACTGATCCCAACCCTTAGTGGACACTGCTCTGGAGAGCTTGCCCCGTCTCTCACCAGCTTCAGCATTCAGGAGAGTTGGCCCTGTATCTTGCCCAGGCACCACAGTGGAGCTAACTATGGTGGCAGGAATGTGAGTGAGCCAGCCCCAACAGCGCAAGTATAGAACTGATTCCAGTTCTTATGTGCCATGGTGTGGTGCAAACACAGAGGTCATCCCTCTCCCTTCTGCTCTCCTCACCACATCCAGCAGTCTGGAACATTGCCCAGAATGCTCCAGAATGCTATCCTTGCCCTTCACCAGCTGCAGCACTCTGGAGAACAGGCCCTGACCTTGCCAGGACAACACAGCAGAACTGACCCTGGTGTGAGGAATACTGGGAAGCTAGCTCCAAGGGGGAGAGCATGAGAGAGCTGGTCCTATCACTCATCAACTATGAGATGGCTTAAGTCCTGAAGTGATGCCTTACTCACCTGAGGTAGTGGACCATGGGGTCATTAGAGCTGAGGAGCTGGCCCTGACCTTCATTACCTGCAACAATCAAGAGAGTGGGTCCTGCATCTTTCTGGGCAGTATAGAAGGGCTGGGCCTGGTCAAGAGCTGTCCAGCCACTCATCTGCTGAGAGGTGGCATGGATGTGGGAGTTGATGCCCCCACTTGTCCCTCGCCACAGGCAGCAGTCTACTGACTCTGGGGTCATGATAGCTGAAGATCTGGCCCTGCCCCTCACCAACTGTAGCAGTCAGGAGACTGGACACCTCACCTGGGCAGCACAATGGATCTGACCTGGATGGTGAAGGCACACGTGAGACAGCCCAGGGGGTACGAGATCAGGAGAGTTGGTCTAGCCTCTCACAGACTGGAGCACTTGGGACAATGAGGCCAGTACCTTGCCTGCATAGCATCAGCCCAAGGAAGCTGGCTCTGGAGGCAGGTGCGGGTTGGTTAAGCTGTCCCTGAGGACATGAGAGCAAGAGGGCTGACTCTGCTTCCTGCTGGTGTCAGCATTGGTTGGACTAGCCAGAGCAGCGCTGGAGAACTCACCCTGGTAGCACAGATAAGAGTGAGGCAGTCAGCTATCACCCAGACCTAGATCCAGGGCTCTGAAGTGGCCCACCCCCAAATCTATGTTATCTATGAATGATTGGAATGCTTGAAAGAACCAGCCCTGCTGTTTCAAAGGCGTAGGATTTCCACAACACAGGGTAAAAAAAAAAAAATAATAACCAGGAATCCTGATGAGAATCCAACATTGGTGGTGTCACAGAAACCAGAGATCTCGAACCAGACCAATGAGTCATTGCAATGAGTATTTGCAAGCAAAGATATGTGGATATATAGAGGGATATACTCTGGGACACACTGTGACATACTACAGCTTCCATGATGAGATGTTTTCTATGCTTTGGCTTTTTGTTGTTGTTTGTGAGTGTCTTATATGGGGGCATGGGATTTGCAAGGGAGAAGGGCAGATATGAGGGAATGAGGAGTGGGACTGGGGTGCATGATCTGAAGCTAACAAAGCATCAGTAAGCAAAAAGTTAAGAAAAGAAAAAAGAAAAAAAATCAATGTCTTGAAATGACTAATCAACATGCTGAGTTTTATTTGAAGAAGTATGCAAAATACAAGACTAGGAAGATAATATAAACACAGAGGCAGAAACTCTGGGGAAATGTGAAACGGAAATACTAAGAACTAAAAGCGCAGTAACAGAAATGGAGAATGATTTCACATCAGCAGAAATGGACATGGCCAAAGACGCAGTACCCATAAAGGTAGATTAGCATAAATGTCATCAAACGTATATGTAAATACGAGACAGAACAATGAAAGTATAGCCCAGACCATTCCGTTGCTGTGGGACAGTTTTTCTATAAACGGTATAACACATATGCTAATAAAGTCAAAGGAGGAGAGTAAAGGGATCACAGAGAAAAAAGATTACTGGACTTTGCAGCAACCAAGAGGAGCTACCTCATTGATAAAGCCCCTGTCTTTGGGCAAGAGGACTGCAGTTCTGAACTCCAGTATCCACATAAAATGCAGGAGTATGTAGGAGCCTGTCTGTCATCTCAGTGTTCAGATAGTGAAGAAACAAAGAGCTGCCCCTGAACTAACTACCTAGACTAGCTAATCAGTGATTTCTGAGTTCAGTGAGAGACATTGCCTCAGTGAATAACATGGAGAACAAGCAATTTTTGAAGACACTTGGTATGAGTGCAGTAAAAATATGTGTAGAGGAAAAAGAAGAAAGTTCATCAATGTCAAGTCTTATGTCAAGGTTAGTTCTCCTTCCAAAGAGAAGAGAAATACTGTCTCACACAGTCAGAGAGCTTTCACAAGGGGCAGACTCACTCTCAGTGGCTACTGACAGTAGATCTCTTGGCTAATTGAAAGAAGTCAGAAAGTTGGATCCATGTCAATGAAAAAAGAGTATTGATGAAGGAAGATATGGAATGTGATTCCATTATTACCCTTACTGCATCTGAAATACCACTCTTTCGTAAGCAATAGTAACAACACATTGAGTGACTTTAGCATTCGCATATGCAATTGAGGGCAAGAACTGAGAAGAGGGTTCATATAAAATGCTTAGATAAAGCCAGGCCAAACCAACCAGAGAAGGGAGCAAATTAAGCAAGGGATATAAAATACAGTCAAGATAAATTCAACTAAATCAACAATCCTTTAATATAATGACTTACATGTACTAATTATATATAAGTCAGATTTTGCAAAAGGATGAAAAACTACAAGACCCGCCTATATGTTGTCTATCAAAAAATCTAAATATAATGATTCAAATAAGCATGAGTGCAGGGAAAGAGAAAAATATGCCATGTTAATAGGGCTAAAAGTAAATTTGAAAACCTGTTTTAATTTTCACAAGCCATAGAACAAATAAAACTGTCAGTGATAAAGAGTCCCATTATATGATGATAAAGATGCTTTGTAAAACAAGATATAAAAGCCTTCATTAAAAAAATGTACCTAGTCACATGGCATCAAAATTTGGTAAGGGTGTATGGACATAGATTGCTCAACAAACAATCCCTCTCTAGCATCAGTTTGGATCTCTAGTACCCACATGTTATCTATCAAGTGTGGTTGTGCATAAATGTGTAACTCTGAAAGGTGTAGAGGAGACAGGGAACGGACCTTATCCAGCTTGAGCATGATGAACACACCTCTGACAGGCCATACTCTTCTTCCCAATTTTTACTACCTTGCTAAAATCCATTTGATTATGTTCCTAATGCTAGCCTTCAAGATCTATTCCCTTATTTGGCCATTCCCTCCTCCTGAGGCTGACTACCAAGGTCTAGCTATCAAAGTATTTAAATCCAGCTGTCAAAAGCCCGCTTTGACTCACCGGATTAACAAACCCAAATAAAATTAAACACGTCATCCTAACGGGGGTTTCTCATTTTTTCCTTATAAACTACCACTTTCCTGTGTGCTTCATCTGTCTCCTCTCTGTTCAGAGACAGTCCTTTCTTCTCTGAAACAAATACCCCTGCTCCTTTTCCCTTCTTCCCTTCCCCTTCTCCCTCATCCTCCTGTGTTTGACTCTTATTCTCTGTCCTCTGTCTTTCTGGGTCAAATAAATCTCTTTAATACTGAGAACTTAGTGGTGGGAGACCTAAAATGATACTTTTTCTTTCAGGAGAACCCCCAGCACTCACTAGTCAGTAACCTCAGCCCCACTGGTAAGCATGAGGTTAAGGAGAGACCCTAACTCAAACTAAAAAGCTGAGAACTGGTGAGAGGCTCAGTGTGTTGAAGGGCTTGCTGCCAAGCGTGAGTTTGATACCCAGGGAACCACAGGGTAAAAGTCATCCTCTGACCTCTGCACATACAATGTGGTGCACACACATGCAAAATAGGTACACTAATGTAATATCAGGAGATGTGTGATCAAAGACCACATCTCACATCAACTTCCAGCCTTCACATGCACATGTGCTCTCAACACACAGAGACACACATAAGTCACACAAACACACGATTGATTCGGTAGGCGAAAAAAAGCTCTCCTCTTTTCAATATAAAGTTTACAAAAGTCATATTGTATAAGACTTCCATCTCACTGTATATTGCCCAAAGAGATTCTAGTGTACAAGCTGTTTGTCTTTATTTTGAGGAAGAAGGATGAATACAGGCCTGGGTGGACACAGAAACAGCACCATCTGTTAGGCACCACCCATACAGTACAGACAGCGTATCCCTTAAAAAGAAAGAAAAGCTTCTCTATACAGTTATTAGGGAGAATTGAAATGGTAGAGACACGTGGGTAAAGTAAAATATTCATGGAAACCAGTCCCAAGAATTTATTAGGCATACCAGATTGAGAAAAGGGTATAGTTCCTTTACCTGGACCCAATAAAATGACAGTGATATCACAGATTCATACCAACTTACTACCTGGTAGCTAGTATTTTTATTTGTATCAAGGACTGAGGACCTCCTCTCTCAGCTTGGTCCTCCTTATTGATACCTATTTGCCAGTCTAGATCAGGACCCAGACCTGACCAATTACCTGAATGTGACAGTTTCCAACTTACTCCCTGTAGGGTTTGACCATTTCTCTCTGCAGCTGAATTCTACAACTTTGCTCTGAAACCTGATTCTAACAGCTACTGGTCTCATTCAGTGTTGCATCTATACACTTTCTCAGCTCACATCTGGGGACTCTTTAACTCTACTACATCTGCTCTCTAACTTACACTCATCCTGTAACACACACACACACACACACAGATACACACACACAGACACATACACACACACACAGATGCACATGCACATGTATGCACACATACCCCTCACATTTGTGTGTGTTATATGTAATTAAATATATCAAGTTATATATGTATTTCCTATATGTTATATGATATGAGTATTAATATATAACAAGATTGGGATAATGATCCTTCTTTGGACTCAACTAAATTACCAAGGTAAGCAGATTTTATGACACATGGCTGTCACTGAACCTGCTAAACCTTGTGAATTTATTTTTACTGAATTTTGACACAGTAGAAAGACATTGTGTGTTCATCTTTAATTCTAACATAGCACCCTCATGGAGCTTGGCATTAGTAAAACAACGAAAGACTGTTAATTTTTCCATTAAAATAATAATAATAAAACAAAAGTAGCAAAAGTGTGAGAAGTGAGAAGTAGCATTTTAAGATCTCTGTTAAATATGGGTATGAAAACCTTGCTAATAACAGTGAGCTTTATTGCACTTTAATTTGACTTTGTCTCTTTGCCCCTCTTCAGATATGCAGGGGCCTCAAAAATTAATAGCCCCAATTCTCAATGCAGTTTGGAAGTCACCTGCTGGAAAGAATATATTTACAGCTTTTTCTAAGTCCTATTCCAAAAGAATTGTTTTTTTTTTTTAAAAACCTGTCTGGCGTTTACCGGAAAGAAAGAACCTAGTTTCAAGGCTGTTTCTTATTGACCTGACATAGAACAAGCCCAGTGTTAAAAAGCCTTTTTCTCTAGTGGTACTTGTTGAAAACAATTATAACAAACGCGTTAACCTCATAGCTGTCTGAAGTGGTCAGTAATGTTTAGGGGCAACAATACACCAGCTGGAAAACTTTCTTTGGAGGAAATCCGGCGACTCCCCTGTCTGCAGAAGATTTAAAAATCTTTCACAATGCCCAGGAATCTAGAAAGCGAAATGCATGCTGTATCTGCACTGAGGATCATGGAAAGATCTGGAAAGGCTGTGCATTCTCACCTTCAGCTGACATGCAGGCAAGCAATTAAAGTCTGAAGTGAAGGCAGAGGCAGAAATGGCGCCTGCCTAAGTGATAATAGAAGTCTGCCTGGACATGTAGAGCCCCTAGCAAAGATGGGCTATTTATTGTGCCTAATCGTTTCAGAAAATGTCTTCCTAATATTAACTGGGCACTCAGGTAACTAAACAGAGGTCTTAATGACCATCAACAATGAAGAGTAACTTTAAACATTAATTCTACAAAGTCACTAAAATAAACAACTTTAATTAGTATGAGGTTGAGAATGGCTGCTATGGACTACAAAGCTTCCTTCCGGGCCTGAAAAAATCATTTTAAATGGTGAGTGTTAAAGCACAGCTTTAATATAATAAAAAAATTCCTCGTTAAATGATAAGTAGTTAATAAATAAATTATCTCTCAGCAGAACTGAATGGAAAGCAAGACTTTTTATACTTGAAGACTATAACAAGTTTCTATGTAGTTGAGGGATGCAGTGGGTAGACTATTACTAAAGATACGGATGACTGAAACAGCTCTGCCAATCAATTAGCTCTTACCAAAAATTATAAAATGTTACAGAAAATAATAGCAAAAAGTAGATCCAAAATATTTATTGAGATTTGGTCTATAATATATGCCCCAAATAAATCTAAAATAGTAAATTTACACAAACTATATCATCAGACCACAATAGACTATATTAGAAATCAACAGGATAAAGTGTAGGTAGAAAAAAAAGTGTCTGTCATCTCAGGAGTGAAGAATCAGACCCAGGTAGGTGGAGGCTGTCTTAGGCTGTCTGGTAAGTATGTGGCTAGCCTGAGCTAAATGGTAAAGGGACACAGTGGGGTCTCCCGACAAACTCCCTTTATTTCCCCAACTTGTAACTTCCATGGAAAGAATTTTGATTAGATACACAAATCATAACATATAAAATATATGGAGTTTATTACATATAAACTTGGCCAGTGGGATCTCCTTATGAACTTTCTTCAGCTCCCCACCTTGTAATATCTGCAGAAAGAATTTTGATGAGACACACAGAGCATAACATAGAAGATGTGCAGAGTTTATTACATGTGAACTTGGCCATACTCAAGGGTGAAATTGAGTCAGGCCTGAAAGGACTGTTAAATTGCAATCCACTCTTAGGACAAAAGAGGGGATTTTTCATATGAGAACATAATGCTATGTATTAAAAAAAAACAAAAGAACTTCAACGTAGATAGATTTCAATGTCATGTCTCTACCTAGGACTAGAGAAATGGCTCAGACTCTTGACTAGTCATCAAAATCTTGCACTTTCTGTTATTGGTTTTAAAAGATGCTGATTATGATGGAGGATAGTCTCACTGACTACTAATAGTCACTGCTATTACTACTACTCTCTGACTATCTATGGAGCAGGAAAATACTTCCTTAACAATCCAGAGACAGGGGTGTTAGCTCAAAGTAGTTGAACACTTGTCTAACATGCCCATGACCTGGATTCACTACTTGGTGAAATTATAAACTGTTTTAAACATAGTTAAAACATATATCTTATAAAAATCAGCATATTGAAAAGAGGTTTGAAGAAATTTTATAGTACTAATTCAATGTATGACAAAAGAAAAAATAATTGTAATTTTAAACTTAGAAAGCTAGAAAAAGTATAGTAAGTTAAGAAATCAAAATAAGAAAATAGACAGGAAATGGATAGATAGATGGGTGGATGGGTGGATAGATAGATAGATAGATAGATAGATAGATAGATAGATAGATAGATACATAGATACATAGATAGATACATAGATAGATACATAGATACATAGATACATAGATACATAGATACATAGATACATAGATACATAGATACATAGATAGATAGAGACAGACAGACAGACAGACAGACAGACAGATAGACAGATAAACAGATAGACAGACAGAATATTTAGGGAAGCCAAATCTGATTCTTTGAAAAAGAGAATAATAACGAACTACTAGCCAAACTAATGAGAAAAAGGAGGAAAGAAAAGAACAATTTAGGGAGGGTAAGGGCAGGGAAGAAATGACAGAAAAAGATGTATACATATATCCTATATTTGAAATGAGAGATGATTACTGAACTCATGAACACTAGAAGATAATAAGAGAACAGCCCAACGTGTGCAAATACCATAACTTGTATGAAGTGTATTAATTCCTGAGAAACACAAGATAACTTCTAGGAGCTATAAGTGATCTAAATAGGTCAGTATAGACTAACAAAATTTTATCTATAATTAATATCATCTCCTGAAGCATCAAGCCAAAGTGTTTTCACCAACTGATAACGTAAGACTTCAAGGAAGAAAAAGGCTGGAACTCACACTCCAGTCTTCTCAACAATACAGAAACAGAAAGAGCTTTTCCTAAAGAAGCATATGGTGCTAGCTACCTTAATACAAAACATCATAAGGAAATAAGCAAAGGGAAATGGTAAGCATTACTCAGCAACATAAATGCAAAAATCCTCAAAATAGTATTAGCAAACCTAACCTAAAATTGCATGAAATAAAATACATTTCAGGAAAATAAAGCTGGATTTGGAAACAGGCACAAACCTATTTCCCTGCTGAATGGCTAATATTTTGAACAAATGGTGATGTATTACCTAGGCACTCGTCTAGAAAACAAGAACCTAGTTATAGGTCCTGTGCTTTCGTTTCAAAATGGAGCACAGACTAGGAAATGACAAAGAGATTGGATGGGGAAACACAAGATGCAATTTGGAATACTGTGTTTAGAAATCGATGGAATTTGTTAGACTACAGGCAGAAGGGACTGTATGTAAATATTTCAGACTAGATGATAAAGTTGTCATCAGTGGAGCTCTGAGTGTTAACAATGTTTAAAACAATATGTATGTGTAGCAATAGACCAGTTAAGGGGTGATGGGAATTACTTTCCAAAAGAAGATCATGTGTAAACCAGCAGAAGCCAGATGATTCGTGGGGTGATGGACTGAAACAGAGACATAAGTAGCAACTCAGTTCTTGCTAAATGTCAGTAATGGACTTTAAACAAAGCAACATTTACATATGTCTGAAGATACATAGATAGATAGATAGATAGATAGATGGATAGATGGACAGGTAGATAGTTACGAAGACAGATGGATAGACAGACAAGAGTTATTATACTCACACATATAAATTTCCTTCTTTTTCATCCAGGAAGGCATTATGAAATAATTGAAACTTCATATTTTATCTGAAAATGTTTTTATTATATGATATATTTTCATTAACTAATTTCATTAAATTAATTATCTGTCCTAATTATTGGCTTTATCCACACCCAGATATTAAAACTGAGATAAACAAAATAGTCTACTCATTCTTTTTTTTTTTCCCATTCACACATTTAATGAGTATTAACTCATTTGGGACCTAAGAATATTCTATCATAAGATTATCAGACATAAATATAAAAATTTTAAATGTAAAAATTCTATCTTGAGAATATAAAAATATTCATAATGTTATTGAGCTAATGGGAAAATGTGGTACATTCCATGATTTAAATAATAATACATATAACACACAACCATAGCTATATTTTTATATACTGAATTATTCCTAAAACAAGTAAAACAAAAAAATCTTTTAAAAACAAACAAAAATTTCCTTCTAGTGAAACTGCTCAATTCTTTGTTTTTTGCTAGCATCCTATGTTCAGTTTGCACCCCCTGTAAATTGATGATCTCAATCTCTATTAATCCAATTTTATAGTCAATGCATACTTACATAATATCTTATTTCGATCATATTTAGAAATTTTAAATGTCTGTTAAAGCCAGTATTCAACATTCATTAAGAGGCAACTCTAAACCCCTTTCTGGAAATTCCTAAGGTGAATTAGGCATACTTTCTGTCTTTACATAAGTCAGTGGAGGGAGAGAAATATATCAAGGGCTATTTAAATGCACTATACCTAAATGAATCCTGGAAATACATGGGATTAGTCCATATCCTAGCCTAAGGGCAGAAAAGAATCCTGGCGAATGCCTTCTCTAAGCTCCAAGACTAAATGTTTGAGGAGGTCGGCAGTCTGAACTGGCCCCTCAGTAGGGAAGACCAATTCTGCGCAGGTGAAAAGTGTAGCCCTCAGAGACCTGCACATACAGGCAAAAGGCAGGGAAGCTAGACAGTGTAGAGGCTAATGCTGCTGTGTGTGGACTTCTAAGCAAAAAGTATCGTAAGCCAGATTTCAAAGAGAAACACATATTCCTGTCCTTGTGACAGTCACAGCCTCAGAAACTGTCTTGATTCTTACAGAATATCTATTGTGCTTACTTCTTTAAGAAAATCAGAGCTTAGAAATAAGGGAAATAAATTCAAGATAACATAACAGTGCTGACGAAATACAGAAAAAAAAATCAAATAGAGTGAGTTTTCTTGTCTCAGAAAATTTCTTTCCCTCAAGAAAAAAAAGTGTGGACTGTGAATCCTGAATTTCAAGCTTGATCTTTAGAAGTATCTATTTTAGGGATTGGAACATTTAAAGAGCAAGACTGTGGCAGGTTGGCATGTGTGGGAGGAGTGTGTTTTGTGTCCTCTGCATGTTCTGAGCAAGATCACCCAAGTGGTCACAAGGATAGATGATCAAACATGAAATTAACCTTTTACATTCTTCTTGCTAAGAACACGCCTTTTGGTTGACATTATACAAAGCTTAGCCCAGAAAAAAAGCAGCTTCTGAGGTTGCCACAGTGATCACAGAAAAATATAACTTTCCCTTCCGTGAAGTAAATGAAGCAAATTATAGTGAGGGCTACAAGAAAGAAAATTACAAGTTGTCATCAATTTTGGCAATAGAGTAATAATTTGAATAAAGAACATTCCCTATTAGTTTTGTCAGATATTTTTCTTCCAGGTGTTAGAGTTGGATGATTAACTATCCAAGTGTTCGCCATAGGCTCACGCATGAAGAGCTTTCGCCCTTAACAAAATGTTCATAAGAACTCTCAGAGTCTGATGTCTAATCTTCATCAGCTTCAGTGGATTTGGAATAACCTGCAAATGTATCTTTGAGGGGATTTCCAGCCATGTGTAACATGTGGACATCACCATCTGAAGGACAGGGGTCCAGGGATGAAGAAAAAAAATAGCTGGTCCAGTACCAGCATTCCTTTGCTTCTAATTGTCTTGAGGAAGAACCTGGACCATACCCATATCACCATACTTGGTGCAGCATGATAGAAAGTACCCCATCCAAAAGTGAGCCAAAAATACAACCTTTCCTTTACGTTGACTTAGTCAGATAAAATACCCATGTAGTATTTAATAGTCTTACTCATTTGCCAAAAGTATGTGTGTGTGTGTGTGTGTGTGTGTGTGTGTGTGTGTGTGTGTGTGTGTGTGTGTGTGTGTGTGTGTTGGGGTATTGGTTCTTTGAGTTCAAATGACATAGATTAACCATTGTTTTCAGATTATACTCCAAGCATCTCTACTATTGAATGACTCAAGAGAGTAACAAATAAATTTCAATAAAGACATTTCACTTGTACCTCAAAGTTTGAAAAGGGAGCCCCCTAGAAGCAGGGGGAAGGGGCTTACAGAAGGGAAACCAGGAAAGGGGATAGCATTTGAAACGTAAATAAATAAAGTATCTAATAAAAATGTTTGAAAAATCATGGTTAGCCAATATTAATAATTTTTATACGTCAACTTACTAGGCAAACCTAAAATTCATAGCATGAACAAGACTAACTCTTCAGCAGGCTTGACAGACACACTGATGAGTGCTGCTGATTTCCTTCAGTAAGATTCGTGTTGGAATAAGGTGAGGCCCTATTCTGTTGCTCCATACTGTATAAAACAATAGCTTCTAAAACAGAAGAATGTCATGTCCATGATGCACATATGGTAGAGTTAATAGATTATAACTAATACCTTTGAAGTATTAAATGTAACATGAAAGCAGTTAATGGAATATTAAAACTACTGTTAACTATAAATGACAGCCATATACAAATGAAGTTTGAAAGAAAGTCTGTACTTGAAAGCTGTATGGCAAGAAACAATGTCAGTGAGTGTGTAGACATAAAAGTTGTCAGAAATTATTTGAGGAAAACAATAGGAAGATTATTACTTCAAAAATGTCATCTTACCTATTGAGACCAATTAGTCTAATTTCTATTTTTTTCTTTAAGCTTATATAATATGTGAGACAATATCGACAAGCATGCATGTGCTGGATGTTTGTGAAACATACATATTTAGCACTGATTATTTATGTTATTATATTATAGATATGTGGGACTAGGATGTGTTTCAGTGATTAGCTTTTGCCCTCCCTACAATAGTCCTGAAATTAATCTATAGAACATAAAAACATTGGTTGGTTGATTACTCGTTGTTTTTTTCAAGTTAAAAATGGGGTGAGTGTATTTCCATGTCTTTAAACTGGTTTCAGTAATGTTATGAGTTTCTCCACATTTCCCTAGAAATAGCCTACAGAGGAAAATGCCAGGAAATGTATTCTGCGATAAGTATGATTCAGTCTGTTCAGCAACCCCACAAGTGCTGTGGGCCTGTCACTTTGAACTGATGTGGTGTTCATAATCCTACCTTGACTATCAGGGTATTGCCAAGTAAGAGAGATCAAAGACAGCAGAAAACCAGGCTTTCACAGCCAACTCTTCTGCCAGAGAAGCCACTGTCACCTCTGTCTTAACCATGTGCCTCTGCAAGGCTGTGACAGATTCTACCCTAGGCTCTGCCAGTTCAGTTGGGCAACTCGGAAACAAATGAGTGGATAACTTTCTGAGTCACAGAAAAAAAATGTGAAGTATGAAACTTTGCTTAAAATCTTAAAATACCAGAATGATTTCCTCCTGCGTCTGCAAACTGCACCATCCTCCTCTGCCCTACTAGAACACAGCCAGATTTGTGTTTACAATGAATTGATCAGCAAGAAAAAACATGGTGGATGGAATGTTCTGGATGGCACGGATAGAAACTGGGCACTAGTAGTTCAAGTGTCTAACTTGTGTTTACTACCCGTGTGACTTATCTCTTGGTCTCCTCCCAGCATCTTTTCCACATTTGATAGTGGAATATATCAACCACGGGAAGTTGTTGTGGATAAATAAAATGGCTTAATTGATATATGGTATTTAAATGCCCGTTGTAGAATAAAAAGGGATATTCAGCCAGGTTTGTCAATGCAAGCACCTGTTTGGTCATTTTCAGTCATTGCTAGAGGTAGCAAGCACATCATATAAGCATTATTATAAGCATTATATTATTATAAAGGCCTATAACAATTTGAAGACCACCATTAGTGGGAGCTCCTCAGAGACCCCCTGGTTTGTTCAAGTGAACTAAATGAAGCAGAATGGAAGATGAAATTGAGCTGTGTCACGAAAATATCCCCACGCAGCTTTGAGGGATTACACGTGCATACTGGCAAGAGCTGTGGAAGAGGAAAAGAGGACGACAGACTCCGTTAGGATTACTGAACCGTCGGTGTCTGCATTTGCCTCTTACAGGAGTTACACAAGATCAAATGAACTAAGTATCACAGGAAAGCAAGAACACGGCCAGATCAAAAGGAAAGTCCTAAGGAAATGGAAAGATGCGGTTTGAAGTCAGAGGTAGGATGACTGAGGAGAATGAGCAGCCCTAAAGTCAGACCGCAAACCGGAATGACTTCAGTAATGAAGAGCTGGCCAAACATTAACGTCAACGTGATAAAGAAATTTCAAGAGGAGGAAACAGGACTAGACTTTGACACGATGGTCCTGTGGGTTAAGAGGAGAATTCAGAGGCCAGCTGCCATTCTGATCACCAAACAGCAAGGATGCATACACACTGCCAGTACACTGTCCCTCACTCGATGTCCCCTGTATCCATTGTCTGTAAGTCATCACATGGTTAACAGCTTAAACAATATACCTTAAAATACCCACCCTATATAGGTCTCATTAGCCCAAAACCAAGATGTCAGTAGATCTGTTTTCTTTCCTAGGATGGCTAGGGTTGCATCCATGGGCTTTTTTTCTCCAGTTCATGGAACATACCCACTGGGATACACCCATTCTATTGTTTAACCATCAATATCAGAAGCATCTCTGTCCCTCGTCTATAGGCACATCTCCTTTATCCTTCTCCTCTCTTTCTTCCATTGGAAAAGGTCCCTAAGATTACATGGAAAACGCTTGACTCATGTAAAACAATCCTCTTTATTGAGGCCAAGTTATAACAATTTTAATGTTGCCTAAAGCTTCAAATCCCTTTGGTCATGACATAACACAGATTCCCGCAACTAAGACCTGCTCATCTGTGCGGCCAGCATTCTTACTGCCTTCATTACTTGCTGTGACAGCATGGCTGATTGTGCAGTAATTTCCAGGCTTCTTGATGTACATTTAATCCTTTCGTCTTTTTTATTTTCCTGGACCTTCCTTGAGGGAGTTGTTGTTTGCAGCTCAGTCCTGAAGAGTGTTGTCAGTACTTGAGTGCGAGTGTCTGTCAATCGACGTTCGTGTGTTGGCGCTTAATCAACAGGTGGAAGTATTATAAGCTGGGGCCGTGAGAGCTGGTTAAGTCACAAGGGCTCACCTGCCTGGACGGAATGCTAGAACACTTTTATGACGGATTTGAAAGAATGCACTCTTCCTTCTCTTTTTCAGCCCCTTCTCCATGGGGACACAAGTTCCATCTGTACGGAAAAGCCCATTCCTTGACTGGATCTGTTTACAATTTACTTGATTCAGCCTTAGTAAACACTAAGTTTTTTATTGTGAATGAATTTCCTAATGCAACGGCATAAGTAGACTAAAATATACAGGAAAGTTATGCTGGAGCCTAGGGGCATAGGAGCTCCATAAATTATTTCATTTCCCCCCTCTATTCTCTCTATTATCCAACCAGTTATAAGGAATCACATATATCTAAGCTATGTTAAGATAACTTTGACTCTCCTCCCTCCAATTCCAACAGCTACCCTGTGGATTGCTTTAACTCCTTTGCTTGCTTATGAAGAGCCTACCACTCCAACCCGGAGAAACCTCCTGTCTTTCATGTTTCATTTGCAGTTCAGTTCCTGTGCTTGTTCACAGTGGTTTTGTTTGTTTATTTGATTGTTTGCTTTTTGCACTTTTATCGAATATATTATGTACTTACATTTCAAATGTTTCCTCTTTCCTGGTTCACTTCTCTCCCATACCCCCTCCCACTGCTTCTATGAGGATGCTCCCCCTCCCACCCACCCACCCATTCCCACCTCAATGCCCTGGCATTACCCTACACTGGGGTATCGAACCTTCACAGGACCAAGAGCTTTTCCTCCTATTGATGCCAGACAAGGCCATCCTCTGCTACATATGTGGCTGGAGCCATGTGGCTGGAGTCCCCCCATGTGTACTCTTTGGTTGGTGGTTTAGTCCCTGCTAGCTCTGGTGGGTCTGGTGGGTTGATATTGTTGTTCTTATGGACTTGCACACCCTCTCAGCTACCTCAGTCCTTTCTCTAACTCCTCCATTGAGGTCCCTGTGCTCAGTCTGATCGTTAGCTGCAAGCATCCTCATCTGTATCAGTAAGGTTCTGGCAGAGTCTCTCAGGAGACATCCATATGAGGCTCCTGTCAGCAGACACTTCTTGGCATCCACAATAATGAGTGGGTTTGGTGGCTGTCTATGGGATGGATCACCAGGGGCAATCTCTGGATGGCCTTTCCTTCAGTCTCTGCTCCACTCTTTGTCCCCGTATTTTTCTTAACTGTTAGCCTTATATCCCAGGAAAAATAATTTTGTTAGAGGGTACTGCCCATGTTCAGCTACACTCACCGGTAGGCTTACTCCAGACATTGCAAACATAATTAAAGAACTGTGCTGTCCTCTCCTTCCACTCAGGGAGGTTGTTTCAGATATTTATAATTAACTTACTTTATATCATTTGACTTTCCTCTTTGCATCCTCCAAAACATTAAATGGGTTTATAAGCCCTGGTAGGGATTAAAAATTCACTGACTGTACAGAAAAATTCTGTGTTTCAAAAAATGTCTAATGTCCTGTGTTAACCATTAGAGTATCATACCAGAAATATGCCAACTTGGTTCGGTTTTTGGAAATTTGTCTGATCCTCTAACTAATCACTTAAAACTTCACCGGCACTCACTTACCAGGCCAAGGTCACCTGATTGGCTGTGAGGAATGAAATGAGGCCAGTTGGAGGGTCCACAGCACAACTTAGGTCATGCCAATTTTACTAAGAGCAATCAGGCTCTTTATATCTCATTCAGAAACGTAATATAGTGGCAATTGCCAGGATCGACGCTGTTGTAGTTGCCAGGATACAACAATGTTTACAAGCTATACAGGGCATACAAGGTTAATGTCCACGACCAATTTGTCCCTTCAAGCTTCCATGCTTTCTTAATTACTAAGGGAACATACAGAGAAAACAAGCCCGAACATTTCACTGGCTGAGGAAGTGAATCTTTCTCTCGGGAATTTGATGGCACTTTGTGTACAAGGAGCCCTGGACTCCAACATGAAAACCTGTGACCCATGCCTCTCAAAGCGGCTGGGCCAACCCAGCTCCATGTTTCTCTGCATATATCTTTAAGAATCAACCAGATGTGGTACTGCAGGATTTTAATCCCAGTAATTTAGTAGGCCAGGGCAGAAATATCACTAAGACTTCACAACCAGCCCAAGATTAATACCCCAATCTTAAAAATAAAGAAATACGTGAATTTTCGATTTAAATGAAAATCATTTTTTTTTTAACGAGTGTGCTTAGAAGAAGCTTGCTGGCTGTTGGCTCTGACTGCATCAATGCAGATCAATTTAAAAATCTGTGACATTTTAGCAATCTATGTTGTCTACTAATTCTAGTTTTTCAGTAGCAAAAGCAACCTTAATCAATTTC
Organism: Rattus rattus; assembly: GCF_011064425.1. Classification (NCBI taxonomy): domain Eukaryota; kingdom Metazoa; phylum Chordata; class Mammalia; order Rodentia; family Muridae; genus Rattus; species Rattus rattus. The sequence goes on along the minus strand of NC_046154.1, from coordinate 187,346,438 downwards.
ATCACCATTAATATAGTTGTGGGCCTATAGAGTACTCTCATACAGAAAGGAACATGTAGTAAGCTGACCTCAGAAGCTTACAACTGAAATCTACCCAAGGAGGCAAAAACTAGACAATCTTTGAAACAAAAGTGGTATTGGAATTTTTAGGAAGGACTAATATACAAAAGCTGATTTTAAGACATAACTATAGTGGGAGTTACTGGTAAGACAGACTCAGATCTAAATGACTATCCACAGTGCCAATCTTACTGAGTAAATTAACCTTTCCAATCACATAATTTGTAAATTATTCAATGGCCTATGTTAGTGTTATGATGATAGTATGAAATACATATGAAGAAATCCATATGGTACTAGACTTACAATAAATAGAAACCAATTAACACACTTCCCTTCTCCCAATTATTCATCTTTATCTTTACCTGGGGGAGAGAGAAGTTTAGTATCTCCCTAGGTAAAAAAAATAATTATTGTATTCTTAAATAGTAGGAGATGAAGAAAAAAGGTTTTCTGTAAAGTTCTAGAAATGAAATACTTTCTATTTTGTTAGCCAAATGGTCTTTTATAACTTTTAACTTCTGCCTTTGTTCTCAGGAGCCATAGATAATGCAAAAGTAAACCAATTGCCTTGAACCTTCAAAGTTTGGATAAAAACCAGTCAGTGGTCCAAAGCTGCCCTTGACTCTAGTTGGCCAGCATCTAGTTAGGACCATGATACAAACAAAGTCATCGTGAAGGAACACACAAATGATATATTTGAAATAATAAACAAAGATTTTTATAAATAAACTTTAGTCAGATTGATAGTTTGGGATATAGAAAAATAATTATATACATATGTCTATATTTCTATAGGAGAAATGATAATCAGAAAGCAGTGGTAATTTGATATACATAGTTCAGATTAGTTGATCATGAAGCTAATCCAATTGAGAATAAGCTATCTATAATTTTAGTAACTATTCTCTGCTTATCTTGAGTAACTTCATGTTATACACATAACATTTAAACTATAATGAAATCAAATTCAAATTCAGTACACCCTTTGTTTCGATTGAATATGTGATTCAATATAATGTGGGATGCATAATTTGAATTATCAAACGGTGAGCATAATTATCCTATTTGTGAGAAAGCGCATTGAGGTGGTAAGCCCTAATTAACTTAACTCTTCTATCATAGGGCATTTAGACTGTTTCTACTTTTACAAGTATTGAAAAATCTTCAGTCATGCCTTCTGGGGCTGTAGCTTTAAGTAAACACTATTAGTGTTTCTAAATAATCTCAAAAGTTAGAGTAACGTATTGAAATCACTATCCCGAAGCGCATCATGACTGGCATCCTTACACTGCCGTGATAGCCACTGCACATGCGCGTACTGATGATCCTGTTTGCTGACTTAGTAATGAGCGTGCCTCGTTAACACTCCACCCTGAGCTTATTTCATTGGCGTTTATGGGCTTTACTTCTTATTTACATTTTCCACACCAGCCCATTTCTTTCTTATGAAGATTTATTGTTTCATGGGGACTTCAATTCAATTTTGTAATGTATTCTGAGCATAGCTGCAAGAGGCCTTCCTCCCTCCCCTAACCCCCTTTAGTCCCTTTGTTTCTTTAAAAAATTTGATTTCAACTTTAATGCTATCTATGCATACATAGTGCTTTGTATCTATATAACACCTAGGGTCTATGAATAAAACGAAACAAATATCTTTCTCATTCTAATAAATCATTTAATACAATAACCTTCTGTTTTATCAATTTCCAAATGAGACCAATTTTTGCTCTTTATGGCTGAATAAAATCTCGGTGTATATATGCCCATTCTCTTTATTCATTCTCCATGGTTGAACACTTAGTTTGATCCCATAGCTTAGCTATTGTGAACAAAGATGCAGAAAACACTGATGTGTAGGTATCTCTGTGATGTGTTGACTTAAGTTCCTTTGGATTAATACCCAGGAGTTTTGTAGCTCTGTCAGATGGTAGCTCTATTTTTTAGTTTATTGTGGTACCTGCATACAGGATTTCATGGTATCTGGACCAATTTACATTCCTTATGTATATGTTTATATTCCATACACTTGATAGTGGTCTTTACATACTAAAGATAAATTCTTTTATGTGTTTTATTCATTTATGTCATAAATTGACATGCTAAATAGTGAGTGATTATTATTTTCCCAAAGGTTATTACATTGCACTCCCATTATCAGTATTTTTAATAGTCATTTACTGTATTTATGACCTGTTTTCTAACTAATTGGATATTGGAAATTTTTGTTTGTATCATTGTTTGAATTTTACATTGATGACTTCCAAGTAAGTTAATCATCACCATATTGTGATTGACACTACCATAGATGATATTGCCTGTTTTTCATGTGAATGTTTTTGTTTAATTTATTAAAACACAATCATAGAGTTCAAATCTATTCAGAGAAATTCAGGAAATTATAGCAGCTGGATATAGATGAATATCATTATTCTGGTAAATGACAATATCAGTACCCAAAATGAACAAGAAATTGCTCTTACTCTTAACTTCTAATGAAGGTAATTATTTTACAATTTGAACATAAACATTTAATCTATTGTTTTTATGTAATAAATTTTCTTTAGAAATGTTTTACTTGGTATATAATATCCATGTTTATGAACTGTTGCATATTTAATACTAGTACATGGTATATACTAATTAAAGGTTAGTGATTAGTATTTTGTTTCACACAAGAGTTTCAATTCGAGTCTTGTTGTTCTTTATAAATTATATAATAAATTCTTGTGATAGCGTTAGCCCTACTGAGCTGCTGGATACTGCAATATTTTGATGCCTACTGTCTAAACCAGTGTTTCTTAATCTGTGGGGGTCGTGACCCACACAGGGGTAACATATCAGATATTTACATTGCAATTTATAACAGAAGGAAAATTACAGTTATGAAGTAGCAATTAAATAACTTTATGGTTGGTGATCACCACAAACTAAGGAACTGTATTAAAGGGTCACAGCACTCAGAAAGTTGACAACCACTATTCTAACTGATTATCTCACCTATGCTGTCTATGTGTACCCTATTCTGCTTTCTAGTTTTTTGAATCAAATTTCTCATTCTCTTACTCAAATGTAGAAGACAGCAGCACCTTTTAATTCTGTTTAGTACATGCGAATTTCCTCTTGCTCATTTCCCTCATATATTTTTGATGTACATACATTTTGTTGCATGTATCAGTGGTTTACTTTCAATCTTTGAGAAGTGTATTAATATTAAGTGCTATTTATTCATTTGCCTGACAAACAGCATTTGAATTGTCTCCAAGCTTTGACTGTTAGAATTATTATCAAAGGAAAACTGCTGATAAACAGTTCTCTACTGCCTTTGTACCTGTTATTCTTTATTTGCAATATATGGGTGTTCTCTTAAACCATATTGCTATGGCAACTTTTGATATTAGTAGTGTTTCATCTTAATTTTGACAAAGTCCATATCTACCAGAGAATGATAAATCCACATAATGCATTAACAGCATTATATAATACAACCGTTATCACTATCTGATTCTAAAATACTTCCTCCCTCCGGGAGAAAGGCCCATACATACCTTATGCTATGACCCACTTATCAGTTAGTGTTCAATGTTAGTCTCTAGGCAACCATCAACCCCAGATTTCAGATGGTCTTTAATTTCGTATGGTCTAATGCTGAAGTAGCATCTCCATTTAATGCTCATGTCTTTGGTGAAGAATAGTATGTTTTATGCAAATTGAATTTTATTTATAAAAAAATTATGAAGACTCTTCAGTTTTTCTTCTTTGTGTTGATTTTCTCATAATATTTATTGTTATCGTAGTTCATATAGCTTTAATACAGAGTGCATCTCAGATAAAGTCTAAGTAATTGAGAATATCTCCTCAAAATATTGCTCGTGCACATTTCTTAATGTCTTCCTTTGGGTTGTTAGGTGGTTCAGTGGTTAAAACATGAGGATTAGAGTTCAGATCTCAAATTTGTGCAGGCAAGCACATGGCTTGTAATTCTAGACCTGGAAAATAGAGAGATGGGAATTCCCAGAGCAAGGTGGCTAGGGAAACTAGATGTATGGAAGAATGCAAGGACTGGGTTGGATTTAGAGATCCTGCTTTAATTAAAATGTGGAGTTCAGACAGTCCTGACATGTGTTCTACTACTCTGAAGAGTTACTACGAGCAAGGAAACTCTCACGAGTAAGCATTTAATTATGGCTTGCTTACAATTTCAGAAGTTTAGTCCATTGTCATGAAGGGGAGCATGCTGGCACGCTGGCAGACAGGTTAGAGAAGTATCTGAGAGTTCTATCTGGATCCAGAAGCAACAGGAAGGGAGAAACACTGGTCCTGACTTGGGCTCTTTGAAACCCTCAAAGCCCTTTCCCCACTGATACACTTCCCCCAACATAACCACACCTACTCCAACAAGGCCATATGTTCTATTCCTTTCTGGTAGTGGAAGTCCCTGGTGAACAAGCATTCAAATCTATGAGCCTATTGTGGGGAGAGCATTCTCATTCAAACTGCCACAGTGACAGAGACCAATTCTGAAAAGAATATCAGGCTTCTACATATCCAGGAACGTAGACTGTGCTCATGCAAAACATTGCGCACCCACTTATGCAAGCATTACCCAATTGTGCACAGCACACACACATGAAAATGGGAAAATATATACTATCTTTTGGATGAGTAAATGCTTCTAATTTGACAAGGTTATGTTTTCATTTTTAGATTCATTTTCTATCTTAAGTTTCTATAATCAATAATAATTCACTAGGTATGAATACAAAACCCTCATTGTAGAGGAATTTTTAACAACAACATGGCTTCTATGACAAGGGGTCACATCCAAAGACCTACTAAGTCTATGTGATCTGGCTGGAATGCAGACATGGCATATACCTTTAATAACTCTGGCTGGAATATAAACATGTCCTTAGAACACACCCTTTAATCCAATATTCAATTAAGAGGCAAAGTGACAAATCAGAGAAAGATTTGACAGAATGAGTCAGAGATAGGAGATTCCCGACTCTCATGAGAACAGCAGAGGAAAGAGAAGCTGTTTAAAAGCAGTTCAGGGAGAGTCAGTTGGGAGTCAGGGTAGTGAGTGCAGTGAAATGGAGTTGTGTCCATCCATTAGTTCTCAGCTCAGTCAGTCAGTTCAATTAAATTTTGTCAATTTAGTTCAGAGAATAAGGAGCCAGAAAACTAGAAAAGACTGCCAGAGTTAGTTTGACTCTCAGCAGAGCAATTCATTGAGAAGCTGGGAAAAGCTAGATTGAATCAGTCAGCTTGGAGAGGAGTTTGAACCAGAGCAGCTGAGTTGAACTATCCAGCCAGAGTTCAGAAAGAACTGAAAAGGGTGAGCTTTGAAGGCTGAAAGATTTTAGGTCTAGGTTAGTGGTCAGAGACTGGAAGCTGAAGACTTCAAGGTCCAAGCTTCCAGAAAATTATTAGATTGTGTGAGGGCTCAAAACTTCCAAACCTAGGCCTAGGGATAGTTAGATAGAAATGCCCTGGTCTTTGTCCAAGCCATATATTCATAAAGCTTGGGTACAGATCTCATCTCATCACTTCATTTGAGGAAATAAAAGCAACACTTTCATTTATACCTTATATATTCCCAACATCTGCCTTTCCTCTGTTATGCTATGGTTATGTTTCCCCTCAGTGTAGGTTATACACATCACAACGATAACACTTCTGTTTTGTAGAGGTTAGGTGACTTCTACCAAAATCTAGAGGATTTTTCTAATAAATATCTAAGCGTATTCCTTCAGGAAGCAGGCAGAAAGAACCTCTGGGCCTAGCTTGGTCTCTTGAAACCCAAAGTCCACCCTCACTGATCTATTTTCTCCAACACAGCTACACCATCTCCAACAGAGATCCATCTTCTAATGATTTTAAATAGTGCCACTCCCTGATGAACGAACGTTCAAATCTTTGAAACTCTGAGAGCTATCCTCAGGTATTTACTATTTTTGAGTACTTTTTCCTTCATTTGATATGAATTATTATCTAATTGCACCAATTCCTTTCGATCCAAAACTCTATTATTCCTCATCCACATGTCTACTGGCTTTTTATTCATCTTTTTCCCGATGAGGAATTTTTTTTTATTTAACCTCCAATTTTTATCTTAATACTTTAAAGTCATTACCTCACAATGATGTCATAGAGATGATGCCATTCTGTTTTATTTTGTTCCGCACTTTCCCCCATTCAAAAGACAGCTTTGATAGTATCCTTTCCTGCAATGGGTCTTTTTCCTTGAACTAGGAATTCAGAATTTGACTAAGATATGAGGAGTAGTGTGGCTTTCTTCATATGTATCCTCCTAAAAGTTCATGAATTTTCTTTATAAGTTGACATTTTTGTTAAATTTTGAGTAATTCTAGACATTGATCTTCAAATAAACTCTTCTTTTTTCACCCTTGGACATAAGTGTGAGATGGCGCTGTGACTCACTGCAGCTAGTTTTACTTTTTTTCTCAACTTTTCTTTCTCAGATTTTCTGATAGGATCAATTTTAGTAGCATGCATGCAACTTACTGATTTTTATACTTTCTTTCACCTCCAGTCTGCTGTTTTTCAGTAGTTATTAAAATTGTGGGCTCTTGAATCTTGCAATACTAAAATTTTCATTTTTTTCTTTATACCTCACTTCTCTGCTGAAGTAGTATGTGTATGTGTGTGTATTCATTCTTTCTTTTACTTATGGATGTATTTTTAATAATGAAAGTGTTTGCCTAATAAATTCAACAACAAGGCCATCATGATGCTTGGTTTCCCTTAACTGCTCTACCAATTTCTACCAAATTTGTACACTTATAAAGTCTTCAAATTACGTTCTAGTTCTACATTGTTTGGTCGATGTGCTATGAGGATCTGAACATTATCATTCCTAAAGAACATCACCTTTTCTGTACTTGTGTCTGTCACCTCCTCTCTTCACTTATTAAGATGTGTTCTCTCTCTCTCTCTCTCTCTCTCTCTCTCTCTCTCTGTGTGTGTGTGTGTGTGTGTGTGTGTGTGTGTACTTTTTTCTGCATAGTTTTTAGTGCTTGGGCACAGAAACCATGGAAGCTTTATCTGCAGTTCTATTACCATCTCCCTGTGCACATTTCTCTCTTGGTGTCCTTCCCAGTAAATTTTACCACCTCCACAGCATCTCCAACGCCTGTCTCCTCAGCGTTGTAAGCCTTCTGTGCTTTCCTGGTTTTAAATCTTTATAGCATGATTGAAAAAGAAACCACAGGAGGTAAGCAAGAATAGCCATGCTTATATTTCCCCTATCCCTCAGAGTTTTGAAACCCATGCTTATCCCTTGAAGCAATTCTCTTATATCTTCCCAGATCTATACATGTTTGCTGAAGATAGATAAATTGAGTAGTAAGATTTTATATAATAAATAAAAGAAGTCTTTGTTAGAGACCTATATTTACCACTTTTCAACAGTATAAGAAAGTCATATTATTCTGTAAAATTATAATTGGTGTTTGTATCATATTGCATTTGCTCCTTTTTGTAACACGTTTTCATTTAAGAGTCATCAATATTTAGGCTTCTGTTGCTGTATCTCTGTTTGTAGCATGTTTTACTATGAAGAATATTGTTGGTTAAGAATCAATTTAGAAAGGCAATTTAGAAATCCCGTAAACAATATAATTGCATTTCATTGCAATATAATGAAGGAAGAAATATTAAATTTTGGACACAGTAAGCTAAAAGGCATTACACACAGAGCAGTGGAAGCCACGTTAAGGGGATTGATATAAAGAAACCTGTTGAGGAGAACATAATTATGTAGGATATTGTAAAGTCAAAGTAAGAGGGTGACTTGGGAATAGAGAAAAGAGGAAGAGATAAGAAGGGTCTTCTGGCTCAAAGTATTTATTTATAACACACTGGATTTCAAAGACCTCTATATCAGGTCATAAAATATGAATTCCAGCATAGAAGAAAATTGATTACCAAGTCTAATACATGATAAAATAAAATACATGCACATATACAAGTTTGCTCTGAGGTCCTGGTTAACTAAGGAAAAAGTGAATATAACATCAGAAATGCCAAAAACAAAATCTGAATGTTTTAGGAGAGCAGTTTATTAAGTAGGAAGGTAATTAATTTGTGTGTGTGTCACAAAATCTATAAAGCTTTTTCTGGATTTCTCACAAGGCTACAATATACCAGTTTGTTTCTGAGAGAGAAGACAGGGCATTTAGCCACATAATTTTATCTGCCATTGTCTGAGAATAGAATTCCTCATTTTACACTGTTCATTCTAATAACCTAGACTCAAAATTCATACCCTTGTTATAAGTTATTTGTATAGCATGGTTTATTTAATATGTGATATTTTGGGCTTTATGCTAGCTTTCAGTCTTCTTCATCCTCATTTTTCTGCATTTCAACCATATCTGTTCTTTCTTGTCTGTGGGTGTATGCTAATATTTAAAGACTATAGAAGGATTGAATTATTATCTGAATGAATAAATAATTTAAGGAATGAATAATACAAGACTCTAAATAATAACTTCCCAGGGTGGAAACAAAACTCTGTTCTTTGCAATGATTAACAATTACTTATCCATTTGTCAGTTAGCCAAATGGGAGATTTCTGAACAACTGCCTTCTAGAAAAATACTGGATCAAAGCTTCTAAGTGACCTTTTTAATATGTGATACAGCTCAGTCTTTTCACTTCCTGGCTTTCTTTAGACTCTGAAATGTTGGGACTAAAGTAATCTCAAAAGAAACTTTATGGCTTTAGCCTTCCCAGATATAAGGTATTTGCATAGTGTGAACTTTATATTTATTCTTAAATTCCTCAGATAAATGTCATTGACGTGTTTGAAAATGAATAGAATCCATTGCAGAAAACTGACATGGAAAAATTTAAGAAAAAATAAATATTAGTTTGAAACATTCTGTTAGACCAAAGAAAATTCTAAACATTCCGAGTCTCGAATCCTTCTGATCATAATTCCTACATGTGTGTATTTTACATTGAGACTTTCAAAACTAAAGATTTTACTTTTTATTTATCCATGCATTTACTTTTATTTTAAGTAAGTGTCACATGTTAGTAAAACATAATGTAGTTTATGGTAAATAGTTAAAACATGATCAAATTTAGAGACACTATAAAGAGATTGCTGGCAACACCAGTTGAACTCAGAACTCAATTTAACAAGAAATGTATGACATTGGAAGGGATATGTTGGTGGGGGGAAACATGTCTGGCAAGTGACTGGGGACTATATAATCAAAACACAGGAAAGGTAAATATGAAATTCTCATAGACTAAATAAAAAGTATTTTAGAAGAGGTAGATCAAGCAGAGTCAGGAATAGAGACCTTAGGCAAATGAAGAACTGATTTTAGAACCCTGCTCACCTGGATTTCTGGATGTATTAAATGTGCTTCAAATGATCCCCTATTCATAGTTTGGGCAAATACTCGAAACCCTTTTTTAAGCATATTACAAAACATTTATGTCAGGAGAAAATGTGTGGGAAAAATTTAAAATTCATCATGGTAGTTGATCTGGCTCCTGGTTGCAATAGACAGCTCTTTTTTTTTTTAAGCTGGATATTTTATGTATTTGCATTTCAAATGTTATTCACTGTCGCAGTTTCCCCTTCGGAACCCCCCTAGCCCATCCCCTCTCCCTCTGCTTCTATGAGTGTGATCCCCACCCACCCACACACTCCCGCCTGGTCCTGGCATCCCCATACACTGGGCATCAAGCCTTCACAGGACCAAGGTCCTCTCCGCCCACTGATGCCAGACAATGCCATACTCTGCTAAATATGCATCTGGAGCCATAGGTCCCTCCATGTGTATTCTTTGGTTAGTGGTTTAGTTCCTGGGAGCTCTCAGGGGTCTGGTTGGTTGATATTGTTGGTCTCCCTATGGGCTTTCAAACCCTTTCAGTTCCTTTAGTCCTTTCTCTAACTCCTCCATTGGGGTCCCCATGCTCAGTCCGATGGTTAGCTGCAAGCATTCTCATCTGTATTGATAAAGCTCTGGCAGAGCCTCTCAGGAGACATTTCATATCAGGCTCCTGTCAGCAAGCACTTCTTGGCATCCGCAATAGTGTCTGTGGTGTCTGTATATGGGAATAGACAGCTCTTGAACCATTTCCCTATGTCTGCTTCACAGGGTGTGTTACAAGAATTCAGTTCCTGGGAAAAGCAGGATTTGGATGTATGATAAATAGCCCTGCCTCATCAAGGGTATTTGATTGTCTTGCAGTATATTGTATTGAGAATTAGACTTTTTCAAATGATATTAGTCTGTGGAAGTTTTGAATGCTTTTTAGATAAACTTTTGCATCAGTGATAAGCAAGATTCATAACAGTAACTGAGAAAGTTGTGTGTATTTTTATTTCCTAAATATTGCATGACATTGTTATTTAAAAATGATAGAGCAAACTATTTGAGGAGACTTTCAACATTGAATCTAATTCTAAATAACTTTAAATTACTTAAATTCTACCAAATCGTTTTATTTTATTTTTATGTCAATTTTGATCATTTATATTTTTCTAGAAAATTTTCAGTCCGGGCACTGGGCTCATTTAATGTATGAAGTCTGAACATGCACGAGACCCTTGGTCCTAGATCTCACCTTTTCCCCAAAGAACCACCTTAGTGTTTTCATGTTAGACTAGAACAATATTCCTAACGGTGGAATTTTGATATATTCTCATATAGTGCTAATAGATATGCCAATGATTAAACCTCTGTTACTAAAACATTTTTATATTTATAACTGGCTCATTGTAAAGCAGGAATGTGTATTAATTATTTACTGAAAAGTTCTAGTAAAAGACTTTGTTTTTGTCTTATTTATTCATTTACTTATGTAAATAATGTTCATAGTTGTTCTTTGAGAGCCTCATAAATGTATTGTAGTCATATTAGTATCCCTCCCCACCCTCCTTCTATATCCTTCCTTACTTTTTTTAACCTAGTATTCCTCACACATAATTGGACCCTGATATGCCTACCCCAAATAACTGTAAAACAATGTTTTATTGTTCTACTGCTTAGAAATGTTAGCATGAGGGCACAAAAGGATCTATTATATTGCCTCTTTATCATATAGATTTAGAATTTCAAACTAACAACAGGACCTTGTGGAAGTTTTACAAATATTAATGTGAGTCAGGTGCATGATAATGTTTTATCTTTTTCCACTCATTAGACTCGATGTTATAGGAATTGAGATAAAATATCTTCATTTTTCTTAATTTATTACATAACGCAATTAAAAAAAATAGTTCCTGACTGGAGAGTTTACTGCAACATTTGTATCTTTATCTTAAAACTTTAATTATCTATTTTGATTTACAAGTTATAAATTAATCATAAGACTATTTTATTTAATTCAATAGTAGATGAAGATTTCTCATTTAAACTTGCCACTAGTGGTCAGTTTGATACAAATTGTACAAATTTGACATCCACTTACCATTCTTTCCAGCCTTGAATAATCAGATTTTTAGATTTACAATACAATATATAGTTTAATATTATATGAAATATTCAACCAATATTAATAATTTGAATTAAGCTGTATTCTCTTTAATTAACCATTTTATTTATTTACATTCCACCACTTGTCCCAACTTCCCCTCCCCACAGTTCCTCCCACCCTTTGCCTCCTAGAGGTTGCTCCCTGCCTTGCTCCACCCCAGATATCCTCCTACCCTGGGGCCTCAAGTCTTGAGGATTAGGTGCATTTTCTCCCACTGAGGCCAGACCAGGCAGTACTCTGCTATATATGTGTGGGGAGGAAGGATGAGGGTAGGGCTTGGGTCAGCACTGGATGCTGCCTGATCGGAGGCTCAGTCTCTGGGATCTCCCAGGTTTAGTTGAGGCTGCTGGTCTTCCTATGGGGGGTAGCTCTCCCCTTCAGCTCCTTCAATCCTTCCCCTAATTCTTCCATAGAGGTCCCTAACCAGTACCATGGTTGGGTGTAACTATCTGCATCTGTCTTGGTCAGCCTCTCAGAGACAACCTTGCTGGGCTCCTGTCTGCAAGCACATCATAGCATCAGAAACAGTGTCAGGAATTAGTGCCTCCCACCCTGCATGAGATGGATTTCAACTTGGGCCGTCACTGGACCACCTTTCCCTCAGTCTCTTCTCCATTTTTGTCTCTACAGTTCTTTTAGACAAGAACAATTCTGGGTCAGAAATTTTGAGTGTGGGTTGGTCACTCTGTCACTCCACTTGGTCCCTGTCTATCTACTGGAGGTGGACTCTTCTAGTTCCCTCTCCCCATTGTTGGGCATTTTGGCTAAGGTCACCCCCCATTGAGTCCTGACAGTCTCTCACCTCCCAGGTTTCTGGGACTTTCTAGAGAGCACCCCTGCCTCCCACTCCCAGAAGTTGCATATTTCCTTTCATTCTCCTGGTCCACTGGGTTTCTCTCTTGTTCCACCCCCATACCTAATCCTGTTCCCATTTTCCCTTCCCCCTCTCCTCCACCTAGGTCCTACCCTCTGCCCAGACCTGTGATTATTTTGTTTCCCTTTCTTTCTTTCTTTTTTTTTTTTTTCCGGAGCTGGGGACCGAACCCAGGGCTTCCTAGGCAAGCGCTCTACCACTGAGCTAAATCCCCAACCCTTTGTTTCCCTTTCTAAGTAGGATTGAAGCATCCTCACTTGGGTCTTCCTGCTTGTTAAACTTCTGATGGTCTCCGTAAGCCATATTCTTAAAATGTTCACTTAAAACGTCACAGGGAGAAAAACAATGTTGAGGATGCCTCAAGTAAATACTTTAAGAAATACTGGCACATAAAAAGAGATTTGAGAAAAAGGAGATATCATAGCTGAGATTTTCTTTTAAATTTTAAAATATATTTGTTGTGCCCTACTTAATCTCCCTAAACTTTAAATGACATCTTGACCAAGTCAACTATGCTGACCTGTTCTTCATTTTTTGTTGATTTTTTTTTCTGTAAATTAGCCCATTTATTGCAGGCCAGACAAGTCTCAGACAGTAGGGCTTCTGCTGGTCTTTCAGTTCCTTCAGTTTAAAAGCATCTGTGTGGAAGCACGTATTCATTCAACAAAGGTTTAATGACTATTGCATTTCTGGAAAGCAAAAATGTTTTAATAGTTAATAGTTAATGAGGCTTCTTTTTCCCCCTAGAATATTCCTTAATTGAAATAATAACAACCAAGTTTTAGATGATACAAAAGACAAGTGTCCAGAACTTCTTACAGACGTGGGACACTTTTTCTCGAACCAGACTTTATCTTTGATGTTTGTGACATTGTGACAATACAAGGAACTGAGAAGGAATTACTAATTTGCCATTTTTCTTAAGATCTCCATCCTGTGAGAATTCTTTTTTCCTAAGATTCCTACCCTGTGTGAGTTAATAAATTTGCATATGCACTTGAACTTCATTAAATATTAACATTTCTGACTATACATGGACTGACCCAGGGCTCCAACTGCATATGTAGCAGAGAATAGCCATGTTGGGGCACCAGTGGAAAGGAAAGCCCTTGGTCTTGCCAAAGTTGGACCCCCAGTGCAGGGGAATGTCGGAGGGCAGGTAAGGGGGGTGGATGGGGGAAAATACCCGTAGGGGGAGGGGGAGGGGATGGGGACTTATGAACAGGAAACCAGGAAAGGGAATGACATTTGAAATGTAAATAAAGAAATATATCTAATAAAACAATAAAATTTCAAAAACAATTAAAAAAATAAATAAATTTAAAAAATTAACATTTCTAGTAAAGATTACCCTGTACTTTGAAGTAACTTTTCTCTATTTCATTATTGGTAACTTCTATAGCAGCTATACCATTCTGCTAATCTATACTTTGACACTTGCTTTGATTTTATGTTTATTTAATCTAGTCAGTTATGACTTAGAAGGGAACTTGAGGTAAGCAATTGCCTAATTTGTCAATTAAAAGGGGTACATACAATGAAATTTCTTTTTCCCCCTAGAATATTCTTTAATTAAGACAATAACAACCATGTTTTAGGTGATTGTTAGTAATACTAACACAAGAACTCAGTGTCATTGGGGAATGTGTTACAGCCTAGACACAGGAGCCAGAGAAGGATCTTCTTAGTAGGTATCATTGTTAATGTCTTAATGAACATTGGATAATACAAACATTTAATGGACTGGTCTTTTAAAGAAAATAATTAGATGAGTCTGAATCAAAAGACACTGTTGTTCCAGGTCAGAGTTAAGCGTTCTGAGCAAAAACAGATGGTGTTCAAGGTCTGGGAAGGCAGGCATTGGGGTGTTTTCAGAAGCATGTAACAGAATGTTGGGACTATTGAAATAAAGAACGGCCTCAAATATGATAACACTACAATGCCCTGCATCTTGTAACCATGAGGCCTGCATTGATGTCTAAAACCTCCTGCTGACTGTGACACATCTCACACTACACAGTAGTATTGCAGCAAAAACTAAGAATCCCCAAGAGAGCAATATTCCGTAGCTAGAATAAACAATTCTGGTGCGAGCTTTGGTCTCCTATTCTCTCTCACAAAAACTACTTTGACCCCTCTCTCTGCCGAGAGACGCGGAGGAACAAAATTCCAAGGGCACATTAAGAAAGATTGGAAAGGCACTCTGATTGGACAAGCTTGAAGACACCTGAAAGCAAGAGGCTAGCTAGAGGCCACTTTCTATGTAGAAGTGAGTGAGAGAAACAGACTAGAGCAGTTGTTCTCATCTGTGGGTCACATCCCATTTCACATGTGTCTCATGCCAGATTATTTCCATTATGATTCATAACAATAGCAAAATTTCAGATCGGAAGCAGCAATGAGATAATTTTATGGTTGGGGGTCACCCCAACGTAAGGGACTATATTAAAAGGTTGCAATATTTGGAAGGCTGAGAACCACTAGAGGCTTTAAGAGTACTGGTAAGAGTATTTTGGGTTCTCCACATGAAGAAGGACACCAGGTAGAACCCAGCCTATGGGGAAACATTCTTCTGCTGGTAGGTCAGTATGGTGAGGATGGTCAGGATCCAGACAGAGGGAAGGTAGAAGTGACCCCAGAACAAATACTTCTGTTATCAGGGTCCTGGAGGTGAGATATTCCAGTGGCCGACAAAGCAACAATGAGAGAAAACTCAGATTCATTTGCTTCTGCTTTTGGGGTGTATCAGGGACTGGCAACAAAGAGGGGAGATATTTTGAATGTGAAAAAGTGATATTGTACTTCTGCTCAAACGGGTTCAGTAACCAGGAAAAGAGAGCTTTTAGTCAGTATTTGAGAGGGACTTAAAGTCAGTGGAATCCTATTATGGCATGAAAAAAGTGATCATTTAGACACCCTTTCCACAACTATGTCAGCTAAATAATTTGACTGCACACTTTCACGTCAGCTCCATTAAGTTTTGTAAGTGGCAGGTTGCTTCCTACTGCCTTGCATATAGTTTATGTTATTGAAGACTGAGCACAACATCACATAAAGAATAAATTGATTTACCTTAAGTATTTTTACCACTCAAAATTAGGGTTGAATTTTTCTCTTGGTTTTTCTATCATTCAAAATGAATCTTTTAAAAATACCCTTCCCCTTATGCGTTTGTTTTACTTGGTGTTTGCCTTTCATCTAATTGGAATGGATCTTTGAATAATTTCTTCAAGAAAGCACCTGGGCTGCCGATTCCTGAGAATGGCTATTCTTCATCACAGCAGCGACACCTTAGTTAGATAAATATTTATTGAATGTGCAATCTTTCCATTTTAATATGATTGTTTCTTGTCCATATTGCACAGAGATCTGCCCAAATATGATTTTGGTTCAAAGTTTACTTATACCGTTTTATTTTTATTTTTTCTGTCCACAATCATTTTGATCATCATACTTACCTGGGTTTTGTATCTTAAAATTACTTAAATAAAATTGAAAAGTTGTTCAAAAGTTTTTCATAGGCAAATAATAGTTTCTATTCATATACATTCAAATTTTATCTAATCTATATAAGAGTTTTCACTCTGGAGCCTATTTTATACTAATTCAATGTCTATTCCTTGGACAACTGATATGTAAAAATTTTCTTCAAATTGAAATATTCTATCATGAAGGAAGGTCTATTAGGACTCAGGGAACAAACAGAGTCCACAAGACTGAAGCTTACAAAATTCATTAACCTCCGCCCAAGGTTATGTAGGCATTGGCAGCTGCAGAGCAGAGCAAACTCTGATCCCCCAATCTTCCTGCAAGCCATTCAGCATGCTCCAATAATGCAGCTTTCATAGTGGTCACCCATGCTGGATGGGCTTTTCATTTTAGTTAATTCTCACATTTCTCTTCATTTAATGTTTTCATAATTTCAATAATATTTATCATATTTATTATTTTTCTTGATAAGGTATCATTGTACTATTTATTACATTTCATAGATTTTTTAGGGCACATTTATCTTTTACCACAACAGTTTACTTTTCGATTACTTCTTTTTTCCAAGAAATGTGTGTGTGTATATATATATATATATATATATATATATATATATATATATATATTTCAAATGTTATCCCCTTTTCCAGTTTTCTGTTCATAAATCCTCTATTCCATCCCCCTCCCCCTGCTTCTACGAGGGTGTTCCCCCACCCAATCATTCACCCTTTTCCACCTCCCCACCCTAACCTACACTGGGACATCAAATCTTGGCAGGACCAAGGGCCTCTCCTCCCATTGATGCCTGACAAGGCCATCCTCTGCTACATATGCAGTTGGAGCCATGAATCTGTCCATGAATACTCTTTGGTTGGTGGTTTAGTCCCTGGAGCTCTGGTTGGTTGGTATTGTTGTTCTTATGGGGTTGTAAAGCCCTTCAGCTCCTTCAATCCTTTCTCTAACTCCTCCATTGGGAACTGTGTTGTCAGTTCAGTGGTTGGCTGTGAGCATCAGCCTCTGTATCTGTCATGCTCTGGCTGAGCCTCTCAGGAGACAGCCATATCGGGCTCCTGCCAGCTTGCACTTCTTGGCATCAGCACTATTGTCTGGGTTTGGTGGCTGCATATGGGATGAATACCCAAGTGGGACAGTCTCTGAATAGCCTTTCCTTCAGTCTGTTCTCCAAACATTGTCTCTGTAATTCCTTCTGTGAATATTTTTGTTCCTCCTTCTAAGAAGGACTGAAACATCTGCACTTTGCTCATCTTTCTTCTTGAGCTTCATGAGGTCTGTGGATTGTATATTGGGTAATCCGAACTTTTGGGCTAATATCCACTTATCAGTGAGTGCTTACCATGTATATTCTTCTGTGACTGGGTAACCTCATGTAGGAGGATATTTTCTGGTTCCATCCATTTGCCTAAGAATTTCATGTAGTCATTGTTTTTAATATCTGAGTAGTACTTCATTGTATAAATGTACCACATTTTCTGTATCCATTCCTCTGTTGAAGGACATCTAGGTTCTTTGCAGCTTCTGGCTATTATAAATAAAGCTGCTATGAACATAGTGGAGCATGTATCCTTGTTATATGTCAGAGCATCTTTTGGTTATATGCCCAGGAATGGTAGAGCTGGGTCAAAGAATGCTGCCTGCAAACGTTTGTGATTATGAAAGCAGAGTTGCAAAAGTTATAACCAATATATCTTACCTGGGGCTTAGTAAACTAAGACCTCATGCTGATAATTATCCCTTTCTTCATCCAAATTTTAATGAGATACATTGTAACTATATATAATATATTTCTAAACCATAAAGAGATTATATTATAAAGTAAAAGTTGGATTAAACAGTCATATTAGTCTGACTATTACTAGTTTACAATGGATAATTTTAAACTGTGGTACTTCAAACATATCTCTTAGGAGCATGTAGCAATAAATAATAGCTCTAATGAAAATGAAACATCCCTGTTACTCACTTAAATTTCTAGTACTTGGATTCAAATCAAATATACTTTCTTCTGTATGTTATGAATAGAGGTGGTTATTTATCAAGTCTTTTCTCTACAGTGTCACATCTTATACAATATTTGAGAAATATATGAAATTTATCTTGAGCATCAGTGGTGCTTGGAGAAAATAAATACAATTTTTTCTCATGGTGTTTATGGGTCTCTGAACCATATCCAAATTTTTTCTTGGATCGTTTCAATACGAAGTAATTTCACATAGTCTTTCTAAATGCTTCAATGAATCTGCATGTGAAATGTTACAACTGGGAATTTTCTGAGTGACAAAAATAATAGAGGGTTTGAACAATGAGGAGGGATGAGAAAGTTCATTCTGTTTGGATGTACAAGTGCCTAATTAAATACAACTAAAAGAGAACCTGGAGATGCTATCGGTGAGTTTTGTACTATCTGTAGATATCCTACTAAAGCCCAAATAAATTGTTGGAGTAGTATTTCAGACACAGTTAGGTAAAATAAAATCAAAATGAATCGTAAATAAATATGCAAAATATTTATCAATTATCACATATCAACATTCTATAGCTACTTATACAATGTGTTCTAAATCTCAAAAGAAATACAGTGAAGAATTGAACAGAGGAAAAAATAGTTGTTGTTTCATAACGAAAATGCTAGATAAAATTATTTTTAACTTATATCTGTATACTTTTAAAATATCGAGACGATTTTCCACAGTTAGTATTTATTTGAGATCAAGTGGTCCAAGTATAATGTACAGATGCCAATGAATGTCGATTATTTCGTTCTTGAGTCCTAGGCTTACTTTATTGGGTATCTCTATGTTCATTATGCTGCATGTGTTAGTTATTGCCCCTTTTTTATTTTCCTGTATTATTCATGGAAGGGTATGATTATTTGAACAAGTACACCATAGTTTAGATTTCAATTACTGTTATTACCTTCAATTCCCTTATAACCATGTTTTCCATGCCTGAAAAAATTTAAATGGACTCTTGGCCTTAATGCTATACATTATTTAGTGGTAATTTTTAACCTTACACAGAGCAAAATTGCTGATCAAAAGCAAATATTCTGCTTTAAGTGGCCATTTGGGAAAAAAGAAATCTTTGATAAATGGGATATATAGGTTAAAAGTGAATATGCTCTGAGTTAGTTTAGCCTTATTATTTTTAAGCATGCGGCACTGGATATTACACCTACAAATCATTGGTTTCCAAGCAGCTTTGACTGCTATAAATAATACTAGATTAGTTGAAGGCAATTAGAATGGACATTGTTACATACTGTAAAATCACTGACACTATGAAAGCTATTTTTACCTTCCCATATTCCTTGAGTTGAAGAATCCAGATGATATTTTTTGTTTTAATTTTCAAATAATGTTTTCTAGAGAAAGATTGGGAAACACAGAAACATTAAAAATGAGAGCTACATTGACATGGACAGTAGTAATATATGTTTAATATGTGGAGAATTGTTTTGAGAAGCGATTCTGAAGATTCGAAATGCATATGTTCTCTGTGTTTTACTTATCACCAGCACTCATAAGCACTGGTATTCTAAATAGAAGCTGATTAAATTAGCAAGTGGGTACATGTATTTATTGCAACTGCCTGAGAATGCTGATGATGTCTTAGGGTTTTATTGCTCTGAAAAGTCACCATGACCATGGCAACTCTTTTAAAGGAAAACCATTTAATCAGGGCTGACTTACAGTTTCAGATGTTTAGTCATGGTGGGAAGCATGCGAACACATGGTGGTGAACAAGGAACTAAGAGTTCTATGTCTTGTCCTACAGGCAGCAGGAGAGAGAATGAGCTTGGTGTGTTTGATTTATCTGAGGCAAAAACTGAGCTTCTGAAACCTCAAACCCTCTCCTGGAGACACACCTCTTCCAACAATACCACACCTACTTCAAGAAGCCCACATTTCCTATGAGGCAACCCCCTGTGAATGAGCCTATGGGGCTATTTTTATTCAAACAACCGCAGATGATAACTTATTCACAAACAAAGCATATTTTAGTATTATATAAATATTTTCAAATTACATCTTTATTTCTTAAAAGCGGTAGAGGATTGATTATTGGATAAAGTGTTTTGCCTATAATTTTCAATTCAGTTGAGTGAGGTAAATTCTTTGGTACTTATCTGGACTTTTATTTTGTTTTCATGCTCACACAAACATCTTATGATAATTCTAGAACTGTCTTTTATGAGACAAAAACTCTCCACCAGATATCACCTTATATACTAAGCAAAGGACAGGCTTAGGTCTCTCTCTGAGGCAATTATCTGTGATGGAGAAGAAATCCTTCTTCATACATTGTCAATGACCTAAAAAAACAGTGAAGGAGTTGGGCAATCAACTGGAAGAGCTGGGTTTTTAACTCCTAGATATTGGATTTACTGTGATCACCCATCATGATTAAAATCCAAAGTTTTTCAAGTGTAGCTAATTTAAATGGGACTTTTGTTGTTTCCTAAAACCCAATGGACCATTCACGATGACCGGATCATTCTTTTCTCTCTTGCCTCTGCACCACTGGTCTAATTCAGCCATTATAAAACAATTTTTCCTTTTTTTCCTGTGACCTACGCAGAACTATGTTGAAATATGTGCAAAAAATGAATAATAGATTGAGAGAAACAAAAAATATACTTTAGTCTTCACAGTTGTGAATCTTTCTTCTAACCAACTTAGCTTTACCAATGAAAATGGGTTGCAGACAAACATATACTGCTCATATTTGCCAACAATTGAAATTGATAAAAGTTCTTTAACAAACTTCGTGCTGGTTGTCATTTGAGCAGGAAACTGATACAGTACTTGTAGATAATTAAATACGATGCTCAGAAAAGAAGATGAAAAATAAATAAAAGGAAAAGCATGTCCTTGGTCCTCAGTTTTCCCTGTTTCTGAAAACAGAAGGAAAAAAAGAGCATAAATGACTTCTCTAAGGGATGTATTTTGTGGGGACTGTGTTTCTGCATGTGTGCTTTATAGATCTATTGTGTTTCCACGATCTGACAATTATTTATATAAAAGTAACATGAACTTTTGGTATAGTAAAAGACTTGTTCTGGTGGAACTTATAAGATAAAACTTGGACATTTAGCAACTACAGCAGTTTTTTGTTTGTTTCTTTTTCCATTTTTGTTAAATTGGGTTTTTCTTATTTACATTTCAAATATTATTCCCTTTCCTGGTTTCCTGTCCATCAGTCCCCTAACCCTTCCCTCATGCCTTACTGCCCCCCCCCAATAATGCCCTACACTGGGGGTCCAACCTTGGCAGGACCAAGAGCTATCCCTTCCACTGGTGCCCTACTAGGCTATTCACTGCTACCTATGCAGTTGGAGCCCAGGGTCAGCCCCTGTATAGTCTTTGGGTAGTGGCTTAGTCCCTGGAAGCTCTGGTTGGTTGGCATTGTTGTTCATATGGGGTCTCAAGCCCCTTCAGCTCTTTCAGTCCTTTCTCTAATTCCTCCAATGGGGGTCCTGTTCTCAGTTCAGTGGTTTGCTGCTAGCATTCGCCTCTGTATTTGACATGTTCTGGCTCAGGAGACATCTATATCCAGTTCCTGTCAGCATGCCCTTCTTAGCTTCATCAGTCTTATCTAGTTTTGGTGGCTGTATATATATGGGCCACATGGGGGGCAGGCTCTGAATGGCCGTTCCTTCAGTCTCTGCTCTAAACTTTGCCTATCACCTCCTATGAATATTTTTGTTTCCCTTTTAAAGAAGGAGTGAAGCATCTGCATTTTGGTCATCCTTGAGTCTCATGTGGTCTGTGCATTACATCTTGGGTAATTGAAGCATCTGGACTAACATCCACTTATCAATGAGTGCATACCATGTGTGTTTTTCTGTGATTGGGTTACCTCACTCAGGATGATATTTTCTAGTTCCATAAGACAAAAAGAATTTAGATAAACTGTTGACTCTACCATGTGTGACCTGTCCAAACTAACTATCCATAAAGAGGCCCTGTTTAATATTTTATTATGTCATGCATGTGTGTGTGTATGTGTGCGTATATGTATACATATACATACATATATGCACACAATAACAATTAATGAAAAAGAGACCATGAATTTGACAGACAGCAAGAAAGGTTTAGAGGGAAAGAGAAATATTGCAATTATATTGAAATCTCAAAAATATATAAAAATTCATGCTGGTAATATTGAAGACATAAGAGAACTATTACAAAAATTTGGAAAGCACTACCCTAAAACAATGAGCACTGACAAAGTTAAGTGAGTTCACAATTCGCACAGATTTTTTTTTCATGCAAGATCCTAAACACAGGGTAGAAATCAGAAGCATCGTATGTGCCAGGATAAAAGTCCTCCACTAATAGATCCTGAGACAGCAGGGCTTTTAATGTCACCACAGGGAGAGAGACAAAAATAAAAACCTATGGGGCCAGGTTCCCAGTAACAGAGGTGCTGTGGAGAGCTGACAAATACTTAGGAAATACTAAAGTCACAGGTGATACAATATTAAAAAAATAAAGAAGAAATTTAAAACGCCAAGGGAAAAAAATTAAGAAGTCAAAGACTGTGTGTAAAGGAAACTAACATGAGAATTCAGAATTCAGTTGTGAACATTTCAGATTTAATCAGAGTGCGCTACCTGAGATTGTAACAAGCCAAAATGAAGAAAATATCCCTTCTTAACACAGAAATTTCCCTCAACATAGGACCTGGTTGAATTTCAATAATCCATGTGCATTCATAGCAGAATGATTATACACTAATGGGCAAACATCAGGTCTACTACCTTCTTTTATTTTTATTTTGTTCCATTTTGAAGGGGGTGGGGAAATGTCTTTAAATGGAGTTTCATGTAAGCCAAGTTGTCTCTATGTATTGGAGGGTGATCTTGAACTTTTGCTCTTTTTGTCTCTTCCTCCTCATTCTGGGACAAGAGTGTACCATGTGTCTGATTAGTGCTAGGCTGGGAATGGAACCCCAAGCTTCATGCACGCACTTTACCAACTGTGCTACTTCTCTAGGCCCCTGAATCTTTTACATTACTGTGGTGATTTGAAAAAGAATTGCCCCCATGGCTGCATAGTGTTTGGTTCATAGGGAATGGCATAATTAGGAGGTGTGGCTTTATTAGAGGAGTTGTGGCCTTCTTGGAGAAAGTCCAACAAGGTGTGTCACTAGGAGGTGTGTCACTAGGAGCTCCTGAGGTCTCAGGAGCTCAAGCCAGTTCTCTTCCAGTTGCCTGTGGTTCTGGAGGTAGAACTCCCAGCCACCTCTCCAGTCCCATGTCTTCCCGCATGCTGTCATGATTTCTGCTATGGTAGTGCACTAAACCTCTGAACCTGTAAGCCAGCTCCAATTAAATGTTTTCCTTTGTAACAGTTGCTGTGGTCATGCTGTCTCTTCACAGCAATAAAACCCTAACTAAGACAATTTCTCATCCACAGTGCCTGAAATGTAAGTCCTTAAGAAAAGAATTATGCATTTAAAAATGCAAAACTCCAGGCAAAGAAGAGGAAAAACACCATAAGAGAGATCCAAGAGGAAGTAGGTTTTGTTCTGCAGTCAGAGCTTAAAAATAGCTGTGATTAATCTGCTCAAGGAGGACTGGGAAAACAGACTTTCCTGAGATCCTCGGAACCAGTGGAGATAAAGTTAAATTCTAGAACTGAAAAACCAAACCCAACACACTGGATGCTGCCAGGAACAAGCGTACAGCGGGCTGTACCTTCTAAAGATGACCACTGGGACTATTTATTCTGGTTTCAGTGCAGCTTGTGAGATGTAAGACCCTTTCTGCAACATGTAGGAGTCTCTGCCTGGATCTGTACGCCCAGTAAAAGAAAGCAAGGTGGCGAAACAGCTGCTGTGCAGAGGCAATAAATTGGGCAATCAGGAAATCACAATCTTTTTTTCAAATGAATGAGAGCCACGAGTCATAAAGTTGTGCCTTCACGGATGGGAGAGAGCACTAGCAACAGAAAACAGTCGCTCTTCAGAGAACTTCTTCCTCTTTCATGCAGTGAGCTGGTTTATATTGCTACAGACAGATCGTAGTTTGGGATATGTGTGTCAGCTCACAAAGAATACAGCCGAGTGAAAGACTTTCTGTTTTATTTTTCTGGGATGATATCACTGTAAGATGATCCAACCTGGCCTTACCAATCGTTGCTTTTAGCAAGAAATACGGTTTCATTTTATCAAGGGCTCTTACTGCATCTCTTAAGGTTACCATACAAACTTGTCTCTTTTGAGTCCTGAATGAAACTTGTAAACATCTGTGTCTAGACTTACCATTAAGTGTATGTCCACTTGTCCCAAGAGAAAAGAGCCTTTATTTTTGGTGAATCATTAAGTTCTCATTGCCTGGAAATGTGCCTAATAGAAAGATACCCCTCAATAAATTTTTTTAATGAATTATAGATATAGATATAGATTAGTTCATATATTAAATAATTCAAAAATAAAGATTAAAATAAAAATCAGCATTGTGGCTAAGTCACTCTCTTTTAATATATTATTCCTTCTGCATGAAGCCGGTCTGACGACCACATCTGTCACCTCGTTACTCGGTCGGGAAGGTTCATTGAATCTGTCTCACTAGGCACGTCTGGTCTTCATCTCTCAATATTTCAAATGGGTTCCTAATATAAACGCATGCTTCATCAAAGACAATGGCACTCCCCAATAGAGGAGGACCAATCTCTGGTCATGAGTACAAGAGTAGTTATGTTCCCTTGCTTGAACCTCCAAACAACCTCAATCTATGGTTTTGATGAAAAGAAAATGATTTCATCCCCAAATTCTACTTATTAGGTATTTCTTATGCTTGGTTTTATTTTTTGTTTTGTCTAAGAAATGATGTTGGGGATTTTTAAGAGGATATTCGAGTGAGATGGGATCCGTAGTGCTAGAAAGACGGAACAACAAGCATGAGACGAAAACAAATAGCCTTGTATTTGCTGGTTCTGAGAAAGCATCATGTAAATATAAGCTATGCCTCAGTATCCTACCTGCTCTCTATTAAACCCGTAGTCCTCCAGAATGCTCACCAAATTATCACCCACGATCTGGGACTTAGAACTAGAGCCCCGTCGGTTTTAAACCAGTAAAAGAACAGATCTATTTTAGTTTTAGGAAAAGTTCACAGTGATTAGGTTAGCTTTGTTAAATTCCATGTTCCTGAAAAAGCACTAGACATTTTCAGTTTAATTATGTCACTTAATCTTCATAAAGATCTTGAAAGAGGCAGATCCAGAGCCGATATTCAGCTTTTTCACTAAAGGGCACAGATTGTAGGACATCAACGGCTTTTTAGGTAACCCTAGAAAGGATGGGAGAAACCCTCTTAAATGTTGAAAAATATGTACAAAAAGCCCTTTAGTCATATTATTGCACCATTTTTTTAATGTATGAGGAACATTATTCTCCATTGACAAAGGTCACGAAATTTGGAAGAAGTGAAACCAATTATTTATTTCTGAAATGCTCAAGTGAGTGGCTCTTGCAACCTTTCTGCCCGAGTTTCTTCAGCGTTCCCACATCTTAGATCTAGGTGTTGTATAGCAGGTGGATCAACTGTGAATAGGCAGTCCCTGGCCAAATTGTCTGCATTTTTCTAAGTTTTAGATCTCCATATCAGCCTCTGTCTGCTGAGAGAAAAGTTTATTTGATGGAGAATAAGAGGTAAACTGATCTGTAGTTACAATAGTAAAGAATACAATTAGTTGGATTAGCTTGGGGAAAATGCATTAATAATTCTTCTCTAGGGTCTATAACTTCTCCAACCATAGGTGGTAAGCTAGATATTCAGTGTGAGCATTATTTCTTTCCTTTTGAGTATGCCTTGCATCTAATTAGATAGCTTTTGTTACACCCAAGAAAAGAGTGCCATTATTGTTTTATTAAAGGCACTTTGTCAAGCCAAGGAAGGTAGGACTAATTATGGCTTTTCACTAGCAGTAGCTTAAGTGGCACTTTCCAGTACTACATGAGCAAATCCACGTGTGGAAGAGACTTCTATTTCCATTCCAGCTTAGTTCTTCCAAGTCCTGTGTCTGAAATAATTGCTGTCTTCTGAAGTAGTATCTTTCCTTCAAGTTCTGAGAAGTAACAAAGCTCAATGACAGTAGCCTAAGTTGCTTTTTTGTTTGTTTGTTTGTTTGTTTCTTGGATTCCTCTAATGAATAACTCAAATGAAGGCTGCTCAGGCCTGGCACTAGGGTTTTTGTTAGATTGTTTCTGATGCTTGTGGGAAGCATTATCACTCCTTACTCTGTAACTCCATACAATATCTTGTTGCACTCATCACATATATATGTTTTGACAATGTGTGTGTGTGTGTGCATGTCTATGTGCACATGAATCTAAGTGTTCTCAGAGATCAGAGGGCAATATATCCCCTGGAGCTGAAGTTATAGGTAACTATGATCACTGGTGTGAATTCTGGGAACCGAACTTGGATCTTCTTCAAGAACAATAATGTCTGTGGATCTTACTCTCCCTCCTTCAGATTCCTCCTGTCCCCAAATGCTCAGGACTTTTTTTAGGATTCTGCTACTTAAGAATCTTTACATTTTGGTTACATGGTATTTCTCAGCCCATCTCTAATTTAACTTGTAGCATGCCATCACATATGTGCCAACAAATAGATTTCACAATAAGGATTAAGCAGCTTTTAGAACATTTCCCCAGTATATATAACATATACTGTGTTTAGAACATAGAAATCTTAGCAGGTAAGTATTTGCAGCAGAAAGTATTTGCAATATAACCTTAAAAGTGGTTTCAAATATTATTAAAGTGTCTTACATAATAAAATGATGTTTGTTAATAATAGGCAGTGGATTATAGTGTATTTTTTGGATAATTTACATGAATTCAAAGTTGATTTTTATATTAAGTTCTCATATTAATGACAATTTAATTTAAAGACTGTGTTCAACCCAAGTTTGTTGGCTGATGTCTGCTGAGGTAAAGGCAGAAAGACCAGGATTACTTGCTCTACAGTATACATAATAAAGATTTTTGTGAAGGATATATAAATTTGAAAAGCACACATGGGTTTTAAAGCAAGAAGAAGCAAAAGCAATACTGCCGGGATGGTTTTTAAAGACCGAGTGTAGGGTTGCTATGCCGGTCACGTTCAAGTGAAAAATCTAATTCTGTTTCCCTGCACCGGTTGTTTTAGCATCAAAGCCACAAAGTCACAATTTTATTTTTAATTGTGGCATTTCAAGTCCTGTGCTTTACATATCTTGGTATAATTCTCCTTGCCAGTCTTACCCCAAGAGTGACAGTCTTTTATTTTCTGTAACTTGTGAAAACTCATGAACCGTGCTTCTTCATGAGTTCTTAAAATACTATTTTCTTTTGACCTGCCATGTGTAAATATTGGAAGCTGGTGGTAATACTGAGCCCATTTCTATGGAAATGATGTGGTTATTATTTAATAAATCTTCCTGGATACTGAACAATTCATGAATGGCTTGTTGAAATGCAATAAGCAGTTTATGAGCCCTTGAATTGCAGGATTCAGTTCTTGAAGGAAAGACAAAACTGGGAAATACCATCAGTGAGGAATGCTATTTCTTCCATCTATCTCGAGCTGGTTCTGAAACACCCAGGGTTTAAACTCACCCTGAGTACAATCTCAGCAGGAAGAAGGATGGGGTGTGACTCTAATGTAATGGCATTCATTTTCCTTTGTGGCTTAGAAAATCAGCCCTGCTCTGAGCACTGTGTCAAGAAGAGCTTAGAAAATGGTTCAGACTACAGCAACATTCTTGTAATCAACAGACAGCCTCTCAGGGCACTTTCTAAGGTCAACACTCATTGTGATATTGGTTAATAATCGTTCTTGTTATCTTACTGTAACACCTTGTAAGTTGATGTAAGGCACTTTGAAATTGAAGGCATACCTCTCCACTGCCCTTGGAGACTATCGTGCGAGGATTCTTGTTCATGTTTGAAGAGAGCTGGTAAGAGAAAATAAAATCCCTTTCCTTGCATCATCGGGGTACATCTCCATTCTGCCATGGATACATTTTTAATTGCTTTCCTTAAAAGCTTGATCTGAAAGCCTTTGAAGTAAACAGCTCTCTGCCATTATCCCATTAGAAGTGAATGGCCTCTCAATCCTGCCCTGATTTTCAGAGAGAAAGAAAGGAGGGGAAATACTCAAGTTAATAATAATTAAAAAAAAAGGAGGGAAAAGAAAAGCATTTAGAAATCATTCTGAGATATAGTTTCCACTAACAGTTTCCTGTGGGTGATCTTAGTAGCCTATTAGACATTGGTAACCACACAGAGCTTAAGATCTGGAACTGCAGGCGTGTGAGCATGGTGTGTGATCTCAGAGCTCCGAAGGCAGCCAGGATTCGCAGAGAGCATTTTTCCAGAACTGGAGCTTACTGGCCCTCATGGGAGCTCAAGCTGCCAGTCCACCCTCCTATCTCCCTTGGAGAAGAATGGGTGGTAGCAACAATCCGTGTGGGTGGAAACTGAAGACATGGAAAACCAAAGTAGAGGAGGAAGGGAAGGTGGTACGCGCTCTGCAGCTGTGGAAAAAAAAATGAAAGAGCTTTAGTTCAACCTGCTTCTCTCCGTGCCTTTAGACTGAGGCTGTGTGCAGTTTTTTTTTTCCTCTCCCGTTTTTTAAATTAGCAAACCTAATCCTTACTAAGCACCCGGATGCCTTCCTTTTCAACTGCACCACGTCCATGTCTGTCTTCTTTCATATGCCATTTTTACACAAAATATGCAAGCAGTTCGCTTGCTTTAGTGTGTTCACCCGCCAGGAGACTATTGCTTCCCCACCATGCGAGGGCTGGAATACTGAGAAATATATCTTTGTATCAGAATTCTGAGAATCAGAACGAAGAAGGAGGCATACCAATAAGAAATAAACAGTTTACAGGGAAATTGCAGTCTGTCTCACCCGAAGTAACAGTTTTAAGAATTCTGTGGCTAGCACAATATCTGTATTACAATGAATAGCAGGTTATCAATATGAATTCTAGATTCCAGCTTTATTACTTTTCCTTGAAAGGAAGAAAAAAAATCCACAGGACATAATATAAATTCTCTGGGATAACATGAATAGCCCAATTATATAAATAAATTTAACTTGGTTTGATAAATACCAAAGAAGTTGTTTTATTAGTCTGTCATTAAGTCCTTTTTCTTCATTTGCACGAGCACAAATGTTTGAACCTCATTTGACAGCCTATGTGAATTCAGCCCAACCAGTAGTCTTGTGCTTTCTAGCAATTTGCTGTAAAAACACAATTCCTCAGTCAGTGTTTAAGGCCATGTAGAAAGGTTTTAGCATTTCAATCAATACTCAGATGGGCCTGCTGGAATGCCCTCCAGGAGGGTATAAAGGATTGGTGTTTTAGATTGCTTTAGTCTTCTTAGGATAGCTTTCTACAGTAAGCAATCATTAGTTGACTTAGTTGAGTCTAAACACAAAAGGGGATGGGAAACTGTGAAAGCTTTAAGTATTCTAATCATTTTAGGCTCCAGAGGCCAGTCAGAGAAGTGACAGGTCAGCCAGGTCTGTGTCATAGCCTATTGGTCATTCCACAAGCCTTCTTCTCCTTCATGCTATGTAAAGGTTTACATGCTAAGAGAGAACCGTAGCTGATATCAGCATAAGACAACATCATGTTAAGCACTTTCTATTGCTATCACAAAATGCCCAAAGGAAATAAACTTGAAGGAGAAAAGCTTTGTTTTGACTGATCATATTAGATGTCCCAGGTCATGGGCAGCTCACTCCATTTCTTTGTCTCTAAAGAAAGGCATTCATAAGAGGAGATATGGAGACAATGTTTGGAGCAGAGACTGAAGGAATGGCCATTCAGAGCCTACCCCACCTGGGGATCCAGTCCATAAACATACAGCTACCAAACCCAAACAATATTGCTGATGCCAAGAAGTGCATGCTGTCAGGAGCCTGATATAGCTGTCTCCTGAGAAGCTCTGCCAGAGCATGACAAATACAGAGGCGAATGCTCACAGCCAACCATTGAACTGAGAACAGGGTCCCCATTGGAGGAGTGAGAGAAAGTATTGAAGGATCTGAAGTGGTTTGCAACCCATGGGTCCAGCTGCATATGTAGCAGAGGATGGCCTTGTTGGGCACAAATGGGAGAAGACCTTGGTCCAGCCAAGATTCGACCCCCCACCCCCAGTGTACGGGAATGTCAGGGCAGAGAGGCAGGAAGGGGTGGGTGGTTGGGTTGGGGAACACCTCACAGAAGAAGGGGGAAGAGGGGTGGGATAGGGAGTTTATGGCCTGGAAACTGCAAAAGGGGATAACATTTGAAATGTAAATAAAAAGTATCCAATAAAAAATTTTAAAAAGAAAGACATATTATGGCAGCAAGATTATGAGGCAGAGAGAAGTTGAGAGGTAAAAGTAAGTAGAAGGGGAAAGGAAAAGGCTAGTGACTAGGGACAAAGTATACCCGATAAGGTCCCACTGATCGGGTCCCTCATATGAGGCCCCCACCTCTTAACAGACCTCTCAGTTAGGAACTTAACAGTGGACTATTCCACTGATCGGTTGTAATCCCTGATGCAGCCTCCTTCTTAGCTACTAGTTAGAGGCTAAGCCTCTAACCATTCATATTCAAAGTACATCAGAAAACCCGTTTCTTATACAACACCATCTAGGATACTTTGTGATGGAAACATATCAGACTACCAACTTGTTGGAATCCAAAAAAACAAAAGAAAGAAAGAGAGAAAGAGAGAAAGAAAGAAAGAAAGAAAGAAAGAAAGAAAGAAAGAGAAAAAGGAAAGAGAAGAAGGAAAGAAAGAAAGAAAGAGAGAAAGAAAGAAAGAAAGAAAAAGAAAGAGAGAGAAAGAGTAATGATGTATTAGAAAAAAATATCTAAATATGTGGACGTTTTAAAATATTTAGGGAAATTGTCCACTCAAAGTGATGGCATACAGTTTTATTTGGTCTGAGACAGGACCGTGGGCATCGGCTGGGTGACAAGACCCCATGTCAGCAAACAAGGAAGAACCAGTGTTGGTGCAGATGCCACATTAGCATCCTCTGAGTGGTATTTTAGCATGTTTCATGTTCCGAGTGGATGCGTCACAAGTGGCCGGCGTGAAAATAACTCAGTCCCAAGTATGAACTCTTATTGCCGCTACTTCATGTATCCATTTCTGAAAATAATTACGTTGCTTAATATTGTGAAAATGTCTGTTAAAAAAAAAACTCATGAATAAAATATTTACCAAGATTGCCATTTGACAATGTGTGAAATGAAGAACCCTACTGCCACATTTAGGTGATGAAATTATACTCTTGCATCTGATGAAAAATATTAAAAATATTCTGAATGCACACTGAAGTGTTTTGAGTTACTTCGCTATTTCAGCTCTAGTTGGTGCCATTGTCCTGATAGTTCTGGTAAAGCTGACTCCGTTACAGGTCTGGCTCTTCAAAGGAAAGACTTGGGTTCACCTAAGCTGTTGAAAACCTTCACTCCATTGTGGCAGGTTCACGGAAGCATGGATTGAGTGGGCGATGTAAACATGTGTGAAGCTTCGGCAAATGTATGTGTGTACATGGTACTGTATATAGTCATAAACTATGAGTTCAGAAGGACAAGAATTTCCCTTGATAATCTACTACCAATATGCTTTTATGGCCACCCAAAATCATAAAGTATTAAGTTTCATATATTTCACGCTTATATGATGATGATGACAAAGAAATATACTTTGTTTAAGGTAGCGGCCAGTAAATATTAGAAAGTACATGTGTGACTGTGATACCTTTTCTCTGTCTGGATCACCCTTAACTAAGCAAGGGCAAACAGCTTGATGATTTGCTGAAAATGTTAGCATTTAAATGTTTTTTTCATGTTTTAAAAATGATTTTCTTTCTTTGTTTCTGCCTTTTGTTGAAAGTAGATTCTTTTCTCATACAAGACATCCTGACTATAGATTCTCTTCCCTCTCCTCCTAGTTCCTCCATATCTCTCCTCTAGATATATTCTCTTTTTGTCACTCATTAGAAAAAAAACAAAACAAAATATTCTGTCATATGAAAGTTGGATAAGGCAACCCGACAGACAGAAAAGATTCCTAAGAGCAGGCACACGAATCAGAGATCACCTGTCTCGCACTCGGTTGTCCCATACAACTGATACAAGCTGTAATATATAAGCAGAGGACCTAGAGTAGAGTCCTGTAGGCTCAGTGCTTGTTGCTTCAATTTCTCTGAGCTTATGTGCATTCTCTATGTTGATTTAGAGGGACTTGTTCAACAGTCTTGGTGTCCTCCATCCCTTCAGGTCCTTAAACTCTTTCTGACTTCTCTTCTACAGGGTTTCCTGAGCTCTGAGGGGAGGGATTGATGACTGCCCATTTTGACTCTCTCCTCCTTTAATCACTGCCTGTGATTCCATCTGCTGCCAGAGGAAGCTTCTTTGATGATGACTGGGTACGGAATTGATCTATGAATATAATAGAATACTAACGGTAATATTTTCTTACATGGCTAAACCTGTTTTCTCTCTAATTTCTTACCCTTAGATTGATCATGTTTTTGAATACTTTATCCACAGTCACATTACTAATTATGCATTTTAATTATCTCAGTAGTTATATTCATCCACTCTTAATTTAAAGAAACATAAAGATCATACACACATTTTCTGGTGCCTATTAGAAGTCACTTTTGGGTGATTCGATTTTTCTGTGATTGGGTTACCTCACTCAGGATGATATTTTCCAGTTCCAACCATTTGCCTATGAATTTAATGAAGTCATTGTTTTTGATAGCTGAGTAATATTCCATTGTGTAGATGTACCACATTTTCTGTATCCATTCCTCTGTTGAAGGGCATCTGGGTTCTTTCCAGCTTCTGGCTATTATAAATAAGGCTGCGATGAACATAGTGGAGCATGTGTCTTTGTTGTACGTCGGAGCATCTTTTGGGTATATGCCCAGGAGAGGTATAGCTGGGTCCTCAGGCAGTTCAATGTCCAATTTTCTGAGCAACCTCCAGACTGATTTCCAGAATGGTTGTACCAGTCTGCAATCCCACCAACAATGGAGGAGTGTTCCTCTTTCTCCGCATCCTCGCCAGCATCTGCTGCCACCAGAAGCTTTTGATCTTAGCCATTCTGACTGGTGTGAGGTGGAATCTCAGGGTTATTTGGATTTGCATTTCTCTGATGACTAAGGATGTTGAACATTTCTTTAGGTGCCTCTCAGCCATTCGATATTCCTCAACTGAGAATTCTTTAACTCTGTACTCGATTTTTAATAGGGTTATTTGGCTTTCTGGAGTCTAACTTCTTAAGTTCTTTGTATATTTTGGATATTATCTCTCTATTGGATGTAGTGTTGGTAAAGATACTTTCTCAATCTGTTGGTTGCTGTTTTGTCCTAATTACAGTGTCCTTTGCCTTAGAGAAGTTTTGCAGTTTTATGAGGTCCCATTTGTTGATTCTTGATCTTAGCACATAAGCCATTGGTGTTTTGTTCAGGAAATTTTCCCCAGTACCCATGTGATCAATACTCTTCCCCACTTTTTCTTCTGTTAGTTTGAGTGTATCTGGTTTGATGTGGAGGTCCTTGATCTGCTTGGACTTAAGCTTTGTACAGGGCGATAAAAATGGATCGATTTGCATTCTTCTACATGCTGAAGCTCAAGAAAAAAGATGACCAAAGAGTAGATACTTCAGTACTTCTTAAAGGGGGGACAGAAATATTCATAAGAAGGGATATGGAGGCAGAGTTTGGAGCAGGGACTGAAGGAACGGCCATTCAGAGCATGCCCAACATGTGCCCCGTATATATACAGTCACCAAGTGTAGATAAGATTGATGAATCTAAGAAGTGCAAGCTGACAGGAACTGGATATAGATGTTGGACCACCAGTGTAGGTGAATGTCGGAGGGAGGGGGTTGTGTAGGGAGGGGAACACCCTTATAGAAGAGGGAGAGGAGGAGAAGATGGGGGCTTATGTCCGGGAAACCAGGAAAGGGAATAACATTTGAAATGTAAATAAAAAATGCCCCCCCATTAAAATAAGTCACTTTTGAAGGGATGGAAAGATGGCTCCGCAGTTTTGAACACTCCCTTGTCTTCCAGAGTCCCTGAGTTCAGTTCCCAGCATCGTTGTTGCCTCTTAATTCCAACTCCAGAAGATTCGATGCCCTCTTCTGACCTCCTTAGGTGCTAGCAAACCCATGCCATTTACTTACATAAATAAGAAACACACACACACACACACACACACACACACATTATATAGCTAAATAATAGACACATACATGCATACATACATACATACATACATAACAAATCTTTTTAAATTAGAACAATGAAAAGTAGCTAGAAATCATGGTATATATCTTTAACTTCAGAAATTGGGAAACAGAGGAACATCTCTGTGAGTTTAAGGTCAGTAAGATCTATATACCAAGTTCCAACCTAGCTACACAGTGAGAATCCGTCTAAAATATCAATTAATTAATTTAAAAGAAAAGTTTAAATTATTAGCTCAGTAGAGAACATCAGAGCAATCGTAAGCAGTGTAGAACATCATTGTGATGTGTTGACTTTTCGTACTTCTTAGTAACCAGTTTCCCTCCCTCTCTTCTTTTTTTTTTTTTGGTTCTTTTTTTTGGAGCTGGGGACCGAACCCAGGGCCTTGTGCTTCCTAGGCAAGCGCTCTACCACTGAACTAAATCCCCAGTCCCTCCCTCTCTTTTAAAGATGACCTGAAAGCAGTATCATTAAGCCTTAAAAGTACAAAATGTTTGCCAAGCACATGGTGGAAATTACTTGGTCTCTAGTACTAAAACCTAGACTCTGGCCATTCCCTTGTCTGTTATTACTAGGGATTGAATCGAGGGCTCTTGTGTATGCAGTCAGTTCACCAACACAGAGCCATGTGCCCAGTGCAAAGTAAAACACTTAAGCAACTCATATTCCTAGAGATTAAAAAATTCTAAGAAGCAAGGACAGTGAA
The DNA here is from genome assembly GCF_011064425.1 of Rattus rattus. Lineage (NCBI taxonomy): Eukaryota > Metazoa > Chordata > Mammalia > Rodentia > Muridae > Rattus > Rattus rattus. Next base: position 187,311,476 of record NC_046154.1, on the reverse strand, counting down.
ACGAGTTTGAGAGACAGTGCTATGATTCTAAGGTGAACGTGAATAGGTTTCTCTGCAGATAGGTTTCACTCTCCAACACTCGAGAAAAAAAATCAAAAGATGAGGCCCGCAAAATCTAGCTAATGCATGAATCAGCAAGTCTTCCTGGAAGCCTGTCTCTTCGGGTCAGTCGGTCGAATGTGATCTTAGGTGGTCGAGAAGACTAAATACACCCTCTTGTTTCTGTAGTGAAAATGGCAGTGTGTGATTAAGCTCTCACCCCACCCAGGTCCGCAGCAGACTAGGCCCACCCGGCCATGAGTCACTTGCTCAGATGCGCTGATTGCCCTGGGCCGAGCCAAAGCAGTGATTAAACAGCTCAGAGCTTGGAGCTGGAGGGAACCTCTGAACTAATTCTCCTTCATGCTTAAATTGAAGCTGATTCTGGAGGATAGCCAGTGATTGCTAGGGATTTAGGAGGATGGTCTTCGGCAAACCATCCACAGGAATCACGCCAACAGGCTCTCTACTGAGCAGATGAAGTATGGGCCAGGGAGCCCTTGAGCTAATTTGTTTTTCATATATGGCGAATGTTTTCAAATAAAAATTATTAATTGTACTTTAAAAGCTAACTGTAGAAACTGAATTTTCAGTTAATCCTCTCTCCAAATGGTCTGCAACAATAGCTATGACAACCATTTTTTTTATTCTACTCAACATGACTAATATTCCTTTAAAGTGAAGCACTGTTATTGTCACTAGATGAGAATAGTTAAAACCAATTTTGTCACATAGATGAGCATTGTTGTAATTACCCTGAAACTTCCTTCCTAGGTTATGCAAAATAATATCCTAAAAAATAAATGGCCCAGCAGGTTGTGACGGATGCTAGTTAGCTTTATTGGTTGACCTGTGTGATGTTGCCCTGTTTGGTTTAAGTTGTGTGTCTAGGTTGCTGGAGATAGCCATGTATTCACGGATACCTGTAATTTTATGTCCAAGTTATCTGCATATGCTTAGCTCTTCAGAGAGAGAACTTAGTTCTATGCAAATTTCACAATTTGCCCGAATGTTTAATTGCTCAATTATGAAGTATACTTACACATAAGAAGGACTTTATCCAAACCATCACCACTGTGCAACGATTTAAAGTAAGTACATGTTGGGGATTATGAGCACAAAATGCATTTGATTTGTCTTGTGATTTTTTTTTTAAATCAGATCTCATTATAATTAGATACCCTCCAAAAATGGAAGACAACGTGACCTCATTCTTGCATTTGTCCAGACTCAGGCCCCTGAATTGCTGGGATTGCAACTATGTATGGTTATGTCCAGAAAACAGTCCATTTATGAGGAAAACAACTGGAATCAAGCCAGAATTCTGCAGGCTTATAATTAAGAACAAAAACAATAGTAAGCTAAGTAATGGCAGTGTAGTGTGCTACAGTGGTGAATAATATCATTGCATTAATTAGAGCATCATCAGTTATAACCATTAAAGAAATAAGTACCACTAGTAAAAAAGAACAAAACAAGACATAGGTAACAGTCTGTCTTACCTAAGTCCTCCCTTTATGGGGAGGTCTCCTGTGAGAGTCAGGGTTTCCGTCTCTGGTATGATGGAAGTGACCTTGCACAGTGGGCTCAATGTGATTGTCATGGAGTCCAATGCAGATCTGAGCTTGAGCTCAGAAACTCAGTTGCTCCATTGTAAGAAAAAATGAAATTTCTCTGTGCCTTATGTTTGTCTTTTGACAAAGAAATTCACAGATAGCACGGATTGTTTTAAAACAAAGTAATGTTTTTTGACTTCTGTTATGCCTAGCAAAACTCAAATACCCACTAGGTGAGTATGTGCTATAAAACTAAATTATTTATTGCTTTTAATTTATAGACTTAAGATAGTCACATACTTATGTTTACCTTATGAGAATCAAACATAGGCTTTAGATAGCAAGGTAATAAATCATAGAAGATAAAATAATGTAGAAAACTCCTAAAGGAAAACATATTGCCATGCTTAAAGAAAATTAAACATTTCTTTCATTTACTGCATTCGTGTGAAGAGGTAAAGCAGACATATGCACACATCTGATGAGTGTCCTAACAAATCACGAGCAGATTGTCTTCTCTTTCCCTAAGTCATCTGGTATCTAATCATTTCATTTCAGGAATATACTGCTGGAGTGCAAATCACTTATATGAGGAAATCTGTATGCATTAGATAAGACACTATTTCTATCCCCTTATGCTGCTTAACGGAAAAGGCAACCTTAATTGGTAGACATGTATTCAAATTTTATTTTTTCTTAAAAACTTTCATATGTATATAATTATAACTCTTTTCTGTTCACCACTAGCGAGATAGTAAAATATGGGAATAATATTGGTTTGTAGGTCTCATCTGTAATGCAGCATAATTTTATTATTTAAATTAAGATATACTAATAAATTAAGCTACTGAACTGCAAGTCTGTAGCTTCTAGATTTTCCAACGATATGCAGAGAACACGAAAAATAAGGCTAGGCCAGTGGCAAGGGCTTATATCATGGGGAGCTAAGTTTGGATTTCCAGAAAAAGCTCAGGGATGGAAAGAGATGCCTGGAACAATAGCACAAGGGATAAAAATTAGGAGGATGCCTTGAGCGCACTGACCACCCAGTCTAGCCAATCACTGTGATCTAGGCTCCATGTCAAAAGTAACCAAACCCAACTGGACACTGTTGCTATTAGCAAGGGGCTCTTGCTGACAGGAACCTGTTGTTACTCTTTATTGGGAGGTTCTGCTAGCAACTGGTCAATGCCTATGCGAATGCTTGGAGCCAACTATCAGACTGAGCTCAGGGATCCTGGTCAGGGAGCTGACAGAAGGACAGGAGGAAATGGGGGGCATTGCAGCCCCATAGGAAGAACATCAACTGGCCGGACCACTCAGTCTCCCAGTGACTAGACCACAACCAAAGAATGTGCAGGGAGGGGTCCATGGCTCCAGACACATATGTAGCAAAGGATGGTCTTATCTGACATCAATGAGAAGGGGCCCTTGGTGCTATGGAGATTTGATGCCCCAGCATAGGGGGATGCTGGAGCAGTGGGGTGGGAGAGGGTGGGTGGATGGGGGAGTACCCAGGAGCACCCTCATTGAGACAAAGAGGAGGGAGGAGAGAGCAGATGTGGGATGGGAGATTTGTGGAGGGGTAACCAATGGGGAGTGGGATATTATTTGAGATGTAAACCAATGGGATGATTAATAAAGTAGAAAAAAAAGTAAGATTTGGGTCATAGAAGAAGACATCTGACATAAGCCCCTTTACCTACATACCCACACACAAATAAATGCACACACAAACATACACACACACATACACATTTGCATATTTACTATATACCTTTTTAAAAATGAAATAAAATAATACATAGTGAAAATGCAAAAAGCAAGTTTTAGCTTAGCTTAGTAAAGTGGTTCATTAAGATCATATCAATGTCTTGCAAGTTGATAATATTAAGAAAAAGTTTAGTGTGTGTGTGTGTGTGTGTGTGTGTGTGTGTGTGTGTGTGTGTGTATAAATGTATGCAGGATGCAGGTAGCTATAAAGGCTAGAAGAGGGTGTCAGATCCTCTGGAATTGAGGAAACGGCCAATTGTTTGCTGCCTAATGTAGGTGCTGAGAAGTAAATTATGCTTGTCTGAAACAAGTGCTCTGAACCAGCAAACCATCTCTCCGCCCCTTTAAGATAGTATTTTTAAATAGAATTCCTGTAGCCATGTTTGGTTTCTATTTCTATTCTTACATTTTTCTCTATTTTCTAATATTTGGCACAATGCTAATATTTAAGCAAAGCCTGCCCATTAACTGATATTCTAGTGTGGCCCACAGTCTAACGGAGGGGAAAAGAGAGCTTGCTGTGCTATATATAGATTGCTGGAGTACAAAGTAGAAAAAACGTTTTTATTTTATCTTTTAAACTTAAATTTAGGCCTTAATTCAGCTTACAGAACATTTCCAGTTTTATACAATTTTGCTTTGTGAGAGTAATAAATGTTGAAAGGTTCTGGAAAATACAAGTGCTGCCTGATATGCTAATAAAACACTGCTGCAAAAGAGTGCACTGCACAGACAAGGCCCAATTGAGCGTGAGTTCTCACCATAATCTTCACTGACATTTATCTAAAATTGTCTCCGACTTCGTCATTACACCATTCCAGGTACAAGTTCTGAGTGGCTCATAAATCAGACGTTCTCTAATTCTGTCTGAAAAATCAAGGCTGATTTATTTAAATTTATCTGAAATCCCAAGGTCCTTGGAGAATGAATTGTTAAATAGAGAGGCATGTTTCTCTAAGAGGTGGTAGACATTTGCACTATGTCCATAAACGTTCCATACTTGTCCTAGACTCTCTAGTGATCAAGGCTGTGTTGGAATAAAGTGTACCCTTGCTGTGTTTGTAAAGCTCATCCATCCCATCCCATTTTCCTCATACAAAATATCCCGCACATGCATCACTAGAAGTTTTGTAAGAGAAAACATACGTGTGTGTGTGTGTGTGTGTGTGTGTGTGTGTGTGTGTGTGTGAAGTTTACTCCAGTGAATGAATCATTACCAAAGCCCAAACTCTCAATTTATTCCTCCAATGGTATTTTCACTCAGCAAGCCTAGACATAAGACGACAATTAGATATTTTTCACCTATACTAATTGTTGTCATTCTTTGTCATAGTTCTATGTCTGGGGTTCTCAGCTTGTGGGTCTCGACCGTGTTGGGGTTTCATGCCATCCTTTCACAGAGGTCGCCTATCAGATATCCTGCATGGTAGATCTATACATTACGATTTATAATAGTAGCAAAATTGCAGTTATGGCGTAGCAATAAAAGTAACTACAGTTCGGGGTCACCAGAACATGAGAAACTGTATTAAAGGGTGTCAGCATTGGGGAGGATGAGAACCACTGTCTAGATCGACTGTTTTTATTTAGGAATAAAAAAAAATGAGGTTTTAAAAATGTCATCTGAAAGTAAAGTAATGATGACAAGGTTTAGTCTTTAACTTGAGCCGTGAACAAATCTATGGTTGAGCGATTATCTGCTCTGTGTCTCCATGGCTTCTACATTCCTGAATGAATTTTAGATCTGAATTTAATAACTTTTGTTTCACAGGATTCATATAAAGAGTAACTTCAGTTGCTGTGCAATTCATTTAGTAACTCAGTGGAAACAACATTCACTAGCTTAAAAGGCTCCAGAAAGCATTTCTTTCTGCCCTAATTGTGCCTTCAAAACCTAAGCCTATAAATTATGCATTTGAAGGAAAACATATTTTAAAACTTAGTTGTCAAGATTATATTCTATACTAAATACATTGGTGAAATATACGCCTTTTTAAAAATGTAAAATCGTCTGCCAGGTAAATTTAGGATCTCCTTGCTCATGAATTACGACTGATTACAATAGCACCCCAAAAAGTTATACACAGAAAGACCTAAGACATAAACTGCTTGTTGAAATTCTACATAAAAGCTCTTCACATTTTAAACGTCCTGTTGGGACTCATCAAACCGTCTTCAAGAGGGAAGACATCACAAGGATCCTCGGGAACCAGTGGTTTCTGCCCTTCTGCCCTTCTGCCCTTCTGCCCTTCTGCCCTTCTGCCCTTCTGCCCTTCTGGCTTCTCTGCTTTCATTCTTCCCCAAGGTGAGCAGCAGAAGCATTCATTCCTCTTCCGCAGGATGAGCCGTGGAATCAGAGCTTCTTTGCTCAGAGCCAACCACACTGAAAACAGAGTTCTCATCTTTTCCTGGTGTATTTATAAAAGAAAACCCGTTACCTGCTTTGATTATAAGCCATGAGACCCGCGCTCAAAAAGGGCTCTGCCTCACAGCAGCGATAACGGAAAGAGCTCAACGAAAACAAGAAGTACCCGACAGACGGACCTTGCTGGATGGCACCCTTAGTTTATCACGGTGAGCTCCTCCCCTTTTGGTTTAATTATATTTCTGCACGACTAGTCATTCATAAACTTGAGCATAGCAGTTAAGTAGATTAGAGATCCAACAAGAAAGTTCAGAGAAAGACTCCAAAATCAAAATTTCCATATAGTAAGATAATAGATGTTTTAAAAATGCAATAATTGAAAGCATTTTAACCTGTTCTAATGTTAAAACATAAAGGCAAATGTGTAGGTTATTATATATATATATATATATGTGTGTGTGTGTGTGTGTGTGTGTGTGTGTATTAAAACCTGAGATTTTAGCAGTTAAAGAACTCTTGCAAATGAGTCAATTTTTATTAAATTATTTTAAATTTTATTTTTACCATACAGACATAAGCTCTCCTCTCCTTCTCCTGCCTCAAATACTCCTGTGCTCCCCAACTGCTCGATTTTATGGCCATCCTTTCACTAATGATGATGATTATTGTTGTTGTTACAGTAGTATTTTAATTGTATTATCACATAATTGTAAATCATAATTATATGTTATATAATTTTTATTTTTTGAAATATAGAATATGCATAAAATGGAAAATCCCATATTTACATTTATTCTAATTTTGTGACATTAAATACCTGACTTCATTTTTTTTCATTTTTTTATTAGATATATTTCTTTACTTACATTTCAAATGTTATTCCCTTTCCCCGTTTCTTGTCCATAAGCCCTTATCCCCACCCCCTTCCCCATACGTGTGTACCCTCCATCTACCCCCCTTTATCCCCAACCCCCGACATTCCCCTGCACTTGGGGGTCCAACCTTGGCAGGACCAAGGGCTTCCCCTTCCACTGGTGCCCAACATGGCTGTTGTCTGCTACATATGCAGTTGGAGCCCTGGGTCAGTCCCATGTAAAAAGATCATTACAGAAATACCGCGAATGGAAACCATAAAGAACAGTACATTTTCGCCAGTAGTTTATCATCTAAATACTTTTTAAACAGGCAGACTTATGAACCGAAGTTTATTTGAAGAAATGAAAATGAAATCAGTAGACTTTGACAAAACAAAAGGCGAAGGAACAAATAAGCCATGAGAACACGTTCTGATGAGTCCAAGACAACAGATAACAGAGGAATGGGCTATCTCCATAGTGTGATGGAGAGGCACGGGGAACGCTGTGGTGGAACTCCGGAGCTGTCTCCATAGTGCAAGGGAGGGCAACGCCATGGCGGAACTCCAGAGCTGTCTCCATAGTCGAGGGAGGGGGAGAGGGGACACCTCAGAGAAATTTCAGAGCTATCTCCACAGTGTGATGGAGAGGCACGGGGAACGCTGCGGTGGAACTCCAGAGCTGTCTCCATAGCGTGAGGAAGGGGGACAGGGGACACCATGGCAAAACTCCAGTTGTGCCTTACAGTCACTAAGTATTCTTTGGGAAATGTTCTGGGAGCTCCCTACTGTTTTGTCAAGGTTTAGGAAGGATCTCACATCTTCCGTCTGCTCCTAGATTCCTATATTAAGGTAGTAAATACATAATGGAGGATATACCAACACTTCAGAGCTCTGCACTTATCTTTTGTCATTCCACAGGAGCAGGTGACATGTCAGGCTATCCTATTAGCATTAATCTTTTTTTTTTCAAAAACAGGTAATAACAGGAAATGACGTTGCTGAGACATTTAGAAGCTATATATACTTCCCTCAGATACTTGTGAAGTGCACAGAATCTCATGGTATCCATATTACGACTTCTCTTTCCTTTCGATAACTAAACCTATTCAAACTGCATGAATCTTGGTTTCTTTTCCACAGAATGAAAATAAAACCCACCCTGCATATACCACACGGCTAAGTTCTGAATATAAAATGACATCTATAAATAGCAGAACTTACACGTTGTAAAACTCTTTAACAAACTTGAAACGTTGTTGTGCAGATACTCTTTTCTTCATACGAATCCATTGTTTTTAAATAATTTTAATTTTTTATTCACTTTATAGCCTGAGCATAACTTTCCCTCCTCTCTTCCTACTCACCCTTACAAGTCCCTCCCCCCATCACCCCTACCCCTTCTCCTTAGATTAGGAGAAATCTCCCAGAGCACCACCTCACCCACCCTGGGCCATCTAGACCTAAGTGATCTATGCATTTCCTCTCCAGCTGAGGTCCAACATGGCAGTCCAGGTAGGGGGGAAAGGGATCCAACAGCAGGAAACAGAGACAGAAACAGCCCCCACTTCACTTGTGGGGGACCCACATGAACACTAAGCTATATATTCTCTACAAGTACATAAAGGTATTCAGGTCTGTCCTTCATTTTCATTGAATTAGAAAGTCTTTAATTATTTTTTTTCTTCCCTGAGTCAGACATCATCGGATACAGAGTTGTTTAACTTCTTTGTGTAGGCTTTCTGGTGTTTCTATTGTTGAAGTCCAGCTTTAATCCATGGTAGTCTGATAAGATACAGGACATTTTGTCAGTTTTCTTGACTCTGTTGAGGCTTGTGTTATGACTGAGTATCTGATCAATTTTGGAAAAGGTTCCATGGGTATTTGGGTAAAATGTTCTGTAGGTAACTGTTAGGTCTATTTGATTCCTAACATCAGTTAGCTTTGTTATTTCTCTGTTTAGATTGTCTGGATGTCCTGTCAATTGGCGAGAATGGGGTGTTGAAGCCCCAATGGGTGGGGTTTGATATGCGATTTCAGCATTAGCACTATTCTGTGCTCCCCAACTGCTTGATTCTGCCTTCCTTTCTTTAATGATGATGTCTGTTGTTACCCTGCTATTTTTAATTACAATATTAATTACATAATGCGTAATTGTTAATTATGTTATATAATTGCTAATTATTATTGGTGTGTGTGTGTGTGTGTGTGTGTGTGTGTGTGAATAAAAATTAGTTGGGACTGAGCACCCCAGTTAGGCATTGACGTTTCGATCAATTGTGGCTTTCTGAAATGCTCTCTGCACTGAGTCACCTGCAAAAATCTTCATAAGTGCAGCCTGTTGAGTCCGTTTACTTTTGATCCTATATGTATGATTTTAGGGCTGATTATTTGATACTGGAAAGCCCCTTAGGGGGCTCAGTCCCAGGGGAAGAGGGGCCTTCATACCAGCTATTATTGCTCCTGGGTTTTCATCTGGGGCTGAGTCCGTCGAGATTTCCTTATCTATGTTGGCTTCCTCATCAGTGGCTGCTAATTTTCAGGTCTTGATTATACATTGATATTGTTCAAATTTCATGAGGCTAGCTTTCCTATTACTGCTAGAATGCACGATTTCATGAAATGCTTCTTGGTCCTCTAGCTCCTATAATCTTTCCATCCTTTCTTCTGTAATGTTCTCTGATCCTTGGGTGTACATATTATATGTATCAGTTGGGGCTTTCTGCATGAGACCTACTGCAAAAAGCTTCTTCAATGAGTAGTAAAAGCTACTCCTATGTGTAGGTATAGGGATAAGTATTAAAAATGTAGTTAGGGATTATATGGGTTTGAGTAAGGGGCAGTAGTAGGTTTTCCTCTTGAATCCATGACCTCACTAATTGCAGAGCCAGCTAGATTTTCAGTACTGGGCATAAATATCCTCCTAAGGAGTGGGCCTTATGTAAAATTAGACAATGTTGGCTCCCCAATATGTAAGTGCCACCATAACACTACTGTAACATCTTTATAATCATATAATTATATAATTATAAATGAATTATAATTCTCAAAATTAGTCTTTGTGAAAACAGAACTTATAAATACCCATTAAGAAATAGGCCAACAAGATGTCTCAGCCTATGAAGAAACTTTGCATGCAAATATGATAACTTGAGATTTCAATTCCTGGAACCCATGCTGGTCATTATTATAGTTTACAGGTGCAATAGCTTGATAGGACTACTGATTGCATTTCTAATTTAGCAATATACAAATATATATATATGAATGACCTATAGAATGTCTTCAGGCATAGAGACTTATTTTCACCTTCTTGGGAACAACCAAAGCCAACAGCAGTAACTTATACAGGTTGGTGAGTCTTTCAGACTCCTCAAAATGAGGTTTCTCATGCCTGGTACTAGGGATTTTGTTAGTTCATCTACAGCTTTAAAGGAGAATGTTATCACTCCAAGTGGTATAACATTATTTATTTATTTACTTACTTATTTATTTAAATATATAATACATATAGACAGTTTGATTAATTGTGTTTTTCTGAAAAGTTATGAGCAGATATTTCACAGGTAGATGAATGGATCATAAATATATAAAAAGATGTTTAATAACTTCTTCCAAAATAAAAGTTAAAGTCCAATGAGATATGAATATATATGGGAATTAACAATATCAGTTGTTGAGAAGAATGTTGAATTTGGACCATCATATAGTCTTGGTAATAATTCTACATTAGAATATATTTTGTCGCAAGCTTCCTATTAAAGAAACTATGTGCCTAGAAGGGGAGACAGGAATCTTCTTCCTTGGCTAAAAAAAAAATGAAAATATATTTCACTCAGAGAGTTATACATGAATAATTATACAGGATTGTGATGGGGCAGAGATGTATCACAAAATGTTTAATATGATAATTTTGATGCTGGAATTATTTTATAATTTCATTATAAAGTAATCATGAGTATAATTGTACACATTTGTCTCAAAGCTAATCCTATCATTTACTTAAGACTGATGAATTTCATTGTATACAGAGTATGCCTCAATTAAAATAAATTATAATTTTTTAAATTAGTGTTTACAAAAACATAACTTACAAACAGCCATAAAAAATAGGCCAACAAGATGGCTCAGCCTATGAAGACACTTTGCATGCAAATATGGTAACTTCAGATTTCAGTTCTTGGAACCCATATGAGTTTTGCTCGGAGTACTACGTGTATGCTGTAGCACGTGAAACCACTCGTTTCTTGCATACATACACAATAATAATGATACATTTTTAAAAGTTCATTAAATAAAGCAAAAATAGTGCAGTTTGAAAAATATATAGGCAAAATATTTATACAAGGAATAGCATCATAAAGAATAAGTACAACAGGCATCTAATAAATTTTTAATAACTCTAGAATAAACCTCCCAAGAAGAAGAAAAATTAAGATTTAAAAATTACAACATCAAACGAGGATAATGAGAAAGACACCAAACATCTCAGTGCTCCATCATAGGCATGGTGGTACGGATGTATCTGGCTTTCACTGGTGTTTACTGCTCCTCACTTAATTTTTTAATTGAATTTAGCAATAAGCAAGTATACAAAGCACTGTTACTAATGGTTGCAACTAATGAGACTCAATTCTTATTCATCTGATTCTCTGCATCTACAATTTGGTGGAGACAAGAATGTGGGGATCTTCTTTTTAGTACCAAACTCAAGAAAAGATTAATAATTTCCATGTATTGTTTTAAAGTATATGCATTTCAAGATGACATAAAATATTTGAATTTTACATCTAAGCTCTGTAACTATAAATTGGCAAGAGAATAGTTCTTTGAAGAAATATTAAAATTGGTAAGCATATTGCATTGCAATTCTATTTCATTAGCACTTTTAAATACATGAATGGAAAAAAGAGGCATATTTCTTTGCAAATATAAATTAGCACTGGAAGGTATACCTGCCTAGGAAAGTACCTATATTATACACCCACTTTTATATATAATTTTATATATAATGTGTATATATTTACTATGAGGAAGACCATTCTGTTTTTGTATTACGTATATATACATACACATTCATTGTTCATTATGATAACAGAAACTAATTTAACTTGCTAATCAAAACACTTATCTATACCATCAAAAAAACAGTGCCACTTAAGAAATGTGTACAGGTTATGAAGACAACATGCTGAACGTTTTATGAAATCTTATAGACATCGAAACTAGCTTACTTAGTTTTTCAGTGAATGTGTAATTACGAAATCAACAATATGGGTTGGAGAAAATTAGGGGTTAAGAGCTCTCTGGTTGTTTTTCCAGAAAACCTGCATTCAATTTCCAGCACCCACATGACAGCTCACGATTGTCTGTAACTCCTGTTTCAGGGGACCTGACACTGTCACACAGATATAAATGCAAGCAAAACACCAATGCACATAAAATAAAAATAAATAAATTCACTTTTTAAAACCCAACACCATAAACTCATTACATCCTTCATTCTTTGAAAATGTAATTGACTTCTAACACAGATGAGCTGGGGATGGGGGAGGGGAGCATGTGTGGGGGTGTGGGTCTTGCTTTAATCCCAGCTGCTCAGGAGGCTTAGACAGTAGGATAGCTTAAGGCCAAAAGTCCAGACTGGCCCAGGACAGAGAGAGCTTGTTTAAAATAATGATAATAGTAATAATAATAAGTTATTGACAGTTTCCTAAGAGAAATAGCAATGTTCGAATTTTTAAAAGTCTTAAATCTAGTTTCTATAAACCAACGCTGACACTTCTTTATTTCTTGCAAAGAATTGAGGCTACAAAACATTTTGGTTTTTACTTGAAAGTATATTTTTATAGATAACTACCTCCTCACTTAGAATTACACATTGCGACCCCAGTATCTATTTGAAAATAGAAGTCTCCTTCTCATCTTAGCAGTCAGTCTCCCACGGTGAGTTTCAATTGGAATAACCAACATTGGATGCGTATGTATTCTGATTCAACAAAGACTTTGATGATCCTAAATGAAATATAACACAAGCTGCCCGCAAAACCAAGCTCACCATGTACCAGAGGCTACCCTTGAACCCCTGATCCTCTTGCCTCTACCTCTCAGTAACTGGACTTTTAGTTCTTCCCATTATACTTTGTTCTTTTTAATTCCTTGAATACCCAAACTAATTTAAGCCTAACCAGATTAGGGCTTGTAATCACATGTGTGCCCAGAAAGAAAAACAAGTAAATGTCAATAGATGGATTATAGGTTTTAATAGGGTAACTAATTAATTCTGCATTGTATTTACAATCTAACTTTAGTAAAGTGATAGAGCAGTGGTCCACTGGTGGCCACAGTGTGATATAACTTACATAAAGAAGATGAACTAAGAATCATCATTCCTCCAGACAGGATCACTGTGTCTAACTTCATAACAAGGTGGACAGGTAAAGCCTTGAGTCTATTGAATTTCATTCTTGTAGTTTTGTGGCTAGATAAAGTAAGATGAGTTAGATCAGGTAAGATGACCTAAGGGGGAGGGCGGCAATGGGGGGAGGATGGGGAGGGGAACACCCGTAAAGAAGGGGAGGAGGAGGGGTTAGGGGGATGATGGCCCGTAAACCGGGAAAGGGAATAACACTCAAAATGTAAATAAGAAATACTCAAGTTAATTAAAAAAAAAAAAGATGAGTGAGAACAGTTAAGATAGGCTAGATCAAGACCTTAAAGAAGAAACAAATAAATCCCTTAAAGAAATACAGGAAAGCACAATTAACAGGGAAAGGAATTGAACAAAGAAGTCCAAGACCTAAAAGTGGAAGTAAAAACAATAGAGAAAACACAAATGGAGTCAAATCTGGAAATGGAAAACCTAGTAAAGAGGTTGGAATTACAAATTTAAGCATCACCAACAGAATACAAGAGATAGAAGAGAGAATCTCAGATGTAGAAGATACAGTAGAAGAGATTGACATAACTGTCAAAGAAAATTCAAAACATAAAAATCTCCTAACCCAAAACATCCAAGAAATTCAGGACACAATGAAAAGACCAAATCTAAGAATAATTGGAATAGAGAACAGAAATTCCCTACTCAAAGACCTGAAAACATCTTCAACAAAATCATAGAAGAAAACTTCACCAACCTAAAGAAAGAGATGGCCACAAAAGTACAAGAAGCCTATAGAATACCAAATAAATGGGGCCAGAAAAGAAAATCCTCTAGTTACATAATAATCAAAACACTAAATGCACAAAACAAAGAAAGAATATTAAAAGCTGCAAGGGAAAAGGGCCAAGTAGCATACAAAGACAGACCTATCAGAATTACACCAGACTTCTCAACAGAGGCTATGATTGGTACAGTGACAGACATGTTGATCAATGGTATAGAAATGAAGACCCAGAAATAAAATCACACACTTAAGCAAATTAGATTTTGTCATAGAAGTCAAAAATATACAATGGGGAAAAAAGAAAACATCTTCAATAAATGGTGCTGGTCTAACTGGCTTCTTCTGTATGTAGAAAAAATGAAAATAGACCCATATTTGTCACCTTGCGCAAAGCTCAAGTCCAAGTGGATCAAAGACCTCAACATAAAAGTAGATACATTGAATCTAATAGAAGAGAAAGTGGGAAAGAGAATTGAACTCATTGGCACAGGGGGGAAATTTCCTCAACAGAACTCCAATGGCTCATGGTATAAAATCAAGAATTGTTAAATAGGACCTCATGAAACTGGAAAGCTTCTGTAAAGCAAAGGACATAGTCAATAAGACAAATACGCAACCTATAGATTGGGAAAAAATCTTCACTAACCCCACATCTGATAGAGGGCAAATATCCAAAATATATAAAGAACTCAAGAATTTAACCACCAGAAAACCAAACAACCCAATTAAAAATGTGGTATAGAATTAAACAGAGAATTCACAACAGAGGAATCTCAAATGACTTGGAAGCACCTAAAGAAATGTTCAAAGTCCTTGGTGATCAGAGAAATGCAAATCAAAATGGCCCTGAGATTCTACCTTACACCAATCAGAATGGCTAAGATCAAACCTTGGGCAACAGCACATATTGGCGAGGATGTGGAGATAGAAGAAGACTCCTCCATTGCTGGTGGGATTGCAAACTGGTACAACCACTCTGGAAATAAGTCTGCAGGTTCCTCAGAAAATTGGATATAGATCTACCTAAAGACCCAGCTATACCATTCTTGGGAACATAACCAAAAAATGTTCCATCAGGTCACAGGGGCACGTTTTCCACTATGTTCATGATTTTTTATAAAAAGACACTAGATCAGTTCAGATAAGCTATAAGCTAGATTGTTTCAAATGAGCTAGGTCAGGTAAGATGTGCTATAGCTTTGAAATGTTCTAGTGATTCTTTCACCAATTTCTGAGAAGCACAAACAGCAAATTGGAAATAAAAAGAGAGATGAACATTTTTGGTGATATGTCTGATATACTCCATGTAAGAAATCATATATTTGTTCTTTGAAATTAAAATGAAAGTGGGTAATGAAATTATATTCCAATTATTTTAGCCACAACTTCAAAAATTCTATCATTTTAATTGACATAATTGGGCATATTTACAGGCCAGATTGTGAAGCCAGAGACATGTATATAGTGTGCACTGATCAAATCAGGGTAATTAACACTTCCTAGTCTTTCAACATGTATCGTTTCTTTGGTATGAGAAAATGTCAAACTGCTGTTTTTGTTACTTTCATATGAAATGAAGAAGTAATTTGCCATGAACAATGCTCCCTCAGCTGCACTCCTGGATGCAAGAATGTAATTCAATTATCAAATAATATTCTGGCGCCCACTACAATAATCCTCCCCTTTTGCCATAGTTCCTAACTTCTGGTTTCTCTGGTCTCTGTTCTATGAAGTCCACTGAGTCCATCTGATTCTACCCATGAATAAGAACGTTTGTCTTTGTGCACCTAGCTCATTTCATTCAACACAACTTTTTCCAGTCACATTTAAGAAATGAGTTTTAAAGCACTGTTTGCTGGCACCATTTCTGCCAGCACATAGTGGGCACTCAGCAAGTCTGAACTGAAGGAATGGAAATGGAAAAAATGAATTTAAATGTAGCAATTTATGATCTAACTTTATATCAAAATTAGCTCTTACCATAACCTTAACTCCTTAGGTACATGAGAAAAAGTGGGAAAAAACCTCCTATACAATTTAATATTTATAGTGGAGACTCTCTGAGTTTTCTGTCAGAGCACTTTAAAATTAAATTCAGATTGGTCTAATTATTAAACTACCTTTAACAGAAATCTAAAACTGGTAATTCCACAAATGGGACTGGTAAATGTGTAGATATCATGTAGTTCAAAGAAAAGGGACTGCATTTTCCCACAACATATTATATATCAGAATTGATATTTTCAAATAAATTTCCTGAGGGAAAGATTCACGGAAGAAAATGGAATATGTAAATGCTGCTCCTACTTTTATTCATTATTGAAAATGTAATCACAATTGAGTGGTATAAAGTGAGACCTAGATTCTGAATCCAGCAGAAAGTCTCCAAACCCTTGATTGACACACTGATACATTTCCCCTTCTGGTGTATAACTTTATCCTGCTCGCCACCATCTCAGAGGGCAGTCTATCTTCTTATGCACCTCTGAGAGGGAATGATTTACTTGTAGCAGTACAGAATATTTCTTCTATAAGGTTATATAATTAGTTGCTACATTTTTTTCTTATTTCCTCAACAGCTGTCTGCCAGCATTTACCTTGGGCTAGGCACAGCTTTAGATACGAGTATACAATATTAGACAGACACATCTTTAAAGGAAGATTTTGACGTTCAACAGTTATAGAAAATTAATAAATCCAAAACCTGAAGTCAACATAAAAAAGAGATAAATGAAGTAAATTAATGGAATGTTAAATCTTAATTCCTCTGAATATCTATTCAGAAGTACCTGAACTGCTAGAAAAACCATATTTATATTATAGATTTAAAAATCAGCTTTGAAAAGTTGATTATTGCCTATTAATTTATTCTTCAAATATTTACAAAGTTCACATTCTGGGACAAACATATGAATGTTTAAAATACAGACCAAGGGAATTGAGCCTTAACACATATTCTGGAATATACACAAACATTCAGATTACTAACAGGAGTCACAGATTTTTAGAAAAGGAAAACATAAATGGCAAAGATATGACAGTAAAATCCTGAGGTAACATTTAGGGAGCTAGTAAGTATTCAACTGAATGCAGAAAAGGGTTGTAAAGATTTAAACTATAAAAAAAAAAGAATGGTAGGTGTCTGAGACATAAGGACTTATGTATAATGCAGGAATGAGTGAGCCAAGCCTGGATGTGTCATGTAGAATTATCTTGGCGAACACTAGAAGGTACACTAGAGATTAAGTGATTTTTTTTTCCGTTAGTGAGACCAGTAAAGGAGCATTTAGAGGCCTTTATTGATTTAGGAACAATGAGAGGGGATGATAAAAGATGTGTGAGGAAGGACTTACTCTTATGGCAGAAGAGAGGCCATCTGCATTGAAATAAATTGGGAAGATGGAGAAGGAAGTGTGAGAAGCAGAGTTGGTGGAAAGTTTGGAGGTGTGGCTGAGAACACATGGCCAACTGCTTTTGAGAGAAAGCAGCAGGGTGACTCTCCACTCCCAAGTTTCAGACAGAAGCATGTGGGTGAGCTAGAAGAGGGGAGTCATAAATTACAGACTGAAGGCTGCTAAGGTTCAAGTCAGGCCTTCGTAATTTGTTGCTCTGGTGGTCATCATTGTTGTTATTTTATTTCATATTTCAGCTGATGCACCTTATTAGTAGCTCCTCAAATTTGCCATATGCTGAGATGAAACAAGGAAATGTGAAGTGAAATAAAACACAGAAGTCCTCGCAGAGTAATATTTTCTATAATCTTAATAAATTTAAGGTAAATAAAAGAGAGAGAGCTGATTTGACTACCATACTGAGAAATGCTATAGCTAGTAGCTATGGGGAGCTATTAAAGCTTGAGGTAACATTACAGATTTTTATTACATTTACTTATTTGTTTTGATGTACGTGGTGAGCACACCTGTTCCATGTTGTGGAGGTCTGAGAACAACTTGAAATTATGAAATCCTGGTCATCGGTCTTGGTGGCAAGCGTCTACCTGCTGAATAATCTCACGGATCCCTTCAGTTATCATTTTAAACTTTAGCTCTTTGATCCTAGAAGTCGTATTTTAAGGGCTCAATAGTACCTGCCTCTGGTAACAACCACATCAAACCAGAATGTAAGAAAGGCTTCATTATGATAGAATATCATTGAGTGGACTGGACTCCTTCATGAAGTTAAAGCAAAAGTGAAAGACGGAGAAGTAACATTTCTGAAAACAGTGCTGCTGGACCTGAAAAGAGCAGAATTAAGTTACAGAGGTATGTATTTTCTGTGTGAATATTAACTGAAAATCCCTTTCCGAAAAGAACCTTAAATATCAGTTTTTTCAATATTTGTATTTAGTTCAGCCTTGTTACAGTGCCCTATTTGGTGTAATTTGCCAGGTGGGAATAATATTTATCAGCCCCGTACGATGTTTCCCCACTAAATTAGTGATGATATGGATGTACCAAAAATGCCCATTAGTAAGTCATCCAGATGGTACAATTTGTTGACATTCCACAGGAGATATAATTGCTTATCCGATACAATGTTTACAACATATATGCCATCCATTTATGGAATAGTCAAGACAAATGTGTAGATTTTTCTTTTTCTCCCCTCTGCAAAAACATTGTGGGTTAGCCAAATTCCATACACTGTTTTAAAATTTAGAGATCATTGGCCCAAGGAGATCCTACTGTAAGAAAAAAAATAAGATTGAAAATTATGTACCATTGGCCTTATCTGTTACCTGATTACCACAAGCTGATACTATGGAAGAATGTCTGTACATACATGCAGTAAATGGTTCGTGTACATGTTCTCTTTGATTGCCGGGGGTCATAGTAGACACTTGTCCTTAGGAAACACCATGATCCCATTGGCTTCTTTTTCTTTCCTTCTTTGTATGTTTTCTAGTTTTCCTTGCATGGAAAGTAGATTCTATAATACATTCTGATTAGTTTTCCTGTCCCACAACTTCTTCCAGATCCTTCCCACTAATCTTCCATGCAAGTACATACTCATTCTTTTATT
This sequence comes from Rattus rattus, assembly GCF_011064425.1. Taxonomy (NCBI): domain Eukaryota; kingdom Metazoa; phylum Chordata; class Mammalia; order Rodentia; family Muridae; genus Rattus; species Rattus rattus. The sequence goes on along the minus strand of NC_046154.1, from coordinate 187,292,702 downwards.
TCTCTCAGTAGAAAGCATTTTAAATGTAATAATTAGATAGAGTAGAAACAGGTTACACTGTGAAAAACATTCACTTATTTAATATATTTTATCATTCATAGGTACTTATTGACAAATATTCTGAACCCCATGTATGATTGTTCTCCCTCGTGCTATTTTGACTGGGTGGAACTGAATGACTAGTTTAACCAATGAGTTTTCATTGGAAGTGCTATGTACTATGTTAAGATCGATCAACAGCTTCCCAGTAAGGCATCCACCCTTTCTCTCTATGTTATCTTGATAAAACTCTACACAGTGGTTCCATATTCAGTCTTATAATGTGACTTTTCCTATGAACATATGAACAAATATTTATCCACCCCAGATAGGGCAGAGGAGACCCACCAAAGGAACAATTCCAACCAGGTCTAACTTAGTCAACCAATACATTTTTGGAAATTATTTACTGGACCATGAGTAACGCCAAGGTAGATGTATGACCAAATACCCAACCCCAGAATACCAGGAACTCCCAGCAAGAATTACAGGCAGCTGAACCAGTAGAAGCATGTCCCCCAGCAATTGCTAAGTACTTATAATTTTGGACAGGAGTCTTGTGACTCCTGTAAGTTTTGAAAGCTCCCTGAGTCTTAGAAGTTTCATCTATTTCCAGAGTCTATAAACTTGGCCAACAGAGACACCCAGATCTCTTTGAGTTTGAGCTAACCTGGTTTACACTATAAATTCAAGGGCAGCCAGGATTAAATGATGAGATATTAATAAAAATATATGAGCCACTGCACCTCACATGTAGTCAAAAACTCCAATTCATATCTAATTGAGACATTCCAGACAGAATTGTTGGGGTTTTACGATATGCTCAACCCAAAAGATGAACAGTGTAAAGTTCTCATGTTGTATTCACAACATGGGCTGCAGTGTAGTCCTGTGTTGCAACATACATGAGCACCGGTAGAGACAACTTAATTCCATTCTGTTTTGAATTTTTTATTACTTTTTTTTTTTTTTTTGCTTATTGGCCATTTAGAAGCCTTTTACTGTTTTCAAATATTTTGTGACCTGCAATCTCAGTTATTGTCCCTCCCCCTCAAGGACATTACAACCCACAGTTTAAGGACCTGTGCAAGATAAATATATTTTCTGGTTTTACTACAAAGCCATTAAAAATAAGGCATTAGTGCAGTGTCTTCAAGGCCCTCATGAACTGAGTCATGAGTCCCAAAGAAGATACAATATTAGAAAAGCATAGTCCAGAGACACTTCATTCTCTTTGTGATGCTCATCTCAAATAAATTCAGATACAGCACTCTATCCAGTTCCCAAGATCTGATTTCTACTGTGGTAGGATAAAGAAAATGCATTCTGAAAGGCCCTCAAAACCATGTTGTTTTTTTTTCCACTATTGATTTCGAAGTATTTTCAAATATTCTACTTAAACATTCAGAACTCAATTTCAAAGGCAACAAAAGAAACCTTTAAAAACACTAATACTGGGTTACTCTACTCTTGATAAAACTACTGATTACTTTTCAAATTGGCACTTGAATGAGTATTTTGACAGTAAATTGACCGATTATCTCCTGACCATAGAAGGGTAGTAAGTACCTGCAGGATTTCTGAGATAGAAATCTGCAATTGTCAGAGGACTAAGAAAACAGTTTTTGATGATGACACAAGCTCACTGTGTATCAACTCAAAGAAAAACAAAAAGCATTACCAATCCTCTCTCACTGTCTGCCTGTTTATGTCAATTGTTTTAATATTGAAAATAATGAAAACAAAGTAATTGCACTCATTATGCATGAAAATTGCAGAGAAAGTCTCATTATTTTTGCACACGATATAAAGCTTTCCTAGAGACTCTGGGACTAGATATTGTTGTACCAAATAAACTACAATTTCTAGTTCTTAAAGTTCCCAAGATAATAAGAGACAAACAGAACATAAGAAAGATGATTTGGGTTAAGGCCACATAGAAGATAGAGGCTACACCTGTAAAGCATTTGCTTCATGTTTCGTGAGTTCGGTGCTGTTCTACATGTGCTTGATAATTGTCATTTTTCATTATTTTTTATTTTTACATCGACTTCTGTTTCTATCATAGGAATTATTAAATGTTTTTTATTAATTTAATTTAGGGCTAGGGTTCCTAAATAAGTTCTAAAAAAGGGTCAGTGAATTCTTTTTTTAAAATGTACATTTGCATATCTAATTTACAAAAAGAAAACCACACAACACTTTATTTTGATCTCGTTGCCTGGCCTTAATCCTCTCAAAGTAGGTTCTATCTTTTTGTTTAAAGTCTAATAAGATGTCCTAGGAAGGACCATTGTTTATTAAGTATTACTGGAAATTAGCTTTAAGGTTTGCATGAATAAATTTTTGTATTTAACTTTTTCGGGTCACGCTATACATTTTTGTCACAATTCTTTTTCTTACAGTAGGACATGTTAGAATTTCTTTGTCAAGGTAAAACTATAGGCCTTAACTCTGATTTTGCCCCAACACATATAAGACTGCAAGACTTACTGCAAGAATGCATGTAAATGCCCCTGGCCAATCACTTGTTGCAGGTGTCAACTAAAGAGGGCACAAGATAATTTTTATGTTATCCTTTGAGAAATAAATAATTGGGCACAGGCTGACTTCAATGCGGCTCCAGCTCGATTACCCAAAACGAGATAACTTTTTCTTGGTAGCATCCAGTAATTATATTCTAAATGCAAAGCAATGCGATGCCTTTTATATTTGTGTATCACATTTCTCCAGAAGGCTTTCACTGACTATTTTGACAGTGTCTGGTAGTCTCATTTTCTTGTCTATATGTTTACTGTGAAATCATTCAACACGCAAATATGTAACGATGACTAGCGCAGTATAAAATACAAACTAAGGTTATCTTTTGTAAATGTGACTCTTTTTTTGCCTGATGTAATTGTCACCTTGAGGGCTTACTGCTGAATAAGCTCACCATTTCGATTTCATTCTGAACTCTGGTAGGCCAGGTTCAACTCAGCTGTTCTGGCTCAAAATGCCTCTCCAAGCTGACTGATTCAAACTGGCTTCTGTCAGTTACTCACTGAATTGCTCTGCTTGGCCTCCTACTAACTTTGGCAATCTGTAATCTTCTGGGTCCTTCTGTCTTCCCCTGCGTCTAGCTTTTTCTCTCTGCAACTTCTCACTGTAAAACTGTCCTCATAAAACTACCTCTGAATTCTACAAACTGAACTGCCACTATCTGAACAGCCATAAATTTCACTCCACTGCATTGCCTCTCAATTCACTGACTCGATGAAATCACTGTCTAGTCACTAGTCTAGAGATCTGCATGCCTCTGTCTCCTGAGAGCTGACATTAAAAGCATGTTCCATCACACCTGGACCCAAGCTTTTCTTTACCTGAAACTTGCTTCACACCAGGCTAGCCTTGACCTCAGAGATCTACTTGCCTCTCTCTCCTGGGGTTAAAGGCAGTTGGTATTCCAGTCAGACCACACAGACCTAGAAGGTCTATGGATGAGATCACTTGCCAGAGTAGACATGTTGCTGGGTTAAAATTCCTCTACGAGGGTTGGGTACTTAGCTCAGTGGTAGAGCGCTTGCCTAGCAAGCACAAAGGCCCTGGGTTTGATCCTCAGCTCTGAGGGGGAAAAAATTTCTCTACGATCTTTAAGTTGGTCAATTGTATGTTTTGTTAGTTTCCTAAATAAGAGAAGAATGATGAATGATAATATTGTCCATTTGTCTAAAAGAACAAGAAGATATAAGTATACAGTATAAAACCATAACTAAATAGATTGTAGCAAGCTTGATAACTCATGATGATTTAACACAACCTGGCACTTAGCTAAACCCATGACAAGAGAAAAAGGAAAATTGAATGGAAAATAAGTAAATAATATTCGAGGCTCTTGGGACACAGGCTAGTGTAAGAGTTTCTGGCTGGCAATCAGTTTGTCTTGTGGCACTTTTCCTGTGAGCCCACACTCTCCAATGTTTGCTTGTGTCCTTTATTTTTGCTCAATGTTCTTGCTTATTTTTCTTGAGAACTCCCTAGTGACTGCAGACATTTTTCTTAACGGGTAATTTTTCAATGAAATGTCATTTTGGCTTTGTGACTATCCTTAGTGGCACATACCAAATGACATTTCATTTGTGACCAGAGCCAAATTCAAATTTAATTTTCCAGAGGGGACAAGTTAATGTATAACCTATTGTGCCACCTGGCTTCCTAAACTCAATTTCCTGAACTGTTTTCACTAAGACCAGAATCAGCTATATAGTTTTGTAGAGGCATAGCCAATGTGTCAGCTGTACAGGCGTCCATGCTTACATCGATTCATTAACTCGTTCATTGTAATCAATAAATAACAAATGTCAGCATTCTTGATTCAGAAAATGCCAAATGTGTCGCCTACTTCTACAGGCCTATAATGTTCAAAGGCTGAGCATCAAAGAAGTTTCAAAGCCTTTCTGTTGACTATCCATCATAAGTCATAGCTGGATGATGTGTTTCATAGATAGAGAATGAAATTAAAATAGGCTAAAATTTACACAAACAAAAAACTGAATCCCAAGGTTCCTAAAACCCATGATTTCCCACTGGATAACAGAAGGTATTTTAATTTTTACAGAATGAGTAAACAGCATTATTTTTACAGAAAATAGTTTTAGTGTACACTACTAGGTACAATTCTCTAATAACTGAGATCAGGCTCAATAGGCTTCCGTATGAAGTTCTGATTGATTAAGGCCACTTGCTGTCAGAGCAGCCAGGCATGTCACCAAGACACAGTAATTATTTCCAGGATAATATATACCCTGTAAACCAACAATTTACATACCAGCAGTAACTAACTCAATTTATGCAAAATAGTATCTTGTTTTCTTCATTTGCTTAACTAAAACAAAAACGAACCATTCCAAATAGCAAATTATCATTTAACATGGTATTTAAAACAATTAGTTAAATAAAAGGTATGTTCATACAAAGGAAGTGGTATCTTCTTTTGTCCTGTGCTTGGCTTTTCAATTTTTATTGATTAATTTTGTTCTTCAACAATTTCATACATGTATTCAATGTATTTTAATTACTCTCTATCGTCTTTATCTACCCTCCATTCCTATCAACCCTACCCCTCATCTCTACCAATCCATTCATTTCCTGCTTCATGACATCTGGTTGGGTTTTGTAATCCACTTAGATTAACTAGGTCACCATCTCTGCAGCCATTGGATCTTTGTGGGGGTCTTCTGTGGATACATACCTGAAGAGAATGGTTCTCTCTTAGCCTGACTCTATCAGTATCAATTAATTAAGCAGTAGGGGGTAAGTCTGGCCTTCTGCATCCATCTATGTCTCATTATTGATGGATCCATTCTTGTGCAGATTCATTGTAGATACCTCCATACTTAAAATGACTGTAACTTGCCCAGAAAGTGACATTTCATTATCCTTTCCCTTGAACTGTTATTTTTTTTAAGCCCCTCTTTTGCAATGTCTCCCAAGTCTTTCAAGAGATTGTATAAATGTCTTGTTTAGTGCTGAACACTCATCTGTCATTTACTCTCTATTTTAGGTACCTTTTGTCACCACAAATCTCTGAAATCAGCACAGTTCACTTGAAAAAGAAAACTTCTCTGATTAAGGCTGACAGCAGCATTTGTATATGGATATAAAATATTTAGAGAGTAGCCTGACACTATGCCAACTTGCTAAGCAATAGTATTCAGTTCCCCACTAGGGTCTGTGATCATGATTTTTTTTTTTTATTTTTTAAGTGGGTTTACAGGACCAGGTGTAGATTTTTTAATTCAATCTCAAATTCAGTTGTTAATCCTCACAGCAGTAAAGACAATGCTGCATGACTGGATACATCTTGCCTGACAGAGACTACCAGGGGTGGAAAGGTTTTAGTAGTCTCTTAGTTTTATTTCTGTTACTGTGACAATAATATGTTGAGCAAAGCAATTTAAAGGAGAAAGGTTTGCTTTCAGCTCACAATTCCAAGTCCATTATTATGGAAATGACACCATGGAAGGAGTTTTAGATGACTTCTTACATTTCTTCCCTAGTCAAGATGTCAAGAACAGTGAATTAACCCATACATGGTTGGCCTCAGCTTATTTTCTGTAATCACATCTAGTTCAGGATCTGCTGCCTAGGGAATTGTGGCACCTACAGTGGACAGATCTTCTCACATCAGTTAATCTAATCAACGTATTTTCCCACAAACATACCCACAAGCCAACCTAAGTAGATAATCTTCTATTTAGGGCTATCTTTTTAGGTGATTCTAGACTATGTCAAGTTGACAATTAAGACTAACTATCAAATGAAAGAGTAGTTGAGAGAATAGGTGAGAAGAGACATGGGAGAAAGTTAATCAAGAAAAAGGGATTTGAAAAAGCCATATGGAAAGTTACCGTCATGTAATCAAACCAGTGCCAGGTCTGTGATACCTCCTTACAATTTGTTTGTCAGAGGCACCAAAAGTCCCCCAAATAATACAGGGTTTGCAATTCCCCTTCTTGACATGGACACCTAGATTATAAATCCCTTTTTGTTAAGGTCACCATACACGTTGCATGCATAATATAGAAAAATCATACTGGAGAAGAGCTAATAGCTTCCTCTTTGATGACTAGCTTTCATGGTTCTGAAAGATACTATGCAGGCTGCCAGGAGAGAAAGAACATCAACTGCCATTTTCATTCTTATTTCAGAAATACATACTCCTTGCTTTGTTCCTACCAAATCTTAAGACATTTCACCAAACTTCGACTATTATCCAAACACCAGGCCCTTCTTGGGCCTTGGGATTCCACCAATCTCTCTGTCTGACATTTCTATTATTTTGACATTACAATCATAGTAGTTTCATTGGGCAGTCATGAAAACTGGGCAACCGTGTTTTGGTAAAGCATTTCAAATAATCCTAACACACAGTGAGCACTAACAAAAGCATAAGTGTTATTAATAAAGACTTCATAATTGTGGAATTTTAACATGACAGATACTCACTTTATGCTGCTTAGTTCTGTGGGTTTTTTCCTTCCCCTTTGATTTATTTCTTCTGACAAGAAATTAAAAAATTAAAAAGAATATAAAACATTCCATCCAAACACATGTGCTATAATTGTCTAGAAATGGAAATGTTTCTTCAATCCCTTGGGAATACAAATATAAACTCTTAATCATGATGTAATATAAAGCTAGCTTTTACTTTATTAACATAGCAATCCAACGACAGAATTACTTACCAAGAAACATGTAGATATTGTTTTAAGGATTTGTGTAGCTGGTTAAGTCATGAAGATATACAAAGTTATTTGACTGTCTCATATTAAGTATCACTTATTCCTAGCCTTGTAGACAATGCCGTGAACCCCCTATTCAGCAAATACGTGGTTTTTGTCCAGAATAAAAGTAAGACGAAGAGACACAACCAATGTACCTATGTTCTTTTGGTGATGTAACATTTACAAAGATACAATCATTTATATAGCTGTGAAATAAATCATCAGGCAAGCTGCAGGTGTAGAGGATTATTAGACAGATTTTTTTTTTTACACAGGGCATGTATGGAAAATTTTTCTAATGTGCTGATATTTGAATAATAGACACTGGGATGAAATGATGATTCATTCATAAAAGTTATAAAGCATAATTTAATATAAACCTGTTTGAATAAATCTTCACTTATATGGGGCTTTAGCTTCAATAAATACAGAAATCCCAAATAATTACACTTTATATCCTAAAATATCCCTAGCAAGCATTTAAAATGAGAAAATCAATAAAATGACAACGTCCAAGCAATTACAAAATAAGCATATTCAATCACTGGTTGGTGAGAGACATAAAAAGAATGACTCAGGATGATGTAATTGCTCATGCTCAATCTTTTCTAATAGATCACATATCTGAACAATAAAACCTGTAGCTTTATATTTATTAGCAAAAGCATCACCTGACCTAGTGTGGTGACACATACCTGCAATCCTAGATTTAGGGAAGTTGAGGCAAAAGGATTACTGTGAGTTCAAGACCATTCTTTTTTTTTTTTTTTTTTTTTTTTTTTTGGAGCTGGGGACCGAACCAGGGCCTTGCGCTTCCTAGGTAAGCGCTCTACCGCTGAGCTAAATCCCCAGCCCCTCAAGACCATTCTTAAATGCATCGTGAAACCTTATATCGATAAAAGTATCTAGCTGTCTAATTAAAAAGATTTGTCCACATCCAACAACGGTGACTCATACCTGTAACCTCACTGTTTGGAAGGCTGAGACAGGCAAATTTGAGTGAGTCTGAGGCTAATACAGGTTAAATAGTGAATTATAGGCCAACCAGGTCAAAGAATGAACTCTCTTTCAACACACTGCCACCCTAAATCATTTTCATCTATTTATAAAAGAATAGCGATCAGAACTCTTGTTTGTGTTCCTAATAAACCAATCTATCTGAGTTCACTGGCAATGGTCTAGATTTATATATATATATATATATATATATATATATATATATATATATATATATATATATATATACTCGTAAACAATCTAACATCTGCCTGTGAATCCCAGTAGATAAAAACCTGTTTTGTCTGTGAGATGTAACCCTCAGAGGATTTCTCATGGTCAGGAAACATAGTGCAGTATGTTTCTGCTACGAAGTTTATGTAATCACTTAGTCAGCCTTCCTGCAAACTTCCTACATTCAGCTCTGGGATTCTTTGATCATAATGCAATCGGACAAACGTCAGGAAACATATTCCTATAGAGTGAAATAAATCTTGTTCTTTAACCCAGAAATGACTACAAACATTACTTTCATGAGAATTTCATTCACATGCATATTTTTAGCTCCCCTGTAAGGAGAGCGCTGAATGATAATTGGGAAGTGGTGTTTTTAATTAAGCACAAGATTAAACTTTATCAGATTCTCACATAGTACAAGCTGATAATTTCCCTCTGTATGTTACAGTAAAAACATGACGCTTTGACCTCAAAGCATTTGGGCTTTATAAGACTTTTTTTTTCCTGACTGAAAAACATGAAAAGGATTTTAATAAGTCCTCAAGAAGAAAAAGGCATACAACAGCTCTGTATATGTTCTGAAGTCCAGTGTCTCCTTAGTTTCCTGTGACATAATGTGGCATAAGAAGGTGCTGAGCCCACAAGCACAAAATGCAGCCGGGAGTTCACACCCAAGTCTTAAGCTGGGACTGTGTTGGATTTAAGAGTGAGAAGTGGGAAGAAAGTGGGAAAATCAACCGAACAAGCCTGGAAAGTGTACAGCGACTCTGAAGGAAGGATGGACAGAAAACTAAAAGAAGGAGTCGTTGAGAACATAGATATCAGCCTGAGCGCATGAACAAGTAACATTAGATGGACTGAGCATGTGTATTTAGGGGTATGTATGTATATGTGTATGTATGTATGTATGCAAGTATGTATTATGTATATAACAACAATGAATGAAAAAGGAGGTCATGTGTTTGAAAAAAGTAAAGAGGGCTATGTGACAAGATCTGGAGTGTGCCTAGTGAAGGGCTAATAAGTAAATTATAATATAATCTCAAAAATAAAAGAAAGAATTTTAAATGTCAACTCAGAACCAAAAAAAGTAGAGTAAAGGGGGCTAAAAGAAAAGTAGCAAGCTAGGCATGTTGACTCTCACTTTTACTCTCAGCACTCTGAGGATTGGCAGGCAGGTCTCTGTGTGTTTGAGTCCACCCTGGGTCATATAATGAGTTCCAGCATGGCTAATGCTTTGTAGAAAGATACTGTCAATAATAATAATAATAATAATAATAATAATAATAATAAATAATAATAATAATAATATAGGAAATAAAACAAAACAAACAAACACAAAGTATTGTGTGGATGTTGTCCTCAGCTCTCGGGCCCCGCTGTCCATTTGTAGACAGCATCACTTTGTCCTAGGAACAGTCTGCATTGTTTGTGGTTTCTATGGGACTCCCTTGGCCGACGATTCACTTGAATGCAACCTAGTCCTCCTACTGGAAGCCTCCTTTGGTGATGAGATGGCCAATCGAGTCTCTGTATTCCTCGCTGTTAAGAGGCCTCATTAGGATCACCGTCATATATTTTAAAAAGTTTCCATATCTTTTTCTCAAATGCTCATTAAGTCCAGCTGTCCCTGCATTCTCTTCCTCTAATCTATCCCCCCTCCTCCTCCCCACCTGATTCTCCTATTCCTGTCTCCACCTACCCGAGTAAACACATGAAAACTATGCTATGTTCCCCTCCCAGAGAGATTTATGTATTCCCCCAGACCCTTCTATACCTAACCTCTCCGGGTCTCTTTATTATAGTTTAATGATTTACATAGTAGTTAATATCCACTTAGAATTGAATATATGCCATAATTCCTTTTTCTGGGGCTGGGTTACCTTACTCAGGATAACTTTTTCTAGTTCCATTCATTTGCCTACAAATTTCATGGTCATTTTTTGAACAGTGTCCCGTTTAAGTGTCCCGTGCCTTACAGAAGCTTCTCAGTTTCACAAGGCCCATTATATTATTGTGGATCTTAGTGCCTGAGCTAGGGTATTCTGTTCAGAGACATTTCCTGTACCAATGCCTCAGGAGGATTCCCTACTTTCTTCTCTATCGGGTTCAGTATATCTGGTTCTGTGTTGAGATCTTTGACCCACTTAGACTTGAGTTTTACAAAGGATATTAACTATGGATCTATTTTAATTCCTCCACATGCAGACCTACCAATTTACCAGCACCATTTGCTAAAGATACTGTCTTTCTTTTCCCACTGTGTATTTCTGGATTCTTTATCAAAAATCAGGGGTCTATAAGTGTGTAGATTTATGTCTGGGTCTTCAATTTGATAGTTACTCATCTATTCAGGATAATTAACACAAAAAAGCCCAAGCTCTTTCATTTCAATTCCAAATAATCCAGGGAATTTTTGTTTTTAATCTCCATCCACACAATGAATCTAACCAGGTTAACAAGGGAGTAATAATTCAGGAGCATTATTCTCTGACCTACTGTGGGTCTATTCACTGAGAAGGAGCTGAGGAGACAAACAGGAAAAGTCACACCTTCTACTACACTTTTAGGGAAATTGGAGGTTTTGCTTACTCACTTTTATAATTTATTCTTTCATGGACAATGCCTCTTGAGAACGAGGATTAGGGTTTGTTTGTTTTTGTGTCAGCGCTTCGCGGAGGTTGGTAATTAACAGTTAAAGAACAAATACACATGACAGTCAAGGTAGAGAAAGGAAACTCAGAGGTTTGCTTGATTTAAGCCTTGCCACAGCTAATTTAAGTCAACACTGTTTGTAGATGGTAGTAAGATTGATTACAGGACTTTGGAACTATTATTAGGACTTTAGGTAATTCATTGAATCATACAGATATTTGTCTTCTTTTTTTTCCAAGCAAATGGATCTATATTTTTATTGGATGTTTTATGTATTTACACTTCAAACGTAAAAACCCTTTCCCCACTCTCTCACCCGCCCTCCCCTGCTTTTCTGAGGATGCTCCCACTCCCTCCCACCCACCCACTCCCACTTCAACACCCTGGCATTGCCCTACACTGGGGAAAAGAGCCTTCACAGGACCAAGGCCTTCTCTTCCTATTAATGCCAGAGAATGCCATCCTCTGTTACATATACAGCTGGAGCCATGGGTCCCTCTATGTGTACTCTTTGGTTGGTGTTTTAGTCCCTGGGAGCTCTGGGTAGAGGTCTGGTTGGTTGACATTGTTGTTCTTTTTTTTCCATCATTTACAACCTGTAAATGTGCAGAGGGGAATCTTAACATCAGCCTCCATGTTCTTTCTACTGCTTCTTCTGTCTCCTCTCTCTAAAACTCTTCTCCCGCCCATCCTTCCTTCTCGTCCAATGACAGGTCTTGTTCTATCTTGTACCTGCTTTCACCATCAGCAATAGTATCTGGGTTTGAGGGCTACATATAGGATGGATCCCCAGGTGAGACAATCTCTGAATGGCCTTTCCTTCAGTCCCTGCTCCACATTTTGTCTCCATATTTCCTCCCACGAGTATTTTGTTCCCCCTTCTAAGAAGGACTGAAGCATCCACATTTTGGTCTTCCTTCTTCTTGAGCTTCATATGGTCTGTGAATTGTGTCTTTTTTTTTCAAGGCACGAGTTGCCTTAGTGTTACCAGAGTCCTCCCCCTTTCCTAGTGTCCCCTTTGTGGACAGTGGGTGAAAAGGCACTGAATTAAGAGCTCAGACTAAGCATGTCCTCCAAGTGGTAGTTTCTAATTGGCTGTCATTGTCTGCATCACCGATCTCTAGGATCTCAGGCAGACTTGAGATTTCCCCTCCAGCAGGGCCTGCTTGTTCCTCCTACAGCTTAGCAGGTAAAAGTACTTTTTATGAAGCCCTCAAACCAGAGTCTGATCCTGGGAACCACACAACAGAAGCAGAGAGTCAGCGTGTGGAAACTTGTTCTCTGCCTTCCATAGGCATGTAATAGCATTTGATCACATGCATGTTCATACATAGACAATAAATCAGCACATGTGGTTTTTGCATTAAAAATGTCTTCTGTTAAGTAAATATTGGTTTCCCAAATAGGAGAAACTTCACTAGCGAAGATGGGTATCAAATGGATCACTGTACAGGATGAAATGTCAGTTCTCTGAGATAGCCCAACAAAGACTATCATTTTGACATGGATACTGAGCAAACTGAGTGCCAAGGTCAAGGGCCAGAGCAGAAAACAAAACAAAACAAAACAAATGACCTTTGCTATCACTGACAAACGTTAGCGAAGGATACAATGACAAAATCGGTACTGCCTTACAAAGGAGTCCCTGAGAAATGGGTCACTTTACCTAATAAGCCACACTGTATGAGCCCACCCTCCTGCCACCACATGAACTAAGAGAATTTCTACCATTAATACTCTCATGACTGAGGAAGCAAGAGTGGATCTTGCAGTATATTTGATCACATTGTGAACCCCAAGATTGTGAACCCTTGTTATGGTGTGGCTATGCCCTAGCACTCACCTTTAACCCAAGAGTTTTCTGTAAACAAATGCTAAGTAAAGCCAACAATATGTCAAGAGGTAGGTGGAGCAAACAGTCAGTTAACAGCAACTGAACATTAAAAACAACAACAACAACAACAAGGAAAAAGAGAGGAGGGTCAGTAGGTTGAAGGGTATTTAAGACATTGTGGAGAAGGAAAAGGAGCTTTGTTTTCCTTCTGGGACATCAGTAGGAAGTTTAGCTGGTGCTTTCTCTGCCTCTCTGAGCTAGAAGGTTTTCACAGCAACATATGGCTCCTGAGTCTCCATTTTGTAAATTGAACATTTGAAACTTTGTTTTAAAAACAATATTTTGCCACTCCAACTTGTGGCAAGACCCCACAGACAGAGAGATTACTCTAGCTGTGGAAAAGCTGAGAAGCCATCATCTTTGATAAGTCACCTGGGAAGTCGGCAAAGAAGAGTTAGGGATGGGAACTACATACGAGAACACTTTAGGACCCTGTATAGTCCTATTCTAGATGGCCTGAAAATAGAAACAGAAAATGAAAGGCTAAATGACTTAACTGAGTTGGCTCAATACTGATTATGATTCTTATCATGTTGTTATTGTATACTTTATTCTTAATAGCTATGATGTTTTTCTGTACCCACTCAAAGAAAAAGTGGGTTGGTAAGATTCAAGCCATAGAAGTAAAAATAGAGAGACGTACAAATCAGAATAAGAAAAATACTCAGACCGACTAACAGATAGGCATACCCAAGATTGTGGAAAAAAAATGAATTGAATCCTGAAGACAGTAGATTTGAGGAGTTTTAAGGAAGTGGTCATTTTACAGTGTATGCATCCACTCTATGTGAAATGGATAATAAATTCATGGACAACTTAGAACAGAATTATCCCCCAAGACTGGAAAGATTGGCAACAGCAATATTGGAAGCTGGTCCTCAGATACAACGGTAAACATGATAGAAAGAGGAAGGTAGGGCCCTAGAACAATGACATCAAGCAAGAGGCACTGCCATTTCTCAGAATCACTTGCTAGGTGAAGGTCAACAGGCCGGGCTACAAAGTCAGCTTGAATTTTATGATTACACTTTGGTGCTATGTCTCTTAGCAGCTTGGAATAGTTGGGACAAGGCTGAAGAATCAGCAAAGAGTTCTGAATCCTGTAGTAAAATTACACAAGGCTCCAAAGAAAACCTTCACTAATGTTTCACAAATATTGACTTCAAATGTAAATAAAATATAAGGTAGCCATGAATTCATGAGGATGTTGTTTGTTTCAGCAATGGGAAAAAAACCACAGATTAACATTCCTCCAATCTCAGAAACAAACCGTACAATAAAGAATGCTTCACAGACTTTTCAGGTTGTCCATAAGCAGGACACAACAGGTATTGCTCTTTCAAAGGTAGCAACTGCCCTACCTTTAAATGGTTGACTGACAAACCTATTAGACATTAGCTTTTGAGTTGTTTGTTTGTTTGTTTGTTTGTTTGTTTGGAGCAGAGGACCAAATTCAGGACCTTTGTGCTTACTAGGCAAGAGCTCTACCACTGAGCTAAATCCCCAACCCCGTGAGTTTTCTTCTTAAATAAAAAGGATATTTTTGTTGTTTTGTGTTTTAAAAAAAACACAGTTAAGAGATTTAAAATGTATTAAGTAGATTCAAAGTGTTGCCACAGTTCAAACTTGTTTTCTTAATCTCTAAAAATTGGAATGATTTAGAGTTATGATAAAATATTTGAACAGAGCAGTGGTAGCCCATGTTTTTAATCCTAGAAGAGATAGGCAGAGCACTAGAAGTTGGTTGATTTCTAAATTCTAGAGTTACAGTGAACAAGTGGACACCTTTGATCCCAACACTTGGGAGGCAGAGGCAGGCATGTAAGAATTACAGTGATTTAAATTTAAAAGCCGCTTGCAAAAGGCAGGCTGAAATCTAAAGTAAATGTCTTTTGTGATCTAAAAGTAAATACACTTAAATCTTGAATTTATATATATGAAGAAAAGAAGAAAATAGGTATATTTATCCACTAAAGTATATTTCGTTTCAAAGTTTCAAAAGAAATTTTTAAAATTTTTTTTTCTTTTTTTTTTTTCTTTTTTTTTTTTGGAGTTGGGGGCCGAACCCAGGGCCTTGCGCTTGCCAGGCAAGCCGCCTACCACTCGGCGAAATTCCCAACCCCGTAATTTTTAAAATTTAAATTGGGAGATAACACTTTTTCTCTTGCCACAAAAGATTTGGTGCTAGGAAAGATATAACCTTCCATAAAAAGGAAGCCCCCAGAGTTAGGGATGGGACAGGGTTTAGTTTTTATCTTTCTGGTAAAATAAAAGCATCCAACTTTGGTATCTGGAGATCACTGGACAAGTGAAACATCTGAAGAAAACGGATGGATCATGAAGAGAGAATGCCCCTACCCCAATTGGCCAATAATATCACCACTCTCTGCAGACATAACTGGTAAATGGCCTTTACGTGATCCCGATTCAATGAAAAATTAAAATCTGGCTTCAGGGTTGGAGCTTGGCTCTCTTCCTTCTGTAAGTCCATGCAAACTTGTTGAAAGAAAACCCAAAATCTCTGTCTCATAGCAGAAGGACCACCTGGTATGGGAGAGAAGAAAACAAAAATATGTGTCTATTCTCTTTGTAGTAATCTCATGTTTTGGGTTTCAATTGACTCCTTATGACTTTTCTTTAGGTAGTGGTATTATCTCAAAATGTGTATGATTATTATGTATACATAATTTTTCTGTTGCTCTATGAAGTACCAACTAATTCTCAAAATAAGCTTCATCTAGTTTCTTGTGTTTTCAGGTTTGAGTTTGAAGCAGGCAACTAGGATACTAGGAACTGTATCTTGAATATACTTACTAGATTGTGACCCTCAAAACTTTCTGAGATCTGTTGAATATGGTATTTAAAATATTTAGGTTTCAAACCTCAACAGGACCAAGGGGCTCCCCTCCCACGGATGCCAGATAAGGCCATCCTCTGCTACATCTGTGGTTGGGGCCATGGGGTCCCTCCATGTGTAATCTTTGGTTAGTGTTTTAGTCCCTGGGAGCTCTGGGGGTCTGGTTGGTTGATATAGTTCTTCCTATGAAATTGTAAACCCTTCAGCTATTTCAGTCCTTCCCTTAACTCTTCCCTTGGGGACACCGTGCTCAGTCCAATAGTTGACTGCGTGCATCCGCATCTGTATTGATCAGGTTCTAGCAGAGCCTCTTGGGGGACTGATAGCTATACCAGACTCCTAGTACGGGAGCACCCTCATAGAGGCAGGGGGAGGCAAGATGGGATAGGAGGCATATAGAGAGAAAACTGGGGAAGGGGGACAACATTTTATATGTAAACAAATAACCAATAAAAATGAATAAAAAAGAGAGTCACAAAACAATGTTTAGGTTTTCTACCACTCCTAACAGTATCCTTTTAGGTTTCCCAGAAGATGATGAGGCCGCACAATGACACATTCACCTGGCTTGTGGTAATGCTACCATGGAGCTAAACTGTCCTGTGCCTTTTCTGCTGCAGAGTTCTGCACAAACAGTGGACATCTTTGGGTTCACTGCTACGTTTTACCTAGCCAGGAGGACCACTAAGCTGCCACATACCACCCAAAGATAGGCTTTGGGTGACTACGAATGCTCAGGACATTCAAATTGCTAAGTTCACATGAGACTGACATTAACATTCTATAGATCATTGAACTCAAAAATAATCCTAAGGCTGCCAGCTACAAACAAAATGTACGTTTTGGAAAACATAGCAGAAGTATCTTTATTATTGTAATTAGTTTTACTGTGCTAGAGCGAAAATCTTTCCATTTCATTTAGACAAAAAAAAGGAATATAGGAATAATAAGAAAAATGGTAGATTATTGAATCTACTTATAGATCTGTATATATTGATACAAAAATAAGGTTATTTTTGGTTACATTGGCATAGATCTTTGTATATAGATATGAAATTAAGGTTATATTTTGATTAAAATATACTACATATCAACTCCTTTTAGGAAATGTATCTATGTAGTTTATAAAAATGCAATGTGACGTTCTAGTCCTTTTGAAAGCTACTACTACAAATTATTTATGATACTTAAGACTTGCAGGTTAATAGTCAAACTTGTGGTTTTGTTAGGTATCAGCTTAGTTAATCACAGATGGTTCTTAAGTTAATCAGATAAGTTAAATAGCTAGAAATAAGCAACATTTGCTATTTAAATATACTGATATAGTTAGATGGTCTTTGAAAACAAGAGATCTGTAGAATATGGCATTTAAAGATGTTTTATTAATTTAAGAGTTTTTGACAATCAGACAGGTCAGCTCCTGGCAGCACCCCCATTCTACTGCAAAGACGATGAGCACTGAAGAACCTCCTTATGGAGTCTGCTTCAAATACAGCAAGCTTCCCCTGGGCAAGAAACCGCCTTTGTTTCAACTGCTGACAGTATTCTCTCCAAACTGCAGTCAAGCAGGATACAAAGAAAGTTGGCTGGTGAATTCTGCGAGGACAAGATAGAGAAGCCCTTCATTATTCTTGCTTCACAGAAAATTCTGTCAGATATTCTGGGCCAGGAGGCCAAACAGTTTGATGGTCCAATGTTGCAGAGGAATCTTGGTTGACTGTCCAGGTGGCCAGCATCTCTGTCCAGGTCTCTGTCATTGCATAGCCTCTTAGGAAGCTGCTTGCTCTGCAGTATCTATTCAGGTCATACTTATCCTTCTTGAGTCTCTGATGAAGTAGCAGTCTAGACGGCTATAGTCCTACAGATAAGCTTAAGTTGTTTAGGATTTAAGAAAATGTTTTAAGGTCAAAAAAAGGTATTTTGGGTTGATTGGTTGATAAATACAAGTTATGATAGAAACCGATTTAATTACATAACTTTGGCCTCACCAAGAGAGGATACATGGAGTACTTTCTCCAAGGTCGCCAAATACAAATGGACAGGACATTGTGAACCCAATTCTTACCAGATAATAGATTGTTAATGTTAGAGAAACTCTCTTACTTAGACAAAAAGAGGGAAGTATTGACAGATGTTTGATCACATTGTGAACCTCTTGGTTGTGAAGTGGAAAACCCTAAAACCTTGGTGTGGTGTGGTTCAGCTCTCGCGCATGCCTTTTATCCAAGAACTTTCTGTAAATGTAAGCTAACGTCAATGCTAGGTCAAGAGGTAGGCAGAGCAGGAAACCAATGGACAGGAAGTGAACATAAGAGAACCCAGGAAAGAGAAAGGAGGGTCAGTGAGTCGAAGGGTATTTAAGACATTGTGGAAGGCAAAGGAGCTTTTTCCTTCTGGGACATCAGTGGAGTAGGGAGTTTAGCTGGGTGCTTTCTCTGCCTCTCTGAACTAGTGAGTTTTTGCCCTCAAATCTGGCTCCAGAGTCTTCATTAATAAAATAGAACCGCTGGGATTTCTATTTGTTAAAACAAGTGACTTCTATAATAGTCTAAACTAGTATACTTATATAATAAATAATGTGAACTAATATTGTATACAATTACATGTGTAAATAAGTATATATATTATAATGTATAGATACAAATTACAACGAAAATAAACAAAACCTGAGCATTTTTTTTCTAAAATGTCTTCAGTAAATTAAGATTTAAAATTCCTCGTAAATTACATTGATGCTTGCTGGTAATTAATATATCATTATAGTTTCTTTAATTTTTAATGATAGCAGCTAAGGCTTTTCTTATAATTCTTCCACATTAATTTAGTGGAAGCTATCCAATGGCAATCTATTAGATTTTTCCCTGTTAAATTAGCATGATGGACTTTTAATGAATCTTAATAAACAGCATGATGATCAAGAATATTGTGAAATCAAAATAACTCTCAATGACATTTCTCTCTTTGTGTATTATGTCCTCAAAGTCACTGACGCAAGTCCTCTGGGAGTACCGCAAATGTATTATTAATATATTTCTGTGTTGCTAGCAAGACAGATGTCATAGTGAATAGACTCATCCAGACTTAACAAGATTTTAAAAAGCAACTTCGGTCGTAACAAAATGCAGAGTTTTAATTATGATGTCCCGCTTCTCTAATCTTGCCCAATAAGTTACACGTGAACGAGTGGGGGCTTGACTTCAAATTGTAGATGATAGATGGGCTTTCTATCTGTATCTATATGTTGTTCGTTTGTCCATGATGCAGATCACCCACAAAGACAAACCGCGGGGATTTTAATTTAACCTGATTTTAAAATGGCACTTCTTCTGGGATACGAGCCTTAAGACTTGGGTGCATAGTCAGAGGCTTTTTTTTTCCTTTGCTTCTCTGGTAATAGAATTCCTCAGATCGGTGAAAGCATGAGAGCTCTGTTAGTTTAACCTGGTTTATGCTCTGAGACTGCCACGGTACATGCCTAGAGTCTCCTAGGATATATTTTAAAGACATTTCTGCAGATAGCTGAGAGCTGTCCTTTATGCAGCTGCAGGAATGGAATGAAACTTGCTTGCTCTGGGAACAATGACTCTATCATCCGCAAATGATCTGAGCTCTCCTTAAACAGTTTATATGGCTGCAGGGACAGGAGGGCTTATTACTATTTCTCCCTACAACCACCATTGCATGTTAGCGTTGGGCTTGCAATGTACAAAAGGCAAATTGTATCCCAGTCTTTGGTTTCTTTTAATTACATCTTTATTACTCGTGGAACATATTATCACTAAATAAAAATAAAACGCATATAGGAAAGAAAGACAAGAAAGGAAATGGTTTTTTCCTTAAGCAAATACTTTAAATATGTATAATTTTACTTGTTTATTTTTTATTTTAAAATCACTTTTACTGCAGTACAATTTGCATCAAATAAGATGTCTTCGTTTTATTGTCTTGGTGTTTGACAAGTCGAAACAATCATGTCACATAGGAAATACAGTTTTAGAATATTTCCATCATACCAATTTTCTTGTTCCAATCTGCTCTTTCCACACCTGGTCTCCATTTATTGTTACTAGAATGCTGAATTGTCTGAAATTTTATTTGAATAGAATTATGCACTATATAGTTCTCTGAGCCTGGCATGTTGCACTTAGTAGCATATATTTGAGATTCATCTATGCTATGGCATGCGTGTTAGTAATTTTACAGATAGTATTAACTGAAGGGATGTGCCACAGTCTGTTTACCCATGCAATAGTTGAAGAACTAGTTTCCAATTTTTGATTCCTATTATTAATAGGGTGGCGATGAAAACTCTGTTACAAACCTTTATGTGGACATTGCTTTAGTTTTTTTTTTTCCATAAATACCTAGCATTGGACTTTGTGTCATATATAAAATACACGCTTAATTTTATTAGTAGCTACCATACTATTTTTCGGAATGTTTAAACCATTTTCTCACTCCTGCGAATGTTGCATAAGAGTTCGAGTTGCTGCACAATATCACAAGTAATTAATGTTACGAGCTTGTAATTGTGCTCACCACAGGAGATGTATGCAATGTCACACTGTGCTTTATTATTATTTATTATTATTAGTATTCAACCTAAGCTCATTCGTTTTTGGCAAATTTTGTGATTACATTTTTCAGTTTTCTTTATTTTTCTTTAATGGAAAGTTATTTTTTTATACAATATATTCGGATTATGGTTTTCCAACTATAACTTCTCTGAGATCCCTCCCTACCATCTGAATCCATAATTTTTCTGTCATTACCAACAAAAATAAATAAATAAGCAAGGTATCAGAAGAAGAAGAGTAAAACAAAATAGATAAGATTAAAAACAAATAAACAGAGAAGAAAAAGAGTCAAGGGAAAAAATACAAGGAATACATATGTAAATATAGAAAAACATGTTCCCATAAAATCCCATAAAAACACAAAGACAGAAGCAATAGCATATACCATGCATAGGGCCTAGGAAGTTAATAATACGATGATGATGATGATGATGATGATGATGGTGGTGATGATGATGATGATGATGATGACGACGACGACGACGACGACGACAACGATGATGATAATAATGATAAAATCACTGACAAAAATTATGAGAAAACCTTCAAGATGACATTGAGGTCATTTTATATTGACCATCTACTGCTGGGCATAGGACTTGCCCTGAAGACTGATTAGCATCCACAGTAAGACTCAATTTGAGAAACCTAAATTTTCATCTGCAAGTGGCTATCAGTTGAATAACTTCAGGGCCAGGAATGGGGCCTTGACAGCTAAAATCGACACGTACGTGAACATATACCATATTTGTCTTTCTGTGTCTGGGCTGCCTCAGGATAATTTTCTTTTTAAGCACCATCTATTCACCTGTTAATTTCATGATTCATTTTTAACAGATGAGTAATAGTCCATTGTGTAAATATACCACATTTTATTTAGCCATTCATCTGTTGGTGGCTACCCATGCGGTTTCCAGTGTCTCACTATTATGAATAGGGCAGCAATGAATATGGTTGAGCAAATATCTCTGTAACAGCTATATTTTAGTCAACAATAATCACATATTAATAGGAGAATATGCATCCCTTGAAAATATTCTAATTCCCAATTTAATAAAAAGCTTTACAGGCATTAATCTTAGGCTTTTTAAATGAGTGCAAAATTATAGAAACTTTTGAAAAATAAAAATAATCATAAAATTTGAAATTGCTATAAATCTTTTATTTTGAAAAAATAGCAATATTTTAATGTAGCAATATATTTTATTTTTCTAATTTATATATTGCTGAAAACTTGGGATAACTGGACAATTTTTACTTCATATGAAATAAATGGGGAGCAATATCAATACCATGGTAAGCAAAGCCATTTTCTCTAAACACAAATTTCTGGGCTTTTCCAAGGAGGACTGACGCTTGGTTTTGGTACAAGATAGGAAAATTGACTTAATGGAAATTTGTCTTAAGGAAATTAAAGTCTATTTGGTGATGGTGAATGATAGCAGCATCTAACTGAAGTAGATGTTTTAGAGGCAGAAGCACACAACATTTCATACAACTTGTATATAATGATTATATAGTTATATGTAATTTTGAATTTTATTATAGATCTAGTATATATTAATATCACAATTTCAATTTCTTACCCAGGTATAGTGACGCATGTAAAGGTAACTTTCATTCACCAGATGTAATTGTCCTCTTGGAAGCTTATGCTGAATAAACTCACCCTTTTCTTTTTTATTATTGGATTTTTATGTATTTACATTTCAAATGTTACTCCTTTCTTGGTGTCCCCTTCAGAAACCCCCTCTCCCATCACAACCCCCCTGCTTCTATGAGGCTGCTCCCCTTCCCCCCTTCCCACTCCCACCTCACTGGACTTGGCCTTCCCCTACACTGGGGAATCGAGCCTTCACAGGACCAAAGTCATCTTCTCCTATTGATGCCAGACAATGCCATCCTCTGCTACACATGTAGCTGATAAACTCACCTTTTCTAGCTCTTTCTTAATTCTAGCTGGCATGTTCAACTCAGCTGTTCTGGCCTGAACTCTTCTCCAAGCTGATTAATTCAAAGCTTCTCTTGGATTCTGACTGTATTGTTCTGTTTGACCTCAAATTAACTCTTCCGATCTGTCTCTATAAAACTCCCAGTAAAAATATACCCAAAGGGTATATATGGACAGACCCATGCCTTCAGCTGAATACATAGCAGAGGATGGCATTGTTGGGCACCAATAGAAGGAGAAGCCCTTGGTCCTGCTAAGGCTGGATACCCCCCCCCAGTGTAGGGGAATGTCATGTCAGGGAGGCAGGAAGGGGGATGGTTGGGGAGGGGGTACATCCCAGGAGAGGGATGGGGTAGGGGACTTATGAACAGGAAGGGAATAACATTTAAAATGTAAATAAAAATTATCCAATAAAAAAATTCCTCCTCCTTTCCCTCTTCACTATACTCTTAAGTTGCCTCTCTTTCCTGTCTGTTCTCATAAGAGTTAGATATATCCTATTTCTGACTTATTCTGTCAAATCTTCCTCTGATTCATCACTTTGGTAGCCCCTCAGTCAGACATGACTTTCAAACATGGCTGATTCCTTCTACAAAGTAACTTTACCATCGTTGTTTGGAATTAAAAGTGTATACTAAGGGCATGTCTGATTTCCAGCCAGATTACATAGAACTCCAAGGTCTTTGGATGTCATTCCTTGACAGAGCAGCCATGTTTTTGGATCAAAATTCCTCTACAGACACACATCTTGAATTCCAGCAATCAGGATGGAGAGGTAGGTGGATCTTTGAGTGCCAGCTGGGTTTACAAAGCAGGTTCCACAGGACTACACAGAGAAGCCCTGTCTCAAAACAAGCAGACAAAACATTTTTTGTTGTTGTTGCTATTACTTCATGGCTTTTCATATCAGCACATATACTGTAACATTGTTCAACGAATTCACCCTTTATAGACTTTACAATACATAATAAATTATTTTCACTTTTACAATATATGCAACTAAAGTAATTCTACATGTATCTTCATTCACATGTCAGATTACCTTCCTAGACACATTGCTATAAGTTGTAAATCAAAGAGTAAGTATTTGGAAGAATTTTACAAAATGGAAAATATTTCTACTTAAAATAACTGAATATTTAAAAACTGTGAATAAGTACAAATAAGTACCAAAGCCATCTCTGATATATATATATGTGTGTTTGTGTGTGTGTGTGTGTGTGTGTTTACTTACAGTTTTTATACAGAGAAATAATACAAGACAGCCATTTAGAACCTCACATGCTCATAAATTTGAAAAGTCCCTCTCTTGCCAGGTTGCTTTCTAGGAAGATTTATGCCATACATCTTACATGCCTTAATTTACAGGTTTTTGAAATATTTAGACAGAAATATAAATCATGTAAAGCATAAGAATATGAGTAACTACTATTGCATAAATGTGTTGTGCTCACAACTTTAATCTTGCTCGAGTTATTAGTTACTTAGTACACAACTATCCAAATGAGGTACTAATGACATGTGCATTCCCAGACTACGTTTTAAATGTTTTCCAAGCCCATGGTGTGTCAGAAATTGATAACTTAACCATGCTTTCCAATCTAGTACAGAATATGAAGGCTCACAGCGTGAAGACTCTAGTATGCATATATCTCACAACACTCAATACTGGGTGTAGATACTTGGGGGGCTGAGTCTCCCAAAGAAAGTCTATCACATGATTATGTGGAGTAATGGGATTAGGAGAAGCTGGAAAAGCAGCAATGAAAGAAAAAGAAAGGTTTACATGAGAAAGCATTCATTTTCCATTTTTTTTCTAAATTTTGGAAAAATGATGGGAGGAAAACATATATAGCTCAGTGACTTCTTTTTGAGACATTTAGTTAGATATATTTTGCCTTTCTTCAAAGTACAAGAGCGCAAAATCTAGCGAAGATGAATAAAAGTAAAGACAAATGAGAGGAAAGAGAAAATAACAGCACAAGATACTATAAAAATAATTTATTGGTGTTTGTTTTTAGCCTCCAGGATTGAACCTGGGGCCTTAGACCTTAGACATGCTTGTCCAGTGTTTGGGACATACCCTGACCTTGGTTTTGAGACAATGCCTTACAAAGTAGATTAGGTTGGTCGTGAACTCACTGCTTAGCCCAGGTTAGTCTCAAACTCCCAATTTCCCTCTGCCCGTCTTCTTAGAGTTAGTATTACAGGCATGCTCCAATATGCAGAGCTTTACTATATTTAATGCAGGTATTCCCTTAGATATTAACAACCTGCACAAAGGGAAGCAAAGCAAATCAGAAGGCCAGAAAAATAATAAGATATAGGTGTGTACAGGTGCCCACCTTAGGAAGAGAACTTTGGTGCAGCACACTCAGAAATGGATAGGCCACAAGGATAAAAGGCCAAGAAATAATGAGGAAAAAAATCAGAGAATGACTGAACAGCAAACTTAGCACACTTTTTCAATTTCTTAAAGATTGCAGAATATGGCAACCAACAGATTGGGAAAAGATCTTTACAAATCCTATATCTGATAGAGTACTAATATCCAAAATATGCAAAGAACTCAAGAAGTTAGACTCCAGAGAGTCAAATAACCCTATTAAAAATGGGGTCTAGAGCTAAACAAAGAATTCTCAGCTGAGGAATATCAAATGGATGAGAAGCACCTAAAGAAATGTTCAGTGTTGTTAGTCATCAGGGAAATGCAAACCAAAACAACCCTGAGATTACACATCACACCAGTCAGAATGGCTAAGATCAAAAACTCAGGTGACAACAGATGCTGGTGAGAATGTGGAGAAAGAGGAACACTCCTCCATTGTTGGTGGGATTGAAAACTGGTACAACCACTCTGGAAATCAGTCTGGAGGTTCCTCAGAAAATTGGACATTGTACTACCTGTGGACCCAGATATACCACTCCTGGACATATACCCAAAAGATGCTCTAACATACAATAAGGACACATGCTCTACTGTACTCATAGCAGCCTTATTTATAATAGCCAGAAGCTGGATAAGAACCCAGAGGAATGGATACAGAAAATGTGGTACATCTACACAATTGAGTACTACTAAGCTATCAAAAACAATGACTTCATGAAATTCATAGACAAATGGATGAAACTAGAAAATATCATCCTGAGTGAGGTAACCTAATCACAAAAAACACACATAGAAAGCATTCACTGATAAGTGGATATTAGCCCAAAAACCTGAATTACCCAATATAAAATCCACAGACCGCATGAAGTTCAAGAAGGACAGCCAAAGTGTAGCTGCTTCAGTCCTCCTTAAGAGGGGGAACAAAAATATTCATAGGAGGGGATAGAGCAGAGACTGAAGGAATAGTCATTCAGAGCCTGCCCTACTTGGATATACAGCCCATTTATACACAGCCACCAAAACTAGATAATATTGACAAAGCTAAGAAATGCATGCTGACAGAAACTTGATATAGCTGTCTCCTGAGAGGTTCAGCCAGAGCATGTCAAGTACAGAGGCGAATGCTAGCAGCAAACTATTGAACTGAGAGTGGGGTCCCAGTTGGAGGAATTAGAGAAAGGATTGAAGGAGCTGAAGGGGCTTACAACTCCATAAGAACAACAATACCAACCAACCAGAACTCCCAGGGACTAAACCACTACCCAAAGAGTACACATGGACAGACTCATGGCTCCAGCTGTATATGTAGCAGAGGATGGCCTTGTTGGGCGCCAATGGGAGGAGAAGCCTTAGTCCTGCCAAGGCTGAACCACCCCCCCCCACCCAGTTCAGGGGAATGTCAGGGTGGTGGGAAAGAGGGTGGTTGTGGAGGGGGACACCCTCACAGAAGAAGGAGAGGGAGATGGGATGGGGAATCTAATGGCCAGGAAACAGGGAAAGGGAATAACATTTGAAATGTAAATAAAAAATATACAATAAAAATAGTCGCACAATACATGTCTTTTCTTTGCTGTTTGGTTTTTGCTTTGTTTCTTTTTTTTTCCAGTTTCTTCAATGACTTAGAACACTTAAATACTAGAACACAGCCTATAGCAGTACACGATTTAAAGTATGTTTCAACAAAGTTATAATATTTGGCAGAATGGAGATGACCTTTTACACTATAACACCTAACTCAAGAAGGAACAGCTAACTAGTTTTAGAAGCAACATGCTTTGGTATTTACTGTGTTACAGCATAAGGCATAGTGGAACTTGGAAAAATGGAAGAATGCCAATGGAAACAGCAGCAAACCTTGAAGGTCAGAGCTAAAGTGCTCACTCCTGGGGAAACACCGCATTCTAAATGACCATGTAAGAAAAACTATAATCTGGGCCTGTAAGAATGGCTCAGTAGGTAAAATCCTTGACTCTTTACCCTGTTCAAGACCGGAATTTGATCCTGATGAGCTGAGTTCCATTTAGGATGGAACTAGAGAACTCATTCCCCAAATTAGTCCTCTGTTCACATGTATACCATGACATAATACAAATAGTAAGAAATTAAAAAATAAATAAAGCAATAGCTATAAATTAACAAGTCAAATCTTTAAAAGTGTAAACACAAAACCAGAAATGGGAATAATAAAACAAGGAAGATGAAAACAGAGGCTACAATCAAAATAAAGACACTGATAAATTATACTCTAAAATATAAAAATAAAAATACACATGGAAACATTGGTCAAGAAAAGAAGAAATCATGGTGAATACTGCTTAGAGATAAAGCAAGCTGCCTGCAAGGTGAAGTTTATCAGGAATTCAACATGCAAATTTAACTTTAAAATATTCTAAAAACATCCACGAACTAATTGACTAGCAAACAAAAAATTTTTATAAAGTAATAAAAGACAACTGCACAATCAACATTGTGTATATTGTAAGCCTTATAAATACTATATAAGACTGAGTAAGAAGGGGTCAGTGCTTTCTACATATACTGAAAGTCTAGA